>NC_080615.1:3949847-4262494 GCF_027887145.1 Ammospiza caudacuta
AAATCCTGGAGAGATAATTATGTCTCTCTCTGTTTAGAGAATCTGACAACCACGGGTTTGCTATTGAAAGACCTTCTAAAACTTTTGGGGGAAAAAAAATATTAATCTGCCTCCAGACCCTTAACACAGTGGATGGTCCACTTTATCATGATTTTTTCACAACAGAAAGTAGCAAAACTTGAAAGTAGCAAAACTTGAAAGTAGCAAAACTTGTATTATGTGGCACTTTCCTGTGTTATTTTTTTCCCCTTGTGCCATCAGTTTGGACAGGGCCAGGTGTCATTCTCCATCAGGGTGGAAGATGAGGGTCTTGTGTTGCCTGAACAGATCTTTTCCAGCTCTGAGCTGCACCCAAGGTTCTGTGCTGCAGCTGTATCCCCCTCTTGAAATACCTTCTAAAACTTTTTGGGGAAAAAAAATATTAATCTACCTCCAGACCTTCCAGCACAGTGGATGGCCCACTTTATCATGATTTTTTCACAAGAGAAAGTAGCAAAACTTGTATTATGTGGCACTTTCCTGCCTTATTTTTTTCCCCTTGTGCCATCAGTTTGGACAGGGCCAGGTGTCATTCTCCATCAGGGTGGAAGATGAGGGTCTTGTGTTGCCTGAGCAGATCTTTGCCAGCTTTGAGCTTCACCCAGGGTTCTGTGCTGCAGCTGTATCTCCCTCCAGGCTCTGCAGCATCTCCTGGAGTGGCTCCTTCCTCCTCTCCTGGCTCCAGCTCAGCGTCAGGAAAATGCTGTCACTTAATTACCAGCCCGTGACTCCATCCCAGCAGTCCCTGTCCAAAGGCTCATCACAGTCCTGACAGCTCCTGTGACAACTCCTGTGACAAGGCTGCTCTGCCAGGGGAGCCAGGCCTGCAGGATTGTCTTCCCCTAATGCAATTTAGAGCTGGGGATCCGTGTGGGATAATGAAAATGTTGCTGGGGGGAGGCAAAGGAAGCACACAGCCTTTCAGGTTTTGTAAGGGTGTTATTGGGTGATGAGTTGCTGGAGTTTTCATGGGCAGAGGCTTCTGCAGCTAAAATATCCCACTCAAAATTCCAGCAGCACCTCAGAGCATCCCTGCTCAAGGCTTGCTGTGCAACTTAGGGTGACTGGACTGTAAAAATAGCATTTTCCCCAGGGTCTCCTGAGCTCCATGTGGAAAACCAGCAGTGTCTGGGGGCTGAGAGTGAGGATGAAACAGCTCAGCTGTGGCATTTGCCCTTGGAAATAGCAGAAAGGCAGCTCTGGATGTGGGGCCAGTGGAGGGATCTGTTGTTCCATCCCTTGCTGGGATTGCTGGGACAAGAGGAGCTGGCTGTCCTGAACTGGGGAGACTCACTGCACCTCAATCTGTGCTGTCTGTGATGGAGGAAGAAGATAAATTGGTTTAGTGTGTGCACCAGCACCCAACCTGCATGGTGGATGTGCTGCTGATTTCCCATGCTGCTGGTGCTGCCTCTTATTAAACATAAATAGCTGTGAAATGGACTTCGGGAGAGGCAGGGGGGGCAGAGCTATCCTGAGGTATGAACTTGCTTAAAATGAAGCCAGGCAAGTTGTTTATAGCCAAGAGTGCCCATTATAGGATCCTGTTTGCAGCCAGTTAACTCTCTGCCAAGCAGTAATTGTTCAGGCTAAAAATTTCCATGCTGTAAGCCTGCCTGGGGCTATGTGAAATTGGGGGAGAGGGGGTGGATTTTGTCTGGTTTAAGGGAAAAAAATAACTCAGTGAAGCTGAAGAGATCCAGTCTCTCCATGAGATGGAGGCAGAGACTTGGAGTTTGGCAGGGGGAGGCAGAGGCTGTGCAGGATTGAGCAGGGAGAGAAGCGATGGGTCTAGAGAGAGATAAGTGTCTATTTTCATTTCTAGCCCCTCGTAAACAGCAGACTTTGTGTCTGTAATCGCTGTTGTTGTGTTCAGCCCTGGGTGGGCCGGTTGGTTAATGTGGATCTCCTGGCTAGACAGAGAAAAGGTTCAGAGAGATTGTTAAAGGGGTTTGATGAAAGGTATAACAATTTAGGAAATGGCAGAAGGCTCCTTTCAAGCCTTAATTTGGCCATTTGCATGGGTTTGTTCACTGTGATTGCTCGAAATGATGTAATTGGGTGTTATTTTCTCCGTGGGAGAGCTTTGTCTCCTTGCAGGAAGTGTGAGCTCCAGTGCAAACACAGCTCCTGGGTTCTGCTGTGTGTCCATCCTGCCTGCAGGAAAAACCGGGGACAACAAAACGACAGGAAAAGCTGCAGATGTGCTTGGATGCTGGTTTCCAGCAGCCTGTGCTGAGGGAATTCTGAGCTGCCTGTGTGAGACTGCTCTTGCTCCAAATCCCTTTTCTCCCTTGGATTTGATTTCTTACAGATTTTCCCCACACTTGTGCCTCTCACAGCACCCTGGTGCAACAAGTTTGAGCTAATTAATGAATTAATGTGCGTGTGCACAGAGAAAACTCCAGTTTTGAATCTGAAGCCTGCAAAACCCCAGTAAATCATCTTCAGAGCTGCTCATCACCCGTGATGCTGCTGGAGGAAGAGGGAGCTGCATCCTTTCCCTGTCCCTGGGAGGAATTCTGGACTGGGGTGGTACCCAAGCCTCCTCTGAGGGATGGGATGCCGCTGTGGGTCCCTCCCTGCGTGTGCCAGCTGATTAGAAAGCAGAAGAATGGCAAGAGAAAATGAAAATGGGAAGGAGCTTGACAGCCCATGGAGAGGTATTTCAGCTGCAACACAAAACATTTGGTAGTAATTATAGAATAACCTTCATTTAAATGCAAATAAGCCTGTAATTAAGATAAGGGCTCTGTCATTTGCCAGCATTCCTCCTTCCTTCCCGTGCCAGCCATGGCTTTGGAGATGTTCCCCACCTGGCTCTGGTGCTGCCTGTTTGTCCAGGGGCTCCTGTGGTGAGGGTGAGTGATGAAGGAATCCAGTTCTGCTGCCCTTGGAGCCATCCCAGCCGAGCCTGTGATGGGGCTGTGCCCTGCTTGGACCCTGTGGCTGACAGTTTCTGCTAAAACCCTCACTCCAAACTCATCCCTCTGAGGCTTCAAAGCTGGATTTGGGCTGTGTGTCCTAGTTAAGGGAAATTTGGGAAAAAACCTCCAAAAGGGGACCCCTCCAGAGAGCAAACCCACATGGCCCCTGTGCCCATACTGGTTTGGGAAGGATTCCTTGGAGAGAAGTGGAAAGAACCTGTTTATTTAACAGGCACATAAAATGAACAATACCAGATGACACCACTCTGGAAAAGATGACAAATTCAGAAAGTCTCTCCTGTGGATGCTCACTCTGTTATCAGTCCCTCCGGCACTGGGAAAGGCTGTGGCCCAGAGCAGGCCCCACTAGGCCTCAAGGTGCAAACTCTTGGTGCTCCCAGGTCCCAGACCAGAGCAGGTTTGAACAGTTCCAAGAAAGGGACAGAAAAACAGTCCAGGGAAAATTCAGACTGCCTAGCTAAACTAACTAATGAGCAAAACCAGGAGCAAAGCAGGAGCAAGAGCAAAAAGCAAAAGCAGCACCATGTACTGCCCTGTCTCTGTGTCCCACCAGCAGTGGGGGGTGGCTGATAGCAAAACCAAAACAAAACATTTGCTCTTCAGAGCCAGTCTTGAAGGCACAGAACATAATATCCAGCATAAACAGAACAGCAACTGGGGATACAAGCATCATATCATCCTGGGACAAGGGGTTTGGAGCAAGATCCTCGGTGTCCCTTTGTCCTGGTTTAGAGCAAATTTGTGAGAAAACCTCCAAAGGGGCCCCTCCAGAAAGAAAACCCACACAGCCCCTGCCCACAACTGGGTCAGGAAGGATACCTCAGAGAGAAGTGGAAAGAACCTGTTTATTTATCAGGCACAGCACCCCCAGCACACAGAATGAACAATACCATGTGACACCACTCTTTCACCGCTCTGAAAAAGATGACAAATTCAGAAAGTCTCTCCTGTGGATGCTCACTCTGTTATCAGTCCGTCCTGTGCTGGGGCAGCTGCTGCAGCCACAAGGTGCAAACTCGGTGTTTCCCAGGTCCCAATCAAGAGCAGGTTTGAGTAGGTCCAAAAAAGGGAAAGGAAAAACAGTCCAGCTAAACTAACTAAAACTCCTCCTAATATATATACATTAAATATTTATATATCTTTATTTATATAAAATATATATATTTTATATATATATTTATATATATTAGGAGGAGTTTTAGTTAGTTTAGCTGGACTGTTTAACTCCTTTCAATTGTGAGAGTCAACCATGGCATTCCTCATCTCTCGCAGAGGCATCAGCGTCACAGAGCTGACAAAACTCAGGTGATACTTTGGAAACACCGGCTGGGGGAGGCAGCACCCTGCCCTAACTCTGGAAGTGCTGGGGCAGGGGCTGGGCTGGCACAGGCTCTGCTCAGTGGGGAGGGAAACCTGAGCGCAGGAAAAGCCACTGCTGGAAAGGTTAACCAGCAACCTTTGCTTAAACTGTCTCAATCTGTATGAAATGTTATCTCTCTGCCTGACTAAAGATATGTGAGCCCAGGGAGCGGAGATGCTCCCAGATTGTATTTATCTGGCTCTTTGAAAGGGCGTTTGAGGAATTAACTCGGCGGCTCAGGAGAACTTTAATGTTCCGGTAAGTGGCTGGGGCTGCGTCTCCACCTGCCGCGTGTGAAACCTGCTCTGGAGCAGCTCCACGGTTGCTTAGGAGGAGGAAAACTCTTCATCCCAGCTGTAAAAAAGCTCCCCAGGACCTCTGATGGCACTTTCTTCCTGGGTTGTCCCCCTCCCATCCTGCTGCGCTCTCTGGACCCATCCCTCAGGTGCTGCTGGGGCTGGACTGGCTCCTCCAAGTCCATCAGTGCTGCATGTCCCTGTGGAAATGGTGCCTGATATTCCCTTATTCTTGTCCTTCTTGATATTCCCTTTTTCTTGTCCTTCTTCCTTCTAGTTCTTCTTTCAAATCCTTCTTGGGAGGCTGCAGGTGTCAGAGGGGAGGAAAGGTGAGGTCAGGCCTCGTTCCGTTGGAAGTGGAGGTGACTCCAACGCTCTGGGATGCATTTTGGGATGGTTTGGGACTTGGAGCTGAGGGTTTTCCATTCCAAATTTCCAAAATTTCCATTCCAAAATTCCAAAATTTCCATTCCATTTTCCAGAGCAGTTGGAATAGGCGGTGGTGTCGATGATTTCCTCTGAGTTTCTCCTGGGCAGAACACAAGACTTTGTGTGATACCAAAGAGGTCACGTTTCCTTCAAATACTGGCAGCAGGATTTGCTCTCTGGTTGCTGAGCTGAGCAGGGCAGGTGGGAGAAGCTGGGCTGAAGGCTTTCCTTGCTGGAGAATTTGCAGCCTGCTGGCCCAGGTGATTTCTGTGCCTCCAGAAAGCTCCAGCTGGAGAGTGTGAGGGAGTGTAAAGATGCAATTACGCAGCAAGATGCAGCAGCAAGCCCTCAGGGTGCTCAGGAAAGACTCCAAAGGAGCAGTGTGAAAAAAGAAAATTTGCTGGTAAAAGTGTTGAATATACAAAGAATATGTCAATACAACTCTGCTTTTAATATTTGATACTGGCCTATGAATAATTCCCCTCCATGTAGAGCCAGCTCAGTGACCTATGAAGCGATGCTGGGGGAGCCTGGACATGGGATAAATGCTCGATGAGGACAAAGGAGAGGAAAAAGCCCTGCGGGAAAATCTCCCAGTGCCCACGAGATGGCAGACGGTGCCCATGCAGCACCTGAGCACCTCCGGGCTGGGCTGGGGGTGAAACCACGCCTTGGTCTGAGCTGCCCGCCTGGCCAAAAACTCCGCGTTTGGGGCTCTTTGAGCACGACTGTGAAAAACGCCAATCACTTGGTTTGAAAATTTTTAAAGTTTAATAGTAATAAAATGGTTATAAAAATAGTAATGCTATTAGAGTAATAATAATTTGGACAATTTGAATTAGGACAATGTGAGACAATAAAAACAAAGAGTTATGGACAGTCCGGGTACCTTTTTCTGGGCAGCATAAGCCCAAAAAATGACTCATTAACAGAGGATTAACCCTTAAAAACAACAGCCTGTTGCATATTCATACACCTCATACATGATGCATAAATTCAATTAAAACACAGGATTCTGTCTGGTCATCATCAACTTCTTCCTTCTAATCCTAACAGCGCCTTCGAGGTGGGAAGAAGTTCGTTTCTTCTGATAAGACAGCAATAAATTCCTTTTCTGTGAAAGATTCAGGTGTCCTGTAGCTGCTATCTGGTGCAAGTGCCTCGTTCCTTTCTTTAAAAAATCCTACTAACATAGTTCTACAAAAGTTACCTTTTAATTTCAAGACTACATTTATCATATTATCAAAACACATATGGTGAATATCTGTGTAGAGCCCTATCATGTGCACTTTTCACAACATCCAAAGCCATGAGTTGCTGTGGGAGAAGCTGAAGAGTCATGGGATGCTTGGGGTGGGGAGGGACATTTAAAGCTCATCTCGTTGTCCCCCACTCCCACCACGGGCAGGGACACCTTCCATAGACCAGGCTGCTCCAAGCCCTATCCAGCCTGGATTTGGACACTCCCAGGGGTGGAAGGAGATAGAGAGGACCTTCCTTCAATCACTTTATTTTCTCTAAGATGAAGATAATGCCCCTTCCCTCTGGCAGCCTGGCCAAAAACTCAATGTTTGGGGCTCTTTGAGCACATCCAAAGCCATGATTTGCTTTGGGAGAAGCTGAAGAGTCATAGAATGGTTTGGGTGGGGAGGGACATTTAAAGCTCATCTCGTTTTCCCCCACTCTCACCACAGGCAGGGACAGTTTCCACTAGATCAGGCTGCTCCAAGCCCTGTCCAGCCTGGATTTGGACACTCCCAGGGGTGGAAGGAGACAGAGAGAACCTTCCTTCCATCACTTTATTTGCTCTAAGATGAAGCTGATGCCCCCTTGGACACTCCCAGGAATGGAAGGAGACAGAGAGAACCTTCCTTCCATCACTTTATTTTCTCTAAGATGAAGCTGATGACCCTTCCCTCTGGCAGCCTGGCCTTGGACACTTCCAGGGGTCGAAGGAGGCAGAGAGAACCTTCCTTCCATCACTTTATTTCCTCTAAGATGAAGCTGATGTCCCTTCCCTCTGTAGCCTGGCTGGCGGCCCACTCAGCAATTCTGACATGGCAGTGTCAGTGTCCCCTCCCCATCCCCCTTTCTGCAGGGGGGTTCCCTCATCAGCTCCTGATTGCTGCCCCAGGTGCAGGGCTGCTGGCAGCTCCTGATGCTTTATTGATCACTGCCACCTGTCAATTCTTAATTTCCTTTGTTTCCTCCTAATCCAAGCAGCTGTTGGGTTTTCTCCTCCCTCCTCCCTGCCTCTTTGAAACCAGTTTGAGATGTGCTGTGTGTAAATGTGTTTTTAAGTTGAAAGGAGAGGACTCCAGCCCTTTACCTGCCTGCAGAGGGGATGTGGGGGGCTCACCTGGCATAGGAGGGGGGGCAGTGGGTTTGCAGTGCTCCCTGATGGTGCACTTGGGATGCAATCCCATCTCCATCCCCCATCCCAAAAACAGCAAAGGAGGCCCCCACAGCTCAGCAGAGGGCAGCAAGGCCCTGCTAAGCCTGTTCCCCACTCCCTGCCCCAATTGCTCCAATAGCTCATGTGCTACAAACAGCCCCAATTACAGTATTGATCTCCCACACGCTGGGAGCTGCTGGTGGGTCCCTCCCCAGCTGGCCTGGTAAACAGAGCCCACCATCAGCAGAATGTTACAGAGCCACATCCTCCTCATCCAGAGCACAGCAAGGAAAGGATGAAGCCTTTTGAGGGGGGGAGGAAGAATTTGTGCCATCCCTCGCACACCCACTGTCCTTTTTCTTTTTTTTTTTTTTTTTTTTTTTTTGTGGTCCTAAAGCTGGATTTCTTTAGCACAAATATCCTGGGAGGCTGCAGGTGGCAGGCAGGTGATCATGTCCTCTTTATGCTGTGGGCTGGTGACTTGCTGGTGGTGCTTTATGGAGCTTCCCATTACATGTGCTCCTAAGAAAAGTGAGTTCTACCCACCAGAGGGGTGGAAGATTCACAGAATTATTTTGTTTGGTTTAAGATATTGAGTAGAACCACTAACCCTCATCTCCAAGTACCACTTCCACGTGGCTTTTCAATCCCTCCAGGAATGGGGACTCCCCACATCCTGTGCCAGAAATCACGAGCTCTGTGGGAGATCCCTGCTCCAGTTCAGGAGGAAAATGGGATGTGATCCATGCTGCAAATTGGGGCATCCATCTTTTGGGGTTGTTCTTTTTGCATTCCATCACATACAGGAAAACCAAATTGTTTGCTCTACCCTCATCCCCATCAATCTCATGTTTAGTTCTGGTGAGGAGAAAGTTGGTCTAGTTTGGTATGTGCCAGCCTTTGTGGTTTCATGGCTGAGCCAAAATAATCCATCACTTGCAAAGCTCTGGCTGCAGGTCCTTGAGGACAGGGAGCAGAATATCCTTCCTGGAACATGGCAGGTTCAGGTGGATGTGAGCAGAGACCTGTGATGGATAACAGCAGGTCAGGAGTGGATGAGATCTGCATTTTTTCTGGCTGGTAATGCAGTGTAAGGCAGGGAATGTTTTACTCTGCAGAACCCAGCAGTGTGTGGGGCATATTAATTTGCCAAACCTCTGACTGGAACCCTCTGTGCTCTTGGGAGCTGAATCACAGCTCAGGAGGGTGCTGCTGTCTCTGCAAGTTCAGGACAAGTGATTTGATTTTTTTCCCTCTCATTTTACCCATCTGGTCACCCTGTAGTGCTGATGTGGGTGAAAATGAGCAGAGTGCAGTGTTTGCTTTGGAGCTGATTCCCTGTGCTCTGGGAAAGCTGTGCCCTGCTCTGTCCCCATGCAGGGGACACTGAGCTGAGCGAGTGCAGGGCTCCAAACTCTGCTGGAGCTGTCCAGATGACATTGCCTGTCCATTCCAGCCATGGAAAACCCTGTCTGCTAAGAAATGGGGTCCACAGCAGTGTTTCCACTGTCTCTGACTCAAATATTGTGGAAGGACCCAGGGACATCCATCTGTCCTTGGGGTGAGGAGCAGGATCTTGTTCCTTGGCAGTGCAGGGTGACCAGATGGGATGTCACGGACACACGACAAATCCTTTATGAAAAATCCTTTCCTTAGCATTTTTCCTCCTGAGAAGCTGAGAAGCCTCAGGAACAAAATGTAAACAATGGTTATCTGCTGCTGTGGAATGCAACAGGTGCATCTGTGATTGGTCTCGTGTGGTTGTTTCTAATTAATGGCCAATTGCAGTCAGCTGGCTCAGACTCTTTGCGTCACAAACCTTTGTTATTGTTCTTTTTCTATTCTTAGCCAGCCTTCTGATGAAATCCTCTCTTCTATTCTTTTAGTATAATTTTAATATAATATATATAATAAAATAATAAATCAAACCTTCTGAAACATGGAGTCAGATCCTCATCTCTTCCCTCATCCTCAGACCCCTGTGAACACCACCACAATGGGTAAAGTGAGGGGGGAAAAAAAAAATCACTTGTCCTGAACTTGCAGAGACAGCAGCACCCTCCTGAGCTGTGATCCAGCTCTCAAGAGCACAGAGGGTTCCAGTCAGAGGTTTGGCAAATTAATTTGACCTGGTACCTGCTGCTGGAGTCAGCCTGACATCCCTGAGCTGTGCAAATCCATCATCTGAGTGTGCCCCAGGGGATGAGGACAGAAGGGAAGGGAAGGGAAGGGAAGGGAAGGGAAGGGAAGGGAAGGGAAGGGAAGGGAAGGGAAGGGAAGGGAAGGGAAGGGAAGGGAAGGGAAGGGAAGGGAAGGGAAGGGAAGGGAAGGGAAGGGAAGGGAAGGGAAGGGAAGGAAGCCCTTGGTTTGGTCTCCTAGCTGTGCTTTTGCCTCAGCTGAAAAAGCGACCCCAAGCTTGGCTGTGCAGTCCTGCTGGAGCATCCATTCTCGCCTGGAATGGTGGAATTGCCTTTAACCCAACTCCTGGGGCATCTCTGGATTAAATTATCCCTCAGCAGCTGTGGGGAGCAGTGTCCCAGCAGAGGTGAGCTGCAGAGGGGGATATTGTACATTAATGTCTGCTCAGTGAGGAGTCCTGCTCGTACCCCTTGGGCTGGGGGTGTGCTGGGAGTCTGGAATTATGGCATTCCCCACCCACCCTGGCATTCTGAGGGCTCTGCAGGCTCCCTGAGCAGCCTCAATCACATCAAGCCAGCAGGGCAGCTCTTGCATTGTGGGGGGATTTACCAGGAAGCTTGGCAAGAAAGGAGGATTTAAAACTCTATTTGTATTCGTCCACTGTTGCAATTTACAGCCAAATTGTGAGAGTTGGACGCCGAGAGAAATCTGTGGTTGCCATAACAACCAACAAACTATAATTAGTCAAAGAGTTGAGGAGAGGGGTCCAAAGAATGGATGGAAAAAGGAGCTGCTCTTTGAGGGATGCTGATAGAGATCAGAAAGCCTGGGCACGAGCGTGTTACGGGAGAACTAATCTCTCTAGAAGCTGTTCTGACTTCAGGCCCCCAGTGGAGTTGTTTGAAGTCCTATAAACTCTGGGTTTTCTGATGTTTCCACTTCTGGAGGATTAGAAACACCCCATGTGCTGAGGCTGTTGCTCTTGAAGCGTGACTGGGTTATACTGGTGGAGCTGTGTACGCTGATTAAAGGGGCTGCAGAGTTTTTCCTTGACCTGGAGAGGTGGGTGTGAGGTGAGCAGAGCTCAGGGAACCAGGCTGAGCTGCAGGAAGGGCTCCTTCAGCTTGGCAGAGAGGTGAGGAGGGAAGTTTTGGCACTGCTGAGTGACCAAAATGTGTGTTCTTGATGGGTGATGGGGTGTGACCGTGTTCACAGGGGTCTGAGGTTGAGGGAAGGGATGAGGATCTGACTCCGTGTTTCAGAAGGCTTGATTTATTATTTTATTATATTTATTACATTAAAACTACACTAAAAGAATAGAAGAAAGGATTTCATCAGAAGGCTAGCTAAGAGTAGAAAAAGAAAGAATTAATAACAAAGGCTTGTGGCTCGGCTGTCTGTCTGAGCCAGCTGGCTGTGATTGGCCATTAATTAGAAACAACCACATGAGACCAATCACAGATTCACCTGTTGCATTCCACAGCAGCAGATAACCATTGTTTACATTTTGTTCCTGAGCCCTCTCAGCTTCTCAGGAGAAAAAATCCTAAGGAAAGGATTTTTCATAGAAGATGTCTGTGACAATGGGGTTTTTAAATCCCTCCAGGAGTGGGGACTCCCCACTTCCCTGGGCAGAAGTCACCAGCCCTTTGGGAGATCCCTGCTCCAGTTCAGGAGGAAAACGGGATGTGATAAATGCTCCGAGTTGGGGGATCCATCTTTTGAGAAACCTTTTACTGGTTCTTTTTACTGGGTTCAGTATCCCAGTTTGACTGGGGAGACAGAACGGGGTGTGATGGACGGGGATTCCTGGGCTCTGCTCTGCCTCATCCCACCCTTGGCTTTCCTAAAAACACATTTTCCCTTTTTGTTTTGCTCATCTGGATTTTGCTGTTCTTAGGACTGAAATCTGCCAGTGAAGTTGCCTGAAGAGGTGAATTTTAGCAGAAGAAAATCCAGTGGCTGTTTAAATCAGGATTAATGGAAAAGTCCTTTCATGGACCCTGGAATCAAAATCTTATTTTACTTATATTTTTTTGGTCATAGTTGTATCCTGATGTGGCATAGACCACTCTGCTGTTCCCTGTCCCAGTTCTGCAAAGGGAATGATGTGTAATGTGGGGAGAGATGATTCCATTGTGTCCCTGGGCAGTGCAGTCCCACTCCTGCCCTCTTACCCCTTCTCATGCTCATTTCTGAGGATGCTGTTCCCGTGTGCACAGGGGCAAAGACATGGGAAAAGTCATGCCAGCATGGGGAAAAAAAAAACATAGAACACCTCAGAGACAATATAGAACAAAAAAAAAACCAAAAAAACAAAAAAAACCCCCTTATAATATGTCTGGAATACAATAGAAGCAAAATCTCCTGGCAGCAAACATTCATACACTTGACTGCCAAGAAAAAAGGACTTTACAGAAGACGAGACATGAAAGGGATCCCTGCACAAAAACTAAAAGTCAGAACACAATAGTGTGTATTTCAGGCATATGAAAAGGAAGTGCGACAGTAATACTGAGGAGACAAGATACTCCAACAGAACCAGGAGGTGAGGAGGGAACAAACTCAATCAACAGTGACACAGGAGGCCTGGAGAAGGCAGCTCTTTGAATGGATCAGAGGCCCTAAAAAGAAAAAAAAAAAAAAAGGCAGCAATCCTGCTTTTATTTATTTATTTTATTTGTTTATTTTATTTTATTTTTCTTTTCCTCGGGAATTAATCTTTCTCCACTTTTCTCAGCTGGTGCAGGAAGAAATGAGTGCATGAATAATAAACACATTGCTAAGGCCAAAGAGATATAAGGGGCTGTGTGCAGGGGGACTGTGGTATGGATAAAACAGTCTGTGTGGTAAAATAGTCTGCTGGATTTTATCTGTGCAAGGGTGTGCAGAGCTGCAGACTGGGGAGATGAGGAGTGGGTCTGGTTTTTGGGGAGACTGGGAACAGGTGGAGAAGTATTTGTGTATTTGGGTTTGTATCTGGGTTGCCCCAGGAGGAAGGAATGATGAATCTGACTCCATGTTCTCGGAAGACTAATTTATTATTTTATGACACTATATTATATTAAAGAATACTAAACTATACTAAAGAATACAGAAAGGATTCTGACAGAAGGCTAAAAAGATAATAATGAAAACTCGTGACTCTCTCCAGAGCCCTGACACAGCTTGGCCCTGATTGGCCAAAGAGTCAAAACAATTCAGAGAAAACCATCAAAATAATTTCCAGACACATTCCAAAGCAGCAAAACAGAGGAGAAACACATGAGATAATTATTGTTTTCCTTTTTCTCTGAGGCTTCCAGCTTTCCAGGAGAAGAATCCTGGGCAATGGGATTTTTCAGAAAATGTGAATGCCACAGAGGAGTGGAGCAATGAGGGGCTGGGTGCAAGGCTGTGCAGGAGCTCGTTTGTCCCTATCAAAAATCACAGGAACCCAATATGGTTTGGGTTGGAAAGGAGCTAAAAGCTCATCTCACCCATCCTCTGAGGTCATCCCACACCTCCCACTGTCCCAGGCTGTCCCAGCCCTGTCCAGCCTGGCCTGGAACACTCCTGGGGATGGGGAAGCCACAGCTTCTCTGAGCAGTGAAAAATTTGTTTTTTTTCTGTTAGTGAAGATTCACAGCAGCTCTTACAGCAGTCCCAAGGATTTGGGACTCTCTCCAGCTCCCAACAACTTTGTCACCCCAAACTGCTGTTTAAAGGGGCTTCAACCCTACTTGTGGACGTGACAGTCTGGTCGGAGAGAGAAGCCAGATAAACTTCCCTAGGAATTGTTCTGGGGAGTTTTGAGAAGGCTGAGAGAAAGAATTAAAACAATCTTGCAGCTGGTTTTTGGGCAGTTGTTTTCTCATAAGATGTTTACCAAAGGGTGTCTCCTGAATTAGCCAATGGTGTGAGGGGTGTTGATTAAATGACCAGTCAGGTCCATCTCTATCAGAATGGTGTCTAGAAGAATGGGTTTCTAATAAACTCAGATTAGCCTGCTGAATCTTGGGTTTTGGTTGTTATTGCTGCCCCGAGATGTGCAGGGTGTCTCTGCTTTGGCCCGCGCGTCTGAAGAACGAGTCAGAGCTCTTCACTTTTCGGTCTTGAGGTTGTTTATTAATTATTATCTATAAAATTTTCTTTCTGCCCAGCTGAGATCTGCTCAGCACGGCAGCCACAGGCACTCTGTGTTGTCCTTTTATACTACAAACTACGTATAACATATTTACACTTAATTCCCAATACCTATCACCTATGTTAGACAGTGCACTTCTGTTCTAAACCAATCCCAAAGTGCCACCATCACAGCAGAAGATGGAGGCCAAGAAGAAGAAGAAGAAGAAGAAGAAGAAGAAAGGCTGGACACGCCCAAGTTCCTCCATCTTGTCCCCATAACCCCCATACCAAAAGTCCTAAAATCTACATTTTCACCCTGTGATAATTTTATTATTATAAATATTTAAACTTCTGTGGTTTCAGGTCCTCATACAAAGCTGGTAATTTGCTTCAGGGGTCAAAATCAAATCCCCAGGTGCTCTGGGCTGTGTGCCAGGGTCTCTGAGCCCCCTGGCAACTCTGGACACCTGAAGGGATGTACTGAGTTCCAACATCTGAAGAGCCCCAGAGTCTGTGTGTTCCTCATTCACCTGCAGTGGTGTCTGCAGGAGCCTTTTCAGAGGCAGGAGGTGCTGGGGCTGCTCCTGCTGGGGCTGGGGGTGCTGAGGGAGGGAGGCTGAGAGAGGAATCCCTGAGCTGCCTCCTCGCTGTCATCCCCGTGACAAGGAGGGAATTCCCAGCTGGGCGCCGTGTACATCTCTCCTCTGTCAAACCTCAGTGAGAATTTCAGCCTTAGAAGGTTTTTTTTGGTATATTTAACAAAAGAGATTATTTCTGTTCCACTGGAGTGACTGGGGCTGGCGTTTCAAGGGGAAGATACTATCACTGACTAAAGCTGCAGGAGCTGCCCGGGCCTCAGCTCTCCTGGTCAAATGAGTTGGTGCCAAAGCACTACAAGAGCTGACTTTAAAAAAAAATTAAATATTCAAATACAGCAGAAGGGCTTAAACCTGGAGTTTTGCTGTCCTTGAAAGGGACAAGAGCTCGAGGCAGAGAGCAGGGTTTGATAGCTCTACATGAGAACTAAATTCCTCTTTAATAGGTTGTTCTCTCTTTCCAAGATCAGAGAACTCTCCTTTCCCCTCGCTCATCCCTGGCACGGCCCTGCTGACTGCAGTTCAAGCACATACATTATTTTTAATGATGTCCTGTAACAAGAAGCCTCCTGCAATCATCCCATTTAGATCTGGAACCTCTAAAGGATGGCTTGCAAAATCTGAAGGGCTGAAGCACCTTGGGAAGGAATAAAAAATTCCTGCCAGGCTATGGCTGTGCTGGTTCTGAAGCCCTGATGCCACAGTTGAAGTCTGGAAGGGGGAAACAATTTGGTTATCTATGATTTCTCCAACTGAGCATCGTTTTGGGGCCCAGAGGGCAGCCAGGAAGGTTTTTTGTCTGGTGCTGTTTGTCCTAAAACACCTTTGTCTCCATTCTTGGAGGCTGGCTGGTCTCAGGAACCAAATCCTTGACTCAGGGTGGTCTTTTATTCTGCTTTTTGCCTGTTTTGTGGGGAGTGAAAAAAAAATAAACCCCAACCTTGCGCCAGTTTAGTCAAATTTATCCCTGAGGACAGAAAGGGGGTATGTAAGGATGAAAGCATCCTAAATGTGCAGAGATGAAACCCAGAGAAACTGTGGCTGCTCCACCCCCAGGAGTGTGCAGGGCCCTTTTAGGAGGGATTGGAGCAGCCTGGTCTAGTGGAAGGTGTCCCTGCCCCTTTTGGGATGTGGAACTAAATTATCTTTATGATCCTTCCAACCCAAACCTTTCCAGGATTATAAATTCACTGTGCCTCTCACCGGGGGCTCACTGGGAGGTAAAGCTGAATAATCCTGTGGATAAATCTGCAAGGAATGTGAGGAGCTGGCAAAGGCAAGCCCAGCTTGTAGGAGCACAGGACCTTGTTGATCTGCCTGGCTGTTCCTGTGTTTACCTGTCCTAATGCTTTTTATGGGGCTGCCATAAAAAACACTCATTAGTGTTGATTTTCATTAATGGTGATGCACCAAAAGCTTAATCAATCTTCTGTGACCAGCAACCCCCATTCCCAAGGGGGAACAAAGCTGTTGAACAAATTAGCCTTACAGATTGGAGGCAGAGCTTGCAGATGTGACAGCCTGGGTACCAAAGCATGGGAATTCCTGCGAAATGCCAAAAAAAATGACACTCAGAGGCCTTTCCCCCCCTTTTGTTTTTGCAATTTACACCTTGGCTAAATCATGCTGGCAAGGCAGCTCAGTCCTTCCTTGCCTCAGCATCCCTGGGGAGTTGGAAGGAGGAGGAAAGTTGTTCATGGAGCAGGATGAAACGTGGCTGTTCTCTGATGGCTCTGAGGTCCCTCATCCCTTGCTGCTGTGGTTCCTTGTCCTTGATGAATTCAGAGCTTTTCCACCTCCCAGGGTGCTGAGAGGGTGCGAGAACATCACTTGAGGAGGGGAGGGCTTTGCAGTGAGAGGTTGTTAAAACCAGCCAGCATCAAAGTGTGTTCTTCATCTCTGCAGGACCAGAGCGAGGCAGCACCCTTGCTGAGAGAGGAGTGTAAATATTCCAGTGTTTTCCATAAATAGGAGGGAATATCCTCAGGCTGTAGCCAGGATGGGGATGAGGTGCTCTGCAGATCCCCGCTGGCAGAGAGTGCTGGAGCTGAGGGGCTGCTCTCTCCAGCTCCCAATGACTTTGTCACCCCAAACTGCTGTTCAGAGGGGCTACAACCCACCTACAACAGCCTGGTTAGAGAGAGAAACCAGATAAACTTCCCCAGGAACTGTTCTGGGGAGTTTTGAGAAGGCTGAGAGAAAGAATTAAAACAATTTGCAGCTGGTGTTTTAACCAGCTGTTTTTAAAGAATCACGGAATAATGAGGTTGGAAGAGACTTCTAAGATCATTGAGTCCAACCTGTGCCCTGACCCCTCAACTAGACCATAGCACCAAGTGCCATGTCCAATCTTTTTTTAAACACATCCAGAGATGGTGAATCCACCTCCCAGGGAAGATCATTCCAGTGCTTTATCATGCTTTCGGTGAAAAAATTCTTCCTAATATCTGATAAGATGTTTACCAAAGGGTGTCTCCTTAATTAGCCAATAGTGTGAAGGGTGTTGATTAAATGACCAGTCAGGTCCACCTCTATCAGAACAGTGTGTAAAAGAATTAATTTCTAATAAATTTGGTATTAGCCTGCTGAAGACACCTAGAGTCTGTGAGTTGCTCACTCACCTGTCCCTAACTCAACAGTGACACCCACTCTGTCATGGACACATTTTATGAAAAATCCTTTCCTTAGAATTATCTCTCCTGAGAAGCTGACAGGCCTCAGGAACAAAATGTGAACATTGATTATCTGCTGCTGTGGAATGCAACAGGTGCATCTGTGATTGGCCCATGTTGGTTGTTTCTAATTAATGGCCAATCACAGTCAGCTGGCTTGGACTCTGAGACACAAACCTTTGTTCTTCTTTCTTTTTCTATTCTTAGCCAGCCTTCTGATGAAATCCTTTCTTCTATTCCTTTAGTATAGTTTTAATATAATATATATCATAAAATAATAAATCAAGCCTTCTGAAACATGGAGTCAGATCCTCATCTCTTCTCTCATCCTGGGACCCCTGTGAACACCATAACACCACTCCTCATTTTCCTCATGCTTTGCAGCCCCACCAAGTCACTCCAGCCCGGCCATCAGGTTGGTAATGACTTTCCTTCTCCCTCCTGGGCTGGATGTGAATGGCTGGGCTGGAGGTGAAAGGCCCCCGTTCCCATTACTGATCCAATTTCCTGGACTTTTCCCGGCTAGATGGGAATTGCCAGAGCGGAACAGCCTGATGGGCCATCGAGCCCCTGTCTCCTCTCTGACAGCAGCTTGTGTTTGGCGTGTAATTAAAAGCCTTTGTACTATTTGACTTGTAATTTAATATCATGCTGCCACATCCATATCTCATTCAGGAAAGAATAAGCCCTGACATTTGCAAAGACAGAGACGAGCCCTGAGCCGCGCTGAGCATCGCTCGGGGAGCTCGGCCAGGGACTCTGTGCCCTGAGCATGTGGTACCTGTAAGGTTCAGCACAGCAGCAGGGATGCTTCCTTCTGGAATGGGGGAAACCTGGGAAGAGCATGATTTTCAGGGATGCATCACTCTGGAATGAGGGGAAAGTCCTGGGAAGAGCAGCAATGCATCGTTCTGGCATTAGGGATAAACCTGGGAAGAGCAACATTTGCAGGGATGCTTCCTTCTGGCATGGGGGGAAAGACCTGGGAAGAGCAGAGTTTGTAGGGATGCATCCAGGAAAACCTGGAAAGAGCAGCATTTGCAGGGATGCATCTCTCTGGCATTAAGGAAAACCTGGGAAGAGTTGCACTTGCAGGGATCCTTCCTTCTGGAATGGGGGAAAAGGCTGGGAAGGGCAGCGTATGCAGGGATGCTTTCCTATAGCATTAGGGAAAAACCTGGAAAGAGCAGCATTTGCAGGGATGCATCCAGGAAAACCTGGGAAGAGCAGCATTTGAAGGGATGCTTCCCTCTGGCATGAGGAAGTAACCTCGGAAGAGCAGCATTTGAAGGGATGCTTCCCTCTGGCATGAGGAAAAACCTGGGATGAGCAGCATTTGCAGGGAGCAGTGTTGTGGGGACTTGAGCTGTGATTTATTGGGCTGTGCTGCAAACTGAGATTAAGGAAAGTGCCTTAAATGGTCCTTAAGAGCTGGGTTTGGGAGCAGAGATGAGCCCCTGTGATTGTACCCTGCGTGCCTCAGCCTGGGCTTCCCCAGCCCCAGGGCTGCCTGGAGCTGGAGCAGATAAGGAGAGGGCACAGCAGGGCCAGGACAGCATCAAGCCATGCTCAGAGGTTTGCTGGCACTGTGTGCCTGTCCCCTGTCCCCAGCAGAGGGGCTGGGCTGCTCTGCCATGGATGTGTCCATCTGCTCTGTGCTGCTCCCTGCCCATGCAGATCCATGGGGATGCTGCTTTCCCTGGATTTTTTCCTTTATTCTGCTGATTCCTGGTGGCAGCATCCAGGGAGGGTCTGTCCAGAGCAGGAGCTGCTGGCTGCAAGCAAGGGGTGCCAATGACTCCGGGTGGAGTCCAGCCCTGCTGAGGAGGAATTGGAGGTGCTGTGGAGGAAAGGCTGGGCCAGGCCTGGGGATGGGCACTGGCAGCCCAGAAATCCAACTGTGACCTGGCTGAACTCCAGCGTGGGTGTCAGGACCCAGGACATCTCTCTGGCTGTCCAGAATGGCCAGGACCCCTCCCAGGGGTCTCAGAGACCCTGGCACAGAGCCCAAAATGCCCCTGTGGTTTTGATTATGTCCATGGAGCAAGTTACCAACCTTATATGAAGACTCGCAAGCCACAACATTTTAGGTAGAATGATAGTGAAGTTATCATGGGGTGGAAAAGTAGATTTTGGGGTTTTTGGAACGTGGGTTCAGGAGGCAAGATGGAGGAATCTGTGTGTGTCAAGCCTTTCTCCTTCTTCTTCTTGGCCTCCATCTTCTGCTGTGATGGTGGCACTTTTAGATGGTTTAGAGTAGAAGCTCACTGTCTAACACAGGTGATAGGTATTGGGAAGTAATTGTAAACATTGTACAGGTAGTTTTTAGTATAAAGACATAACAGTGCCCTGGGGGCAGGCAGAGTGCCTGGAACTCCTGCTGGATGGACCTTGGCAGGGCAGGAGAAAGAATTTTATAGATAAGAAACAATAAACAACCTTGAGACCAAGAAATGAAGAGCTCTGACTCCTCCTTCATGGGCTGGGCTGGGAAAAGAGAATTTTGAACTCTTCTCGGGGTCACTCTGAGCAGCAGAGACCCCAACACCTGGGCAGCAGGGCAGGGGGGGATTCTGCCCCTCTGCCCCCCAGGTGAGACCCCACCTGCAGAGCTGCCTCCAGCTCGGGGCTCCCAGCACAGGGAGGAGCTGGAGCTGCTGGAGGAGCCCAGAGGAGGCCACGGAGATGCTGCAAGGAATGGAGCTCCTCTGCTCTGGAGCCAGCCTGGGAGAGATAGGAGTGATTATCTGGAGAAGCTCCAGGGAGCACTCGGAGTCCCTGCCAGTGCCTAAGGGGGGCTCCAGGGGAGCTGGAGAGGGACTGGGGACAAGGATGGAGGGACAGGACACAGGGAATGGCTCCCACTGCCAGAGGGCAGGGCTGGATGGGATATTGGGAATTGGGAATTGTTCCCTGTGAGGGTGGGCAGGCCCTGGCACAGGGTGCCCAGAGCAGCTGGGGCTGCCCCTGGATCCCTGGCAGTGCCCAAGGCCAGGCTGGACAGGGCTGGGAGCAGCCTGGTAAAAGGAAAGGGATGGGGCTGGAACAAGTTGAGCTTGAAGGTCCCTTCCCAACCCAAACCAATCTGGGATTCTGAGATAAGCTGGGCTCAGAGAGGCTGAAGCTTTGCAGGCTGGAATCACTCTGCTTGTGATGGGAAGCAGAACAAAGTTTTGAAGCCTGAGTTTGTTGGGAAGTAGGAGGTGCTGAACACTTTTTGCTGGCTGTTTTGTGAGGAGAAATCTCACCTCAGCAGGGTTGCTCAGTGAGGCTTTGCATTGGCACCAGGGCTTGCCAAGCCCCTCTCCATGGGCAGGCTCTACTTAAGGCTGATTAATTTACCCACCTGAGTGGTACTCCTAATTGACTGAACCTACAACAAAACAACCCTGGGCTGATCAATAGAGGAATAATTTGGCAAATTGTGGCCATAAATCATTCCTGATCGACGTGTTAATGAATAAACCAAACTAAATCAATTTTCTTTATTAAAACACATTTCTTTCATCCAGTATTACTTTAGGCAGGTGGTGTGAGGAGGGGGATGGGGTCATTTGCCTACCACAAGCTGCTTGTGCTGAGATGTGATCAGGGAAGTGCTGGGTATGGTGTGTGATCCCAGACAGGCAGGTGGAGTGAGGAGCATGTTCTGGGAAGCTGCATGTCCAGCCAGGTGTTGGGGTGTTAATTAGCCTCATTAGTGCAATGTTTCTGTCTGCAAGGAGGAGGCAAAGGATCCAGGTGCCTGTGCTGCTGCCCTGTCACTGCTGTTGTCACCCATTCCTCACACTCCTGGGGTGATCTTCCACCTTTGACACTTTTGATCCTCCAGCTCTGATATTTTGGATGGGTGTTCCACTGCTCCCTTTCCCTCCTTGCTCCATGTGCTTTGTTTCATCTAGAGCTGAAATTGGTGCCTTGCCCTGTGCTCAGACCTTTTCCATGACCAAACGCTGGTGATTTTTCCTCGCAGTTCCAGGCACAAAGGGGCTCTGGTGTGTGTGTGAACATCCAAACTGTTGGGGAAGATGAAACCGGAAAGCCTTATCAATGTGATTGCCTGGCAAAAGATTTTGAGAATATGGGAACTATAAGTGAGGATGAAATGAAAGCAAGCTTTGAGATCCCTCAGTTACTGAACAACTGGAAAACAATGGTGTGGCCGGCTGAAGGTGATCCCCTTTTGATGGAACAACACCCTCTGCTTGCAGACAGGCCCAAGGGTCAGAGCAGACCCTACAGCTTGGCAGAAGGGGCCCAAAGAGGAGTTTTTAGGGTTTAAAATATAACACAGTATGGTAATGTAGTGATTCTTACAGGCTGTATGTAAATGCTATAGGATTTGAATCTTGTACTAGACTGGTTAGTGAGAATCAGAATATTCAACACAGAAGAAGATTTATTGTATTGTAATGAGAACTTCATTCTCTTAGCTATTGTCTTTTACTCTCTTATGCTTTTACTCTCTTACCCCTTTTATTCTCTTACTCTCTCACCCTCTCATCCTCTCTCCCCCTCTCTTCTCTCAGCCCTGCTCTGAGCTGTGGCTGCAGCTCCCAGCAGGGCCCTGCACCCAGGCCCTTTGCAATAAACCCCAAGTTCCAGACCTGGCTGCAGAGATCTCTCGTCTCTGTCCATCCCCACCGTCCTACCCCTGACGCTCCAACACCAAACTGCTCCCCTACACTGAGCTAGAAAGCAATTTGCTGCCCCCTCACCAAGAGGAGCAGGGCTGCTTTGTGCCCTGATTTACAACCCTCTGGCCAGGAGAAGAGCTGCTCTGGGTGATTTGCCCTTTGCTACGTGTGATAAGCACCTTGGACAGCCATGTGGGTGCCCCATGCGCATGTTCAGGGACCCCCATCTTTTTATTGATTTTTGACCACTACAAATGAACAAATAACAGTGCAGCAATAAAAAGGGGGGATAAATAACCTGGTACTTTACACACAGAGCTGCACACAGCCGAGTGAAATGTGACACAGACACACGCTCAGAGAAGGTCAAGTTTTTAAATCTAAACTGGAGTTAAGTAAAATATTGGCTAACTAACTGGATTCCAAAGCTCATAAAATGTTGATAGTGCTGAATGTCAGCTGGAATATATCTCCTCATCTTTTAGACTGAGAGCTGGTGCTTTCCTTGATCTTCCTTTCCTGAGGAAATGTTCCTCTGGAGCAGAAGGGAGCCTGTCAAGTGGCTTGTTTTCCTCTGTGTTGGCAGGGCAGAGCTGGAGAGGTCGCTGGGGTTAAGAGCAGCAGCGAGAGCCAAGTTGGAAGCAGCCCTTGAGTGGCTGTGCTTTGCTTTCCTAAACTGAGCAGCGGGTTGGAACAGCTGGGGAGTGCTGCAGTGTGATTTCATGGTTGACCTCAGAACCCCGGGTCCCTCCCCTGCAGTTTCCCTCCCAGGTGTGTCAGTCCCCTCTCCTTTCCCCACTCTGACCCCTCCCAGCACTGTCTGTCAGTCCTGGAATTGCAGAAGGGCCTCGAGTGATTGGCAGATCCAAAGGATGCCCTCTACCCCTGGGGGGCACTGGGCCATCCAGGTGTCCTTTGTCCCTTTGTCCCTCCCCTCCTGTCCCTGCTTGGTGGCTCCCTGCCCCTTTCCCTGCCCCTCTCCCTGGGTTCAGAGGAACAGCAACCACGGGCTCAGGGAGTTCTGTTGGAGCTGGTGCTGCATTCAGAGGCCTGTGGGCCAGAATAAAGCTCTGGATCCAAACCCTCCATCAGAACCGACTCCTTTCCTTCACCATCCCCTTAAAAGCTTCTCCACAGAGGGAAACCTGAGGAGCAGCCCCTGTTATGGGGGGAAGTTCCATCCCACCACCACCAGAGCTCCTGCAGGCCTGGACTTGTCCCCACGGGCCCAGCTGCAGCACCCAGCCAGCCCAAAGTGTCTGTGGGGTGAAACACCACACACCCAGCCGGCCCAAAGTGTCTGTGGGGTGAAACACCACACACCCAGCCAGCCCAAAGTGTCTGTGGGGTGAAACACCACACACCCAGGCAGCCCAAAGTGTCTGTGGGGTGAAACACCACACACCCAGCCAGCCCAAAGTGTCTGTGGGGTGAAACACCACACACCCACAGCCAAAAGTGTCTGTGGGGTGAAACACCACACACCCACAGCCAAAAGTGTCTGTGGGGTGAAACACCATTCCCCCTTGTGCTGTCCGTCCATGCCCTTGTCCGAAGTTTCTCTCCAGGTCTCCTGAAGCCCCTTTAGGTATGGGGAAAGTGCTATAAAATAATTAATAAACTCAAGGGTTTAGATGGAGGAGGAAACAGCTTGTACTGCCCTTTTCCAGCCTGGCATTGCCCATCAGCTCCCAGGACAGGGCAGGATTGATATAAAGGTCTCCCCAAGCCAGGTCTTATAAACTCTTGCAGATCCATATCACACCTGAGATAGCTCAGCCCCCTCAGCTGGCATAAAATCAGCAGGATGGCTTCTGTGGCAGTGTTGGAAACAAAAAAGTTTTAATAAAAGGCAAAATAACAAAGCTCTCTACAGAGAAAAACTGAACCAGGGCAAGAGGTTCTTGCTCCAGGTAAAACACCTCACGAAAGCCATTAGTTCCTTTGTTCTCTTACTTTTCAAGTAAATTGCTTAGGTGGGACTTCTTGGCTTCTGTCCAATTAGCTATCCTTAAGTTTGAGGTGAAGTCTCCAAGGTCCTATGAGATTTCTTTTTACCTAATTCTGGGCTTTTTTCCTTTTTAGGGAGACAAAGAATAATTTTTTCACTCTATCAACAGGGAGGACATTCATACCCAGGATGGCACCCAGGGGCTCACTTGGCTGCCACAAAACTCAAACGACAGAGCCCACAAAGCTTCGGGGTGGGGCCTGAACTGAGCTGCTCCTGCAGCACAGAAACAACAGTACCACCAGAAAGGGGTGTTGGTGTGAAAAATGCCAATCACTTGTTTTTAAAATTTTAAAAGTTTAATAGCAATAAAATGGTTATAAACTTAGCAATATAATTAGAGTGATAATAATTTGGACAATTTGGATTAAGACAATATGAGACAATAAAAGTAAAGAGTTATGGACAATCTGGGTACCTTTTCTGGGGAAAATAAGCCTAAAAAAGGCCCCACATTAACAGAGGATTAACTCTTAAAAGCAATAACCTGTTGCATATTCATACACCTCATACATGATGCATAAATTCCATTCAAACACAGGATTCTGTCTGGTCAGTGTCAACTTCTTCCTCTTCTTCAGGGCTGAGCAAGGCAGGAAGAAGTTCGTTTCTTCTGATAATGGAGCAATAAATTCTCTTTTTCTGAATGATTTAGGTGTCCTGTGGCTGCTATCTGGTGCAAGTACCTCATTTCTTTCTTAAAAAAATATCCCACATTCATAGGTCCTATTTTAACACCAAAAGTTACTTTTTAACTACAAAACTACATTTACCATACTATTAAAATGTGAATACAGCACTACTAATCAATACAACACAATACATATAGTAAATATCTGTGTAGAGCCATATAATATGCACTTTTCACATTGGGGAGACAAGCCAGTTAATGTTTGTGCCAGGCTTTGAAGAGGGGAGGCTTTTGAAGTGGGGATTTGGTTCTTTGCTTTCCTTTTTCCTTTGTTCCCGTCAGCGCTCTGTGAGGAGCCGTGCTGGTATCAGGGTTTGATGGCCTCCTGCTCCCTGGGAGAATTACCTCCCCTCTCCATGGCTTCACTACAAGGCAGCCTCTTCAATTGGTATTCTCTGTATGGCATTTGTCTTGTACATAGTGCATTTTTATTCAAATAATGGTATTGATCGCGGGAGAAGTAATGGGGAAAATAAATGGAAACAAATAAACACAGAAGATTTGTGCTGAACTTCTTCAAGGTCTGGCCCTGAAAGTCAAGGAAGCATCTGTGTCCTCTGTAGAGTGATGCAGCTCCTCTGGTAGCCTGGAAGTGGAGGATGATTATGGCAGTGGGAGGGGTTTAAATATGCAAATAGTCCTTCCCTGGGAGGGTGAGGAGGCCCTGGCACTATGCTATGATTACGGCAGTGGGAGGGGTTTAAATATGCAAATAGTCCTTACATGGGAGGGTGAGGAGGCCCTGGCACAGGGTGCCCAGGGAAACTGTGGCTTCCATCCCTAGAAGCAACCAAGGCCAGGCTGAACGGGGCTTGGAGCACCATGGGACAGTGGAAGGTGGGACAGGGAAGACCTTTAAGGTCCTTTCCAGCTCAAACCACCCTGGGATTCTGTTGCTGGGCTGGCACCTACCTGTAGATTCTGATCACAACCACCTCATATAGAGATAACTGACAAATATGCCTGGAAAATTGTGTATTGCAAAAGTTCAGCTCACGAAAAGGCCGTGGAAGGCTGCATTACTCCTGCTTCCCTAGAAATGACATTTCACTGCTGTTTCTTGCTCCTTTGAGAGTTTTGTGGTGGGGACAGAATCTCCTTTTTTATTAGAGACATTTTCAGGCCTTGTGATTGATATGAAGGCAGAAGGCATTGCCTGATGCTGTTGGAAGGACTTTAATTTTCAACTTGCTCATGGTTTTGGTCTTTTATTGTTTTGTTTTGTTTTGTTTTGTTTTTTTTTAACTAGCCTGACAAAGGGAGAGTGTTTAATGATGAGTTACTTACACAGTTCTCTGTCCTCACACCCAAAGGACAGCAATTCCTTTCTCATTCTGGACTCCAACCTGTCCCCCACCATTGGGAACTGTCCTCTCCCAGATCAGATGTGGCCTTCAGGTGGTCCAGGTGGTCATTTTACCTTGAGAGGCTCCTGCAGGGATTTGGGAGTGATAGAGTGTGCTGTGGGAGCTGGCCGGTTCCAGCTGACAAGATAATGAACTACTAAATAAAGCATGGGAGAAAGGGAAATCCGTGATAAATCCACCTCTCATGTGCCGCAGAGGAGACGGATAAACTCCCTCTCCTCTCCTGACAGAGGGATTTGTCTCTTCTGTGGCTGCTGCTGGAGATGTCGTGAGGATGCTGCTCCATCCCTGCCCTCCTCTGCTGCTGGTGGACAGACAGACAGACTCAGGGGGGATGCATTGTGTCCTCCTGGGAGGCTGGGCATGGCTGGGGATGTGTTCCCATGCCCCTTTGTAGGGCTGTGTCTCTAAATGCTGGTAAATGACTGGAAACCAGCAAGGATTAATCCTGGGGCCATGGGTCTAGTCCGTCTCCTCTGGGATGGGAGGGTCCTTCCCCCCTCTCTTCATTGCATTCCAGCTCAATGTCACAAACTGCAACTCTGTAATGGTGTTCACAGGGGTCTGAGGATGAGGGAAGAGACAAGAATGTTGACTTCATGTTTCAGAAGGCTTGATTTATTATTTTATGATAAATATTATATTAAAACTATACTAAAAGAAGAAAGGACTTCATCAGAAGGCTAGCCAAGAATAAAAAAAAATGAATGGATAACAAAGGCTTGTGTCTTGGACAGAGAGTCTGAGCCAACTGACTGTGCTTGGCCATTAATTAGAAACAACCACATGAGACCAATCCCAGATGCACCTGTTGCATTCCACAGCAGCAGATAACCATTGTTTATATTTTGTTCCTGAGGCCTTTCAGATTCTCAGGAGGAAAAGTCCTAAGGAAAGGATTTTTCATAAAATGTGTCTGTAACACAGCTCCAATCCCAACTCCCAGATCCAGACCCTTCTTCCTGCTTCTCCCCATGCTCCCTCCATGGGGATGAGGTTTCTGAGATCAGTGGAAGGGCCCTGCTGGGTTGGAGCAGCGTTGGAGGGGGAGAGCTGGGGGCCTTGGGGTGCAGATTGCTCACCACTCTGGCTTTGCTGGCAGTGCATTGATGGAGAGGCAGGGAAGGAGTTGAGGTGAGTCAGAAAAGCACTTTATTGTGCGGGTCAGGGGCTGGAATAACGGGGAGGTGACAGGCCAGCGTTGGGATGTGTCACTGGAGCCCAGCAGCCCCAGCACTGTGCCATTAGGGATGCTCTCCAAAGCGTGACAGAGCCGGCCTGGGGTCAGGCTGCCTCTCAGCCTTGCCCAGCAGCTCGGAAGGAGTTGGCTCCTTCTTTCCAGTGCACTCCCTCTCCCAACTCTTTTTTCCATGTTTGATTAATAAATCATGCAGTTTGCCCAAGACTCCCTCCGTCCCCACCCAAATACAAACATTCCCCGTCACCACCACCTTGCGCCTGGCAGAGCTGCTCCCTCTGACAATCAATTACCCTCCGGAGATGAAATTATTGTTTAATGGCTTTTGGAACAGGCTCCTGCTCTGACATTCATCACAATCAATAATGCATCAGCGGGGACAAAAGAAATTACCTGCCTCCTGCTAAGTGAGAGAGTCCATTTGTATTCCACACGGCCCCTTCACGCCCACTGAGCCGGCAGCCGCAGGTGGATCGTGCCGGCGGCACTGAGGGCAGCTGGCTCTGCTTAAACTGTGCAAAACTTGGCTGCAACTTCATCATTGGGGCTGCTTCTTGTTGAGCTGTGATTTCAGGGTTTACCTCAGAACCTCGGGTTCCTCCTCTGAAGATTCCCTCCCAGGTGTGTCAGTCCCCTCTCCTTTCCCCACCCTGACCCCTCCCAGCACTGTCTGTCAGTCCTGGAATTGCAGAAGGGCCTCGAGTGATTGGCAGATTCAGAGGATGCCCTCTACCCCTGGGGACACTGGGCCATCCAGGTGTCCTTTGTCCCTTTGTTCCTCCCCTCCTGTCCCTGCTTGGTGGCTCCCTGCCCCTTCCCTGCCCCTCTCCCGGGGTTCAAAGGAACAGCAACCACGGGCTCAGGGAGTTCTGTTGGAGCTGGTGCTGCATTCAGAGGCCTGTAGGCCAGAATAAAGCTCTGCATCCAAACCCTCCATCAGAACCGACTCCTTTCCTTCACCATCGCCTTAAAGCTTCTCTGGCAGAGGGAAACCTGAGGAGCAGCCCCTGTTATGGGGAGAAGCTGCATCCCAGCACCACCAGAGCTCCTGCAGGCCTGGACTTGTCCCCATGGGCCCAACTGCAGCACCCAGCCAGCCCAAAGTGTCTGTGGGGTGAAACACCACACACCCAGGCAGCCCAAAGTGTCTGTGGGGTGAAACACCACACACCCAGCCGGCCCAAAGTGTCTGTGGGGTGAAACACCGCACACCCAGCCGGCCCAAAGTGTCTGTGGGGTGAAACACCACACACCCAGGCAGCCCAAAGTGTCTGTGGGGTGAAACACCACACACCCAGGCAGCCCAAAGTGTCTGTGGGGTGAAACACCACACACCCAGCCAGCCAAAATTGTCTGTGGGGTGAAACACCACACACCCAGCCAGCCAAAATTGTCTGTGGGGTGAAACACCACAGTGCTGCTGTTTGGTTCAGCACCAAGGGCCAGACAAGCCAAGGCACGTCCTGTTTGCAATATTGGTGATGCTTCAATAGCTTCTAGCAGGGCTGTGTGAGAGACAGGAGTAGGGGATGGAGGTTGCTCTGGGGTGGGGTTGCTGGTGGGGTTTGTGATGGGGTTTCATTAGGGTAAGATTAAGGTTCAGGTTGTTCCTTGCTGGAAATAGAGCTGGGATGGCAATCATGGCAGCTGGAGGGCATCAAGGGTGTGGAGTTAATGTGGTGAGGCTGGGAGGGGATGTGGAGGCACTGGGATGGCTTGAACAGTGGTTGGGATCGTGGTGGGGGGTCTAATGATGCCTCAGGTTTCAGATTTTCTACTTTTCAGCTTCTGTGCTGCTTTAGTGTGTGGGTCTGGGTTCACATCAGGGGATGCTGAGCTCTGTGCACAGAGCAGGGACACAAAACAATTCCTGCTCCAGCTGGGCACCAAGGACAAATGATCCAAATCTCAGCCCAGGAGCACAAACACCGTGGGCTGCAGAGAGAAAAACAAGCAGGGTGGGACTGCCTGGGCTAAAGCTGGAATGGGACAATGAACTGCAAGGTGCAAATGGAGCAGAACTGATCCCAGGGAGAGACCCTGGGAGCGCTCCTGCATTTTGGGACCATTTTGGCTCAGTCTGGGTGCAGCCCTGGCTGGGCTCTTGTGCTGCCCAAGGTGCATCCATGGAGGAGATCATTTTAATAAATCCCTGCTTTATCTTGTAACTCTGCCCAGCCTCTGTTCTAGATCAGCCTTTCCAAGCCATCAGGAGAGATGAGCCAGGTATCCCTGGGCAGCGTTTTCCCCTGAAGGGATCCCTGTCCTGTGGTCCTTGATGGCAGGAAGCTCCTTTGGTCTTCACCCAAAGCCCAAAGGGCAAATCCTCCTCTGAGGGCTGGCTCTGGTCCATCCAGCTGCTCTCAGGGCTGTGCTGTGCCATCAGTGTGTCCCTGAGCAGGGATGGATGGGATCGATGGAGCCACGGTGTGAGCAGCCTGTCCCTCCATGTCCCTGCAGCTTCCCAGTTATCCCAGTTATCCCTGGCTCTGGCATGTGAAGCTGCAGCCTTAGGGAGCAGGGCTGTGTCCCAGCAGTCCCAAAAAAACCAGTTGTTGCAGCAAACTGGGTGTCTGCAGGGAGTGCTTTGTGTTTTCTGCCTCTAAATAATCAGCTAAAAAGCTGATTATTTATAATAATACATAAATAAATTTATATACATTTACTTATATAAATTATTATAATAATTTTAGCTGATTATTATAAATGATTATTTTTAGCTGATTGTTATTAATTATTTATAATAATCAGCTAAAAAGCCCAAATATTCACTAGGCAGAGGATGATCCTCTTGCTGCTTCCTTTAAGGTGACTTTTGAGGTATCAGTCTCCCAGAGGATGCCATGGCTGCGCCTGGGAGGCTCTCAGGGTGATTAGGCAGCATTATTTCAAACATCCATCCCAATTAGTGATGAACTCATCAGCTCAGTGCCCTGCCTTAGAGCCACTTGATCCCTGTTGTTTTCCCAGCTCAGCTGCTGCTTTCTCCTCAGTGTTTTGTGGGAGTCAGGATCAAGGTGGTGCTGGATCAGCTGGGATCAAATGTTGTGAGCAGGCAGGTCCTTGTTCCTGCAGGGCTCTGAGCAAGGTGAGTCCCTGCTGGAGAATTCTGAGAGGCAGGAAAAACCCAAATTCCCTAATTTGTTCCTTTATTGCTTGAAAATAACATCTTTGGTAGGGAACCTCTTTTTACAAACAGGTGGGATGTAGGGAGGGAGGGAAGGAGGGAGGGTAGGGAAGGAAGGAAGGAAGGAAGGAAGGAAGGAAGGAAGGAAGGAAGGAAGGAAGGAAGGAAGGAAGGAAGGAAGGAAGGAAGGAAGGAAGGAAGGAAGGAAGGAAGGAAGGAAGGAAGGAAGGAAGGAAGGAAGGAAGGAAGGAAGGAAGGAAGGAAGGAAGGAAGGAAGGAAGGAAGGAAGGAAGGAAGGAAGGAAGGAAGGAAGGAAGGAAGGAAGGAAGGAAGGAAGGAAGGAAGGAAGGCTGGGAATCTGGCACCCCCTGGGCTTCCCAGGGAACATAACTGGCTCCCACTGGGACATGATGTGTGACCAAAAGCACTGAAGGTCTCGATGTGCCCAGTCTGGCTCCTCATGGGGCTCATTCCTGCTGGTTTTATTGCCTTTGGCACCAGAGGCACAAACTCTGAAGGGCTTTGTGTGCAGCACTGTGGTCCTGAGTGACCCCACAGCTCTGCTAGGGGAGGGTGGCACCACAGACTGGGCTAAGGAGGAGCCTTTCTGTGGTGTGGGGTGTTCATCCTGGAGAAGAGAGGGCTGGAGGGAGAGCTCAGAGCCCCTGCCAGTGCCCAAAGGGGCTCCAGGAGAGCTGGAGAGGGACTGGGGACAAGGGATGGAGGGACAGGACACAGGGAATGGCTTCAAGTGGACAGAGGGCAGGGATGGATGGGATATTGGGAGGGAATTCTTCCCTGTGAGGGTGGCACAGGGTGCCCAGAGCAGCTGTGGCTGCCCCTGCATTCCTGGCTGGATTGTGCCCTGGCCAGAATGGAAAACAAGTGAAGGGAGGAGAAGCCTCTCTGCTCCCTGTGCAACAGGCACTCAGCAGTAAAAGTCCTTTTCTTCACACAGGGCGAATTTGAACCTGGCCAGGGAGAGGAAATGCCTGGATTTCCATGCACTGGTGTGTTTTATATGGATACACAGCCACCAGCTGACCCTGCAGGGCAGCACCAGCACTCCTCCTGAACCTCACCTGCCTGCTGCTGCTCCTGCTGGCTGTTCCTTCAACCTGGAGCTCCTACAGACTTGTGTGTCCAGGCAGCTGAAACTGAAAAATCCCAACCCCCCCACATCCCTTTTGGAGTGCAGATCTGGTGAGGAGTGGCTGAGGGAGCTGGGGGGAGCAGCCTGGACAAGAGGAGGCTCAGAGGGGATCTCCTCCCTCTGGGACCAGGTGGGGATTGGGCTCTGCTCCCAGGGAACAGTGACAGGATGAAAGAAAATGGCCTCAAGTTGCACCAGGGGAGGTTTAGCTTGGAAATTGGGAATGTTTCTTCATGGAAAGAGTTGTTTAATACTGAAAAAAGCTGCCCAGGGTGGCAGTGGAGTCCCCATACCTGGAGGGATTTAAAAGCCACGTGGATGTGGCACCTGAGGAGGGTCAGTGGTGAGCTGGGCAGTGCTGGGGGAATGGTTGCACCTGATTTTACAGATTTTAATAATCCTGTGGTGCTCCCCCTGTGTAAAATAATGCACCTTTGTCCTGCCTTCCCCCAGGCTGAGGCTCCTGCACCTGCCCAGCCTCTGCCCAAAGCCCCATTGATCCCCTGGGTGATGAAGCTGTTGAATCAGCACTGCTGTATTTGTTGTGTGGAGATGTCATTTTTCTCCCAAGATCTTAAAAGGATTTTTAACTGTCAGCTCCATCCCGCATCTTCGCTGCTAATAATCAATATTGATTTTCCTGTAATCCCGTCCATCTCCATGCCATGCCTTATTTGCTGGAAGATTAGAATCTCCATCAACTTATAAAATAGAGCACAGTTTTTCCTCATGTCCCTGCACGTGTGCATATGCAGAAAACACCCTGGGAAGATGATTATCTGCTGGGGAAAAAAAATAAAATTGGAGTCATGCTCTGCAGCTGCAGCAAATATCCATTTTGGTCACTTTGCTCTGCATTAATATGTGGAGAGAGATTCCCTGCAACTGGGATGCTGCTCAGGGATGCTGCTGTCATTTTCTTGTACATTTTATCCTGTCCAGGGAAGATTTTGGCTGCTAGAATTCAAGCTGGGCTTTGTAAAGGCTTTTAAAACAGATTTTCCCTCCGTGAAGGGACTGAACATCCCAATTATCATCCCCACATTAATTCCTGCTGCAAGTTTGTGTCTCTAAGTGATTTTTTTTTTCCAATGGGAAGTGGTGTGTTGTTGTTAAAAACCATCAAACTGGTTTTACTGGTTGGCTTTAATCCTCCCAGTGCCTTGGTGTTGGCCAAGAATCCAATTGTGCAGAACAATGAACACGAGATATAAACTTTACCCTAAATATGTGGCTGATATTTCCTGCATGGCATCACCTGCATAAGCAATAAATTATATTCCTGCCCTGGGTGTGTTTTTCCAGGAATCTTGTTTATTAGTGTTTTAGGTCAAAGTATTGTAGGATTTGACTGCAGACAAACTCCTGTTTCCTAAGAAGAAAAAGATTTTCTACAAAGAGTCTTAGCAAATATAACATGAAAACAAAAGGTGATTGAAAGTGTCTGAAAATGGGCCTAAGAAATAGAGGGTTTTACCAAAACTGTTGGAAGAAAAAGTCGATTTTCCCATTTTTGACAGAGGCCTGCCAGATAAGATGCTTCAAATCGGCTTATTGAATTATAAACCACCGACATTTTGAAGCAGAACACTTTGCTTTGAAGTGAAATGCTGAGATTTTTCATTCTGACATCTCCCAATTGATGTTTTTGGTAACTTTCTGCACACCTGGTAAAAGTGAGATTGGGGGGGAAAAGTTCAAGGCATTAAAATACTGAATTGCTGAAGGGGTAAAAAAAATACCTTTTTGTAGATAATTCTCATTAAAACCAATGTGGTCAGCTTCCACTTCATCTATTCCTATTTATGATCCCAAATGCCCATTACCTTGTTTTTTGGGGGATGATTTGTATTCAGTGTGGCAAAGATCCCTTTGTGATTAGCATTTCTGACCTATTGGGGAGGGCTTTCTTCAATATGATGCTTTTTGTTCCATTAATCTCAGAATTTCGTGATTATTGAAATGAGCTCCTAAGGAGGGGAGGCTTCATGAGATAGTTCCTATATATATATATATATTTTTTTTTTTTTTAAGCTGGTATAAATAAATATTGTCTCCCTCTGGGCTTGCTGAGAGAAGGATTTCTAGAAGAAACCTTGATATATTTATTTTTTATTCCATATAATTCACTTTGGATAGTAAAGTTGCTGTTCTTGCTGGGAATAGCTGCTGCAGTTCAGACAGGGACACCTTCCAGTAGACCAGGTTGCTCCAAGCCCTTTCCAAGCTGGCTTTGTTTGGATTTTATTCACATTGCCTCTGTGGTGAATTCTTGGCTATGGGATGGGGTTTGTCTCCCCACTTTTGCATCCTAAAGAAGGGAATGTGCATGGAGAAAAAGCTGGAGGGCTATAATATGCACCAAAATGTGCCTTATAAAATAAATATAACAGAATAAATAAAGCTAAGGAGGGAAGGAAAACGAAACATCAAAAGAAATGAAACGGCAGCAAAAGCCAAAGTGAAACTCTGCTCCTGAAACACCTTTTGTGGCTCTGCCTCCACATCCCTGCTTGGATTTCCTCTTGGTTTGGGGCTGCAGGAGGGGGCAGAAAGCTGATGCTGAGCAAAGCCGAGCCAAGGATGCTTCATATGGTAATAACCCCTCCTGAGAGTCCTCACATGAAAGCCCTGCCCCTGGCACTGCTGATTAGACAGCTCTAATTGTCTGCCATGCCTGGAATTCTGGAGCAGGGAGAAACCCAGATCCTGTTTGCTGAGCCAGCCAAGCTCCTAAAATCAACCCCTGGTGCTTTTGGGAGGGGAGAGTGGGGTACTGAGGATGGGCTGGGGGTGATGCTGAGGATCCTCCCAGCCTGGTGCCTGCAGGGAAAGGATTTCTGCTTGGGTTGGTTTTGGGAAAAGCCTCAGCTTTAGCTGCATGTGCTCAATAAAGCTTTTAGTTCAATACCTCTTAATGCTGAGCCTCAGTGTATTAACTCAGGACTTCCCTGGGATCGGGGCATAAACATACAGGAGCTCTTCCGGCGAGGAAAATCATGTGATAAAAGTGGGAGATAGTAGGAGATACCTTATCTTCTTCTGGACATTGTGTAGGGAAGCTGCCTTTTTGCTCCAGATTAAATCATGGACTTTTTATGGTCCCTAAAAACAGCATAAACCCAGAATGGTTTGTGTTGGAAGGGACCTTGAAGTTCTCCTTCCACCCCTGCCATGGGCAGGAGCACTTTGCATGAGCCCAAGCCCCATCCTGGGGGCTCCTCACTGCCAGAGTCTGTTTGCAGCACTCAGCTCCTCACCACAAATATTTCAGCCAAGTGTTGCTCTCACGTCGTGTGCATTTGCAAAGGAGCAATTTATCAGAGTGATTTTTACTCTCATTAAGGCAAATTAAGCCCACAAAGCTGGCAATGGATGGGGAGAGAGGTGGAAAAAAAATGGATAAAAATTGGTGTTCATGAAATATTTATTAAAAACAGCCATTGTAATAAATATTTGAAACCTGGTTATTAATGTTAAATCACATCAACGTCAAGCGTGTGTTTCACATGGTCTGTTCTGCTAATTGGGTGCAGGGGTTGGCAGACCCGTGGTGCCATGGGGTTAGCTGGCACCAGGACCAGAGGAAAAGCCTAAAATGCAGGAGTTGGAAATAAACTGATTTAAAAAATAAATATAAAATAAAGTGGAGGGAGAGCAAGTGCAAGGGCTTGCCATGAGCTCGTGCTCTCGTGTCCCCTGATCGTAACCTGAGTGCCTCCTCCTAAAAGCTGATGATTATTTTCCAATATGGAATGAGCTCCCTGGCCTGTCAATGGGGCAAGGTAATGATCCTGAGGAGCAGGAAAATAAGGGCTCCTGCTCCAAACCACATGCTGCAAAGCGAGGAAATAAATCTTTAGGCTGGGATAATAGCACAGGCAGTAAAATCAATATTGATTATTAGGAGAGAGGGGGGCAGGAGGTTGTAAAACTGCCTGTGAGGCAAAGGGAAGGGTTTTGTGGAGGGAGAGCAGCTGGGTAAGGGAGGACAGGAGGGTGGGGATGAGGGAGGGATTTTCCTGGGGCACGCAGGGCTTGGCTCTTCACTGGCATCTTTGCAGGAATCTGTTGTGCTGGTTCGGGGCAAATCTGGGAGATGGAAGGGTGTAAAGGATGTAAAAAATGAGAGTGAGGAGAAGGAGGGGCTGTGTTTGATCCAGGAGGTTCACAGCTGGTTTGGGATATCCCCACTTTTCCAGTGTTAACCCTTGGATGGAGACAGGAATCAGGTGAGGATTTTCAGAGGAAAATCTCAAATATTTGTCTGGTTTTCTTGGTTTGTCTGGGGAAAATCGGTCTAAAAATGAAAAAAAAACCCACCTCTATTATTAATGGAAGCAGTCTTTGGTTCTCTCCATTATTAATGGAAGCAGTCTTTGGTTCAAGTGACCTTTTGTTTGAAACATTGCTTTTGCTTTTTCCAACAATTGGAAAGGATAAAAGCTTGAAAGGGAAGCAAAACACTTGGTAAAATCTCAAACCTGGTTCCCCTCTTTGTGGATGTGAATGGGCTGCCTCAAAGGGGTGGGGTAGAGATAAGGGCAAGTCTACTCCTCCCTTACTATAAGGATTTTGGTGATTGAGGATTTTGGCAGTTTCCCTGCCTTGGAGGCAGTTATTGAACACCTAATTATTCAGAGACTGGTGCTAATTATTTCATGTGTAGTTATTCAGAGAGTGTGGGAGCACAGAGCAGGCAGAGCAGCTGGATGGGCACTCTGGAGCTGCAGGGATGAAGCTGCTGGCTCCACATCCTCCTGCCCCAGATTGCAAGGCAAGATGTATTCTATCACCATCTGTAGGGCAGTTATCTTCTGCTCAGTGGGCAAATATCCTTATCTCTTCCACACCCACTCCTCCCTCTGGGGAGACATCTGCTGATAAGAGGCTATTGAATGTCCCTGCATGGCTGATAAGAACTACAGCATCCCATTGGGAGATGTGAGCCCAGAGGGAGGAGCCAAGCATTCCTACCCGGATATAATCTGGAGATTCTGGAACACCAGCACGGCTTCTGCACTGGATTCCCCAGAGGAGCAGCAGCTGCCTCTTCCACTGGGTCTTCAGAGGAAGAGACTGCACCTTTCTCCAGGATCCCTGCTCCAGCAGAGCCAGCCCTGACACTGCAGGAGGGCTGAGCCACAATTCCAATGGCACTGCTGCCAACAGCCTGACCCACAGGGTGTCAGGCTGGGTTCTGACTCTGTCAGTGTTGTTTTGGTTTACTGCATTGTTTATTTTGTCCTTTTATTTTCTTCCCTGTTAAAGAACTGTTATTCCTGCTCCCAAATTTTTTGCCTGAGAGCCCCTTAATTTAAAATTTATAGCAATTCATAGAGGGGGAGGTTCACATCCTCCATTTCAGGGGAGGCTCCTGCCTTCCTTATCAGGCACCTGCCTTTCCAAACTGAGACATCTCCTCATCCCTCACAGGCTCTGGGCTGCAGAGGATGGATCCCACTGACGGATCAGCTCAGCTCAGCCTCCCCCTGACAGAGGTGGGACCTGCAGTGCCTCTGCTTCATCCAGCCCACTCTGAACACACATCTAGGGATGCCAGCCCTCCAGTCTGAGCAGCAGTGGCGTTTTATAAAAATATTGGAAGCAAACAAATAAATAAATGGTAATTTAATCATGGACCCAACCCAGCCTCCCATAAAAGCTGGTGCAGACCAGATTTACAGCGCCGTGCTGAGATGCTTTTATGTGAAACAGAGCTTCAGAAGGGAAGCCATCTATCAGGCAAGGAGCCCGAGTGAATGAGATTTAAAAGGCAGCTTCCTTTTGTTCCCTAATAGTTTGAACAATTCGGTGTGAAAGTGGAGGAGGCGGGAAGGGGGAAATCAGGAGGTGTTAGGGATGACATTCATAATGGCAACACCGTGCACCTATTTTGGTAATAGGCTTTAAACTTCTAAGAAGGTGAATCCTCTTATTTCCAGCGTTTATTTTCTCCTTTGCTGTAAATTTATCAGTCGGGGTCGAGTCTGCTGCAAGCTGTGAGGAGCCTGATGGGAAACGAAAGCCCTGGGTCCTCGTTAGTGCAGGGAACCTGTAATTTCTCAGCTTTCAAACCCTCCTGGGTTAATCTGAGTTTGCTTTTTAAACTTAGTCATCGCTGCCTGGTGAGCATGGGCACTTCTGCTCCTTGGCATTGCTGGTCCTGGAATCCCTGCTCTGCTGTTCCCCAGAATCCCTGCTGTTCTTCTCCCTGCAGTCCCTTCTCTCCTTCTCCCTGCAGTCCCTGCTCTCCTGCTTCCTGGAATCCCAGCTCTACTACTCTTGGATTCCTGTTCTCATGTTCCCTGGAATCCCTGCTCCCCTGTTCCCTGCTTTCCTGCTCTCATTCCCTGGAATGAGAACAGAAAATCAGGAATCCCTGATTTTCTGTTCCCTGCTCTCCTGCTCCCCTATTCCCTGCAGTCCCTGCTCTCATTCCCTGGAATTCCTGCTCTCCTGTTCCCTGGAATCCTTGCTCTTCTTCTCCCTGCTCTCCTGCTCCCCTCTTCCCTGGAGTCCCTAACATTCCTGTTCCCTGTTCTCCTTCACCCTGCAGTCCTTGCTCCCATTCCCTGGGATCCCTGCTCTCCTTCTCCCTGGAATCCCTGATTTCCTGTTCCCTGCTCTCCTGCCCCCTCTGTTCCCTGCTCTCTCCTCCCTGTGCCTGGCAGGTGAGATCCCTTGGCTCAGGGTGTCTGGCACACCAAGGCTCAGCATCCCCCCAACCCCTACATTTACTACTAAATCTCCTTCTCCTGCTTTAACCTGGGAATTAAAGTTCTCTCATTTAAATACAAACCAAGTCTCACCAGGTTATTTCACTGCCTCATTTTTGACCAGAGGTTGGGGCAGTGCTGGTCCCCCCTTCCTGAAGCCACCATTTCCCTTTTCCAAAGAGGAATTCCAATGCCATTTGCAGTTGCTTTTTCCTCCCAAGAAGTGCAGGCCAGCAATTCCAGCCTGCCAAAGAGAGGGGAAAAAAATCCTCAGCTTTAATCTTTGAGAAAGGAGAGCAGGTGAGGGAACAAAGCAATGGGGAAAGCAAGAGAAGAAAAGGGTGGACAAGAGGCTGTGGAGGGAAGCTGGTGTGTGGAGAGATCAGGTGGAAAAGGCAGCTTTTGTGGGCAGGGATGTGAGGAGGAGGACAAAGGGCTGAAGGCAGACACTGATGGTGTGTGGGGAGGCAAAGCTTCAAGCAGGAGCCTCCTGGGATCTCTCATTTTGGGGGAGCTCTGTCCCACCCACACAGGCATCACCTCAAGAGCTCCTCCCCAGCACTGACAGGACCCAAACCCTGTGGTCATAGCTGCCTCTGAATTCTGGTGACTTCCAGAGTGTCATTCCTAAAATCCCTGGGATAAAGCTGGAGTTATTTATTCCACATTCCCTGGTCAAGCTGAAAAAAGGAGTGGGGAAATTGATGTCCTGGTATTCCTACTGGGAGGGAAGTTGTGGGTTTTGAAACTTTGTTCTCTTCATCTCTGCTGTGATGGGACAATCTTGCATTGCCCTCAGCCCTCAGGGTGGTCCTGCAGAGCTGCTCCCTCTCATCCCTTCTTCCACAAACCTGTTCAAGGAAAAGGAAACATGATTCCCATGTGCCTCTCCCCAGGGAAAGGATTAGAAAACCAAAACACACCTGGATGTGGCACTGAGGTGTTGGGGCTGGGTTGGACTCAATGATCTTTAAAGTCTCTTCCAACCTGGTCATTCTATGATTCTGTGAATTTCTGTTGGATGTCCCCTATGTCCAAGGCATGGCTGAAAGGCACTGGGATGTGTCAGGGATAACCACGTTCCCAGAGTCTCTGTTAAGGGGGAGGTCTTTCCCAGCAAGATCTGCTGGAGGGATAAGTTATCCCTACATAGGAGACCCACGAGATGCAGATTGACACAAATTAACTCCCCAAATGAACAAAAAGCTTCTAAAAAGACAAAATGCATTGGCTTTATAGCTCAGATTTGAAATGACTCAGCAGAGCAGATGTCTGGTTTTTCCTTGCTGGAGAAGAGATCAAAAGAGGACACAAAAAGGTGGTGGAAATGGGACATTTTGGGGTGATCAGAGGCTACTCCTGGCTGCCCTGTGGTTTTCCCTTTCTCCCCACTTAGACACGTGCCAGAAATGTATCATTTTCACAGGATTTGTCTGGTTTGGGTTATGTCTGCCCTGGGATCAGGGTCTCTGAGGGCAAGGCAATTCCTCATTCAGCTCAGAGGAAAAGGCTGGAGCTACGTCTGGAGGTGGCTGAACATTTATAGGATATGATTTCAACTATTATCATAACTATCCTGTATTGCATCGTCTAATAAAGACATCAATTTAAACCCCTTACAAGTGGCAATTACCTAATAAAATGCAGTAAGGATCTTCCAGGTTGGCAGTAAAATTAGCATTACTGGGTTTTAATTAATAGCCCAAGCCTGAATGGCTCTTCCACGTCCTGTGAAGGAGGAATGGCTGCGTGACTGTTTGTGTGAATGGGAGCAGAGTGGGAGAAGGAGGTCAGAGAGACCTGAAAAGGCTCCAAGTCTGGAGGGGTCGAGTGGTGCAGGGAGTGTGTGGGGCCAGCCCATGCTGAGGGGAGCAATGGGGCAGCTGTGCTGTCGTGGAATCCCAGAATTTTTTGGAAGGAAGCTTAAAGCTCATCTCATCCCACCCCTGCCATGGCAGGGACACTTTCCACTGTCCCAGGCTGCTCCAAGTCCTGTCCAGCCTGGCCTTGGGCACTTCCAGGGATCCAGGGTGTTCCAGATTGCAAGGCAAGATGTTTTCTATTACCATCTGTAGGGCAGATTATCTTTTGTCAAGTGGGCAGTTTGCCTTATCTCTCTCTGAGTGATCACAGTCACTCCTCCCTCTGGGGAGACATCTGCTGATAAAAGACTATTGAATGTCCCTGCATGGCTGATAAGAACTGCAGCATCCCATTGGGAGATGTGAGCCCAGGGGGAGGAGCCAAGCATTCCTGCCTGGATATAATCTGGAGATTCTGGAACACCAGCACGGCTTCTGCACTGGATTCCCCAGAGGAACAGCAGCTGCCTCTGCCCCTGGATCTTCAGAGGCAGAGACTGCACCTTTCTCCAGGATCCCTGCTCCAGCAGAACCAGCCCTGACACTGCAGGAGGGCTGAGCCACAATTCCAATGGCACTGCTGCCAACACCCTGACCCACAGGGTGTCAGGTTGGGTTCTGACTCTGGCAGTGTTGGTTTAGTTTACTGCATTGTTTATTTTGTCCTTTTATTTTCTTCCCTGTTAAAGAACTGTTATTTCCTGCTCCGATATTTTTTGCCTGAGAGTCCCTTAATTTCAAATTTATAGCAATTCAGAGGGGTGGGGAGGGTTTACATTCTCCATTTCAGGGGAGGCTCCTGCCTTCCTCAGCAGACTCCTGGCTTTCCAAACCAAGACACAGGGACAGCCACAGCTGCTCTGGGCACCCTGTGTCAGGGCCTGCCCACCTTCACAGTGAGGAATTTTTTCAGGTATCTAATTCAAATCTTCCTTCTTCAGCTTAAAGCCATTCTTCCCCCTTGTCCTGTCCTGATGCCACTGCTCCACAGACTGAGCAGCAATGCTGATACCATCTCAGGTCTGTGGCACAAGAAATCCCTGTGAGAGCCCAAAAACTCCTTGTGCCCAAGCTTGGGGCTCTTTGCAAAACCCTTTTTGGAAACAATTTCATTTGCCATCACTCCTTCTCCCCTGCAAGGGGGTGATGTCCACTTGCAGCTGTTTTCCCCGGGTTTATTCAGTATCCTTGATGCCCCCAGGGTGCTGAGCTGTGTGAAGATGCTGCCCCTGGGGAAGCAGGTGAGATCTGCCTCCCCCTGCAGCCACAGCCACGGACAGCATTTGATCCGGGCTGTGACAAAGTCAACGTGTCAGAAACCAGCGAGCACATTTGTGATGGCAGAGTGACTTTATTCCTCAGTGGCAGTGTCTTTATTCCTTGCAAATTTGTGATGGCACACTGACTTTATTCCTCGATGGCAGAGTGACTTTACTGCTCCTTCCTGGCTTTTATGGTGTAACTGCAGGATTTTTGATGTGCTACAAGGAGCCCTAGAGCGAGGCTGCCTTGTGCTGTCATCCCCCATCCTCTCTGCCCTTTTTTTCCCTGCTCCCCTTCCCATTTTCCTCTGCTTGCTGGCAAGCTGCCTGGTGGAAGCAAATAGCAGGGATGCTGCACTGATGGAGGGAAGGACCCCCGGTGTGCTTCCCAGGAGGGTGTCTCCATCAGCCAGAGAAATCTCAATGCTCCTGCAAGATTGCTTTTCCGGGGAGGGGAGGGGAGAGCCCAATCTGCCTGCAAATGTGCTGTTGGAGAGGGGGAAAATCAAACCCTGGCGTTCAGCAGAGCCAATTTCCTCCAGGAACAGGGCGAGGGAAGTGCTGCCTCAGATTGGTGCTTCCCGAGCTAATTGTATTGACAAAATAATGAAAGTATTTGTATGCACTTGTTCTTGTTGTGTATAAACTGCAGCAAATAGAAATCCACTTTTTTTTTTTTTTTTTTTTTTTTTTTTTTGGTATTGCTGTTCTCAGGCAGTTCAGAGCTGGGAAATGATGGGAATTCACTGCACTGGCAGGTCAGTGTGGCTCCATGTCCCACCCTACTCCTGCCCCTGATGCCCAGGGAGGGAGGGATGGGGTTCAGTCCTGCCTGAGCCACAGCTCACACACCATCTGCTGTCTCCTGAGCTGCTCCTTAATTTAAAGGGTGGCTTTTGACTAACGAGCAGAGCTGGGGGATGTGTTGGCTGCCAGGCAGTCCCGGTGTGCTGGGAGCAGCTTCCCAAGCCTGTGGGATCTGGGGCTGCAGGGTTTCCAGCAGAGCTGCAGGACACCTCATCCCAAACCACACAGTCCCCCTCCAGCAGCTGTGACATTCCTTCTGTCAGGAAACCTGGCTGTAGCCATGATATTTTCTGAAAAATCCTTTCCTTGGGATTTTTCCTCCTGAGAAGCTGAGAAGCCTCAGGAGCAAAATGTAAACAATGGTTATCTGCTGCTGTGGAATGCAACAGGTGCATCTGTGATTGGTCTCATGTGGTTGTTTCTAATTAATGGCCAATCACAGTCAGCTAGCTTAGACACTCTGTCGGAGACACAAGCCTTTGTTATCATTCTTTCTTTATCTATTCTTAGCTAGCCTTCTAATGAAATCCTTTCTTCTATTCTTTCAGTATAGTTTTAATATTATATATATCATAAAATAATAAATCAGCCTTCTGAAACATGGAGTCAGATCTTCGTCTCTTCCCTCATCCTCAGACCCCTGTGAACATGGTCACACCTGCCGACTTCTGCTGAGCCCAAACTACAGTGGGATGTTTTTAGGTGGTTTTTCTTCTTTTTTGGCAAATCTGTTGCTTTAACCCATTTCCAGTTCAAATTGAAATCATAGAATGCCAGACTGCTTTGGGTTGGAGGATGTCGCCCTGTTGGTTTTTTTTAAAAGTTTTTCTAAGCCTTCTGATGTTTACATTCTTTGCATTTTCTCACCCATTTTCTGTAAATAAATAATTGTTTTGCATTCTTTTATGGAGTAGGAGAAATTTGATAAACTGTTGGTTTGTCCAGTGTCATTGGAGAGGTGACACTGTCACCCTCCAATCCAGGGTCACTTTTGGAAATCTATAAATGTTAAAGTCAAAAATTAAAAGTTCTCTTTTTTACCTTAAGATAAACTGTGTGTCCATGTCATGTTATTTTGTGTCCTATAGGGACAGGAGGGGACCTTAATGCTTGTGTCCTTGCACATCTGCCATGGGCAGGGATGTGGGAACCCAGGAAATTCTTCTGGCTGCCCTGGAGGCCTTGAGCCCCTGCCCAGGGGTCTCAGAGACCTTGGTACAGAGCTCCAGACCCCTGTGCCTTTGATTTAGCCCTTGAAAAAACAATTACCAACCTTTATATGAAGGACAACAAGCCATGACAGTTTAAGTAGAATCATGGTGAATTTATCACGGGGTGATAGATTTTTTTGGGTTTTTGGAACGGGGGTTCAGGTGGTAAGATGGAGGGATATGGGCATGTCCAGCCTTTCTCCTTCTTCTTCTTGGCCTCCATCTTCTGCTGTGATGGTGGCACTTTTAGATTGGTTTAGAGTAGAAGCTCACTGTCTAACATAGCTGATAGGTATTGGGAAGTAATTGTAAGCATTGTACATGTAGTTTTTAATATAAAAAGATTACACCACCCTAGGGCAGGCAGAGTGCCTCTGTCTGTCCTGCTGAGTGGACCTCAGCTGGACAGAAGAAAGAATTTTATAGATAAGGAACAATAAACAACCTTGAGACCGAGAAATGAAGAGCCCTGACTCCTTCTTCAAGTGTCGAGCTGGGAATAGAGACTTTCTAACACATCTGGGGGTCACTCTGAGCAGCAGACACCCCGGGACAGGGACACCTTCCACCATCCCAGGCTGCTCCAAGCCCCATCCAACCCTTGACCACTTCCAGGGATGCAGCAGCCACGGCTTCTCTGGAATCCCTGCCCTTTAGCTTCCCCTGCTTTATGGAGTGGTTCATCACCTGCTCGTGTGTGAGTGAGATGATGGAGAGCAGCGCTGCTGAAAAGTAATTGTTTAACGTGCCTGCTGATCCCACATCTGGGAGCAAGCTGCCAATATTCCAGCACTTTGGAGCTAGGGCTTGATCCTGCAGCTATTTATGGTCTGTTTAGGGATGTGCATCACTTGCTGTTTGTTACCAGAGCTGCAGGTGTAGCTCCATGGGGAGGGCTTGGTTGTTTTGGCTCATTCAGGGCTGTGGAATCCTGACTGGAGACTCCTGGCTGTGGATGAGATGAGGAAAGGCCTTGCAGGCCCTTGAACAAGGGGGTCACTGTGAATGCCTGAGCTTTGTGGATGAGGGGATGGAGAGGAGTGTTGGGGAAGATGAAACGGGAAAGCTTTATAAATATGATTGCCTGGCAGAAGATTTTGAGAATATAGAAATTATAAGTGAGATTGAAATGAAAGCAAGCTTTGAGATCCCTCAGTTACTGAACAACTGGAAAACAATGGTGTGGCCAGCTGAAGGTGATCCCCTTTTGATGGAACAACACCCTCTGCTTGCAGACAGGCCCAAGGATCAGAGCAGACCCTGCCAGCTTGGTAGAAGGGGCCCAAAGAGGAGTTTATAGGGTTTAAAATGTAACACAGTGTGGTAATGTAATGATTCTTACAGCCTGTATATAAATTCTATAGGATTTGTATCTTGTACTAGATTGGTTAGTGAGAATCAGAATATTCAACACAGAAGAAGATTTATGGTATTGTAATGGGAACCTCGCTCTCTTACCTTTTTAACTCCCTTACTCTCTTACCCTCAAATCCTCTCTCCCCCTCTCTTTTCTCAGCCCTGCTCTGAGCTGTGGCTGGCAGCCCCCAGTAGGGCCCTGCACCCAGGCCCTTTGCAATAAACCCCAAATTCCCAGCCCTGGCTGCAGAGATCTCTCGTCTCTGTCTGTCCCCACCGTCCTACCCCCAACTCTCCTACAGAGGAGAGGAGGAATAAATGACCTCTGATGCTGCTTTTCAGCTGCTTTTTGGTCTTTCCTGAGTTCTCAGTTATCCTCAGCCAGTGCTGCCCAGAGGGCTGCCTAACACCCTTTTGGCAATCCCATCACCCAGCTTGTCCAGGCCAGCCCTGGCAGAAGAGGGACCGGCAGCTCTGGAGAGAGCACAGAGAACCAGGAGCCCTTCATAAAGTGTCACTGATGTGGAAATACAGGATCAAATGAGTAGCAATTCGTGTGTCACTGCATGACAGAACAAAACCCTCTACCGAGGAATTAAAGCCATAAATATCCTACAGGGCCCCTTCCTGCTAACATGTTCCTGACATCTGGAGTGGCAGCCCACTGGAACCTATCTGCTGTCAAAGAGCTGTTGCAATTAAGTCGTGAATGCAGAGGGGAGAAGGGGGAAAACAATTTTTTAAATGACTTGGCAGGTGATGGAAAACCAAAATACCCTTTTCCATTAATGTGAGCAAATTTACCTTAAAAGGAATTGGGTTAGAGACTCAGGAAGTTAATTGCCAGAGTCATTCAGTCAGGTTTTGGTCTCCTTGGGGCCGGTGTGGGAGCAATGGAGTGGTTGGGCTCCCACCTGGCTCTGTGCTGCTGCAATATTTAACACTTTCTTGGCCTCCTGTGTTTCAGCATGGCTTGGTGGGCATGTGGTGGTGTTGGAATCCAGCTGGACCCAGCAATGGGGATGGTTTTGGGGAGGCAGTGATGGGATTCACTGTGCCAGGCAGGAGCTGTTGGGGCTTTGGTGAGGGGCAGCACCACAGCCCTGTGCTCCCATTGTGTGGCTGATGGAGAGGCTTAGGAGATCACAGAATTATTAAGGTTGGAAAATTGAGTCCAACCATTAATCCAGCACTGGTGTGTTCACTAAACCATGTAGACATAGATAGAGAGCCACTTTGTAGCTTGTTAGTAGAATGCTGTAGAACTCACAGCTTGTAAGACTGTGATATAGATAATAAATAATAGACATCTGAGTCCAAACACAAAATTCTGTCTTGAGCGCTTTCAATCCTGACCCTGACCCAGGCAGAACAGAAGATAAAGAATTGACACCCAGGTGCTGGAGATCTGCTGGGTCTGGATGTTGTTAGGTGGGACTAGAAGGAGAAGGGTGTCAGGGTGAGTTGTGTAATTAGCTTGAGCTGTGCCCTCAGAATATCCTGAGGATACTTCCCAGGATATTGGGCTTTCCAGGAGCTTGGTGGGTGCAAACAGCCCAGGGGTTCCTCTGTGGGTGAGAATTACCCTTGCTTCAGTGGGAAGCTGAGGCTTGGAGATGGGAAGGGCCATGTGGAGGTCCTGAATTGCTGTTCTCAAATCTGTTTTTTCCCTACCAGCCTTAGGAGGTCCCAAGCGGCCCCTTGCAGGTGTTCTTCACACCCACAACTCTGCAGGATTTTGGATGCCGCAACCAGGCATTAGAATCCTTTAGCACAGGGCATCCTTTAGCACAATCCTTCTCCCACAGAGCGCCACCAGCACACCCGTGCAGGAAACAGGACTCCTGGCCAACTGACCAATATGATTAAGCAGAAGCTGTTTATTGTTTTTATGCACTTATTTATACATTCTAACTTTCTGCACACGCTGATCACACTCTTCTTTATTGGTGCCTTTGTCCTGTCCACATGTCCTGCATGCACCTCTCACAATATGTGATTGGTCACAGTCCAGGTGCTTTGCTATCCCCCATTATCGAGTTCTTGTGGTCTTGGAATTCTGTTTCTCTGCTTCTCTTTCTTCTTTTAGCACAGTTTATATCTTAGAAACCTCGATGAATTCCACAGTGCCCTGAAAAAATCCTGCTAAGAACAGTTCCAAGCGGGATGGCTGGTGCACCCTGAGGCCCAGGCTGCTCAGATACATTCCCCACCCAGTGTGAGCCATCCCTGCACCCCAGCCATCAGCCAGGGCTGCAGGAGCAGTGCCTGGGGAGCTCATTGGCATTCTGGGCACTGCTTGGTGCCATCCTGCTCGTTGCCTCTCCGCAGAGGTGGCTGCGATTTGCATTTTGGAGTTCGCAGGAGGTGTCACCCAGCAGAGATCCTGGCAAGCTGCGTCTCGCAGAGAATTCATTTTCAGGGGGTTTCGCTCCCTCCTTCCCAATCTGGCTGGCGTGATCTCGATTAAAGCGTGCAGCTCCTTTGCTTCATTGCAAGACACACCAAACCCAGTACAGGCTCTGTGCTGAGCTGGGTTTTCCTCCTCATGGCTCTGTGTTTGGCTCCTCTCCAAAGGGCCAGCACCTGGGAGACTGTCATCTCCATGTCTGTACTGGAAAGTGTCCTCTCTGGTTATTTAAAAATCAGAAAATTTCCATTACTGCCATCTCCATGCCTGTACTGGAAATTGTCCTCTATGGTTATCTAAAAATCAGGAAGTAGAATTGATCCCAAATGCCTCCAGTTGACCATGGCAAACTCAGAAAATAAAGGATCACGGCTGACAAGAGGCTGAGATGTCGGTTTCTCGGCTGTTTAAATGACCTGGAAAGGCCCGGGGTGGCCTTGGACAGCCCGCGCTTCAAAGGACGAGAAGAGGCTTCAGGTTTTTTCTCGGTCTTCAGTGTTTATTAGTTGTTTATCTAAAAGATTTTCTCTCAGCCCGACAGAGGTCTGCACAGCAAGCCAGCCATGAGCACACTGAGAGCCCCCGGGGCGGTCACCTATCTTTATACTCAAAATTACATATACAATATTTATCAATTTTCCCCAATACCTTTTACCCTTATTAACCAGTGCACTTTTAGTAATAACCAATCGCAAAGTGCCAACATCACCACAGAAGATGGAGGCCAAAAAGAAGAAGAAGAAGAAGAAGAGGACACGCCCCAATTCCTCCATCTTACTTCTTTAGACCCCCCTGTACAGAAATCTTAAACCCTGTGTTTCACTCTAATTAACTTATCCCTTCACCATTTACCCAGTGAAATCCTCCCATCCTCATACAGGTGTCATCTCCCGTGTAGGATCAAAGTGCAGCCACCAGACACTTCTGGCAACATTCCAGGACTCCTGAGCCCCCCAAGGGTGGTCTCGGTCACTCTGCACATCAGTCCTGAGGTGCTGAGATCCCACACTGAGAATTTCAGATTGTGTCAGTGACTTTTTTGCAAGGTTTTATTTAAGGTACTTCTGAGTGGACCTGATTTTCAGAAGGGCCCTGATTGAAGATTGATTCTTGTAAGAGACTATTTCAAAATTACCCATCACTTTTGGCTGCAGGTTTGCTAAATATTCAATTATTCCACCAGCAACTTAGTCTTGAGCAAACTGTTTTCTGTAATATTTTTTCCCTCTATAATTTATACAAATGGGGGAAAAAGACCTAAACTGAATGACCTGCAGACAGTGATTGGAGCTGTGCTTGTGTTCACTCCTTTTTGCTTAAAAATGATATTTTCTCCCCAGCCCTAGGTAATTCAGCACATCCTATTTGGGTTTCTTGTATCACAAATAAGGGCTGATAATCAGCTGGAGAGGAGGGGGTGTTCTTGCCCTCCTCCTGAATTTGGGTTTAACTCTTAAAAGCAGGGAAGAAACCCATCCCTTCTCCTTGAAGTTCCTAGGAGATCTTCCCTCTCCATCCCTGCTGCCCTGCCTGAGCTTTGATGCACTTTGAACGCTTATATTTGCTTTAAAAATGGGCAAATTGTGTCCTCAGAGGAGTTTCTTCATGGTTTTTTAATAGGAACAGCTGGAGCAGCTGCCACTGAGTCCTGCTGTGGGTGCTCGTGGCATAGAGGGGCTGAGCAAGGAACAGGGATGGGAAGAGGTGATTTCAAGGGTGATTCCTCCACTTCACACCATCCAAACTCTCCCTCACCACAAGCATCTGAGCATCCCTGAGCTCCAAACACCCACCAAAATCAGGCAGGAATTTTCAAACCTCCTTCAAACTTCACCCTGCAGTGGCTGTGCTGGAGCAGCAGCCAGGTTGCCTGGGCTACACAACCATCCTCTTGGATTATTCCTGGTAAATAATATTTTAGTTTTTCACTCGGAGCAAATGGCCTCGGAGTCCATGGAGTAATTTTGGGCCAGCTTGCAGAGCCTGTGAGTTTAACTCTCCAATTTGGCCTGCAGCAGTGCTGGGCAAATTGCTCCCAGCAACTACTTTATTCATCCAAAATGTGGTTTTGTGCTGACCCAAGCGGTCGACTCAGCACATGTTTTCAGCCAGGAAAAAAGAAATTAAAAAAAGGAGGCAAATTGTTTCCAAATGCTGCGTGTTTTCTATAAAGGCAGCTATACAGGGTGTTTTTAAAGGGATGGTGGAAGAAAAAAGCCATCTGAAAGGGGGGTGTTTCATCTGGTTCAACTGTTCTGCTCATGTTTTCAGCACTAGGAACACAGGTGCGTGTTTTTAACTGACCTGTTGTGCTGGGTGCTTGTTCTTTGGAGTTTCATCAGGAGGACAAACATCCTGGATGTCTTCCCTGCATGGGAAAATTGGGGGGAAAGATTTTAAATAGGAACTTTGGAGTTTCATCAGGAGGCCAAACATCCTGGATGTCTTCCCTGCATAGGAAAATTGATGGGAAAAATTTTAAATAGGAACTATCTGATTTTGTGCTATTGGAGAATTCCTAAGACCAACTTTATACTAAGACCTGGGTGTTGCAGGTCTCCAGACACCACCTTGTTTTCTTCTCCACATGAAGACCCACCTACTTTCAAGGAATAGCTTAACCCTTTCCCTTCAGCTGAAAAGATTGAGGTTCATTCCTTCTCCTGCTGTTTTCCAGCTGTTTGCCAGACCAGAACCAGCCTTGACTGTCACAGGGGTGGCGCTGAACACTTGGCCTCCCCAGGAGCCACCCTTGGGTGGGTGTTTGGCCATGTAAAGGTGGAGGACATCCCTGTCTTCTCCCCACAGCCCTTCAGGCTCATACCACACCATCTGGGCTGTCTGGGAGATGGGGAACTGTGGCATTCACATTCTCTGAACAGACAGAGATATAATTCTCTTTCCCAGGATTTTTCCTGGGGAAGGCAGTGAGAAGCACAGAGAGAAGAAGAGAAGACAATTCTTACCTCTATTCACTGCTCCTGTTGTTTGGCACACGTGGAATGTGTTATGGGGATTGTTCACCCAAAGTGATTTTTCAGTTGGATTCTGCTGAGGATTGTTTTGTTTTCTTGGCCAGTTGGGTCAAAACTGTGTCCTGACTGTCTCAGAGAGTCAGGGGTTTTTCTTTAGTGTCTTTTGTGCAATATAGTACAGTACAGTACAGTATAGTATCTCTTTAGTATAGTATAGTTATAATATGGTATTAATGTCATATAGTGTCGTGTTAATAAAGCAATTGTTCAGCCTTCTGAATCGGAGTCAGAGCACATTATTCCCTGGCCTGTTTCTTTGATAGGGAACTGGCAGATCCTTATGGGAAAGGACCTGGGAATGTGGATTACTGGGGTTGTGGTATATGGCAGAGTGACTGCATTGCTCAGTGGCAGAGTGCCTTGTGTTGGTGTGGTTATTTTTTTCCTCTTCCATTCATGAACAGGACAGGACTGCTGGGTACATTCCTTGAGCTTTATTTGCAGCCTCAGTACATGGCTGAGACAATAGGAAGGTGGCAAAGCTCATGTACAGCCAGCAGCAGCCAAAGATTTCTTTGTTACAGAACATTAAAAAAACTTTCTAGCCAATAGCACATTGATAAAGCTTACAGACAATTGTTTTAGCCAATTATTAAAAGTACACATACACCTGCTTCACACAATTCTTGCTTATCTTTCTATTAACAACACAGAATACACCATTATTAAGCTAAAAATCTTACCTTTACTATTTCCCACATGCTTTTATTCCTTGCAAATTTGTAGTGACACAGTGACTTCATTTCTTGATGGCAGAGTGACTTTACTGCTCCTTTTCTGGTGTAGCTGCAGGATTTTTGACGCATGGTTTTGTGCTGGGCACGGTTTCGTGCTGACCCTGATTATTTACAGGCAGCTCTGGAATTCTTTTACTGATGTTTCCTCCAAGAAGGGCTGCTCAGGCACATCCCAGGGCCACAGCTGGCAGTGGAGGCTCTTCCCATGCCACAGGCTGTCATTCTGTCCCAAGCACTGCTCCCAGTTCTGTGGCCATGCTTCACCTGCTGCTCCTGGAATTTATCTGTGGGACTTTGGGGGATGCTCCTCAGCATGGAGGGGCTGCCTAAGCAGCACTTGCAGCTGCTCCTGGAATTTTCTGGGTGTCCTACAGCAAACAGGCTCCCCTGAGAGACACAACTGCAGAGATGAGGCGCTTTGAAATGGGTGAAACACGGCGACAACGGCTCTGATGAAAGAAGGGGAGGGTGGCTGATAGTTTTGTCTTATTTAATGCTGACATCCTGAGGTCAAACCATTCCCCCCAAGGAAAGCACAGCCCCATTAGTCAAACACAGCAATCTCTGGCTTTGTAGTTTTGTTGCATGATTTATAAGCCACAGGGGTAAAAAAGAAGTTTTTCTCTGAAAATACCAGGGAACATTTCTATCCTTGTTGCGTTCCCTGGCTCATTTTAACTTCAGTTTTACAACATCAAAGCTAGAGTTGAGCTCTCCTGGTACCAGTTTGCAGGATTCAGTATCTTACCACGTCTGGCTGCTGGCTCTCACCAGTTGTATGGCAGGAATTCATCCCACATCCCTCTGGAATTCTGTAAATGAACACCTCCTGTTCAAAGAGGTGGTACAGGAACAAGGAGTCCCTTTTTGAGCTCGGTGGCAGTGAGAGCTCTAGGGTGTTTAGAGAATGGGGTAGCTGAAACCCAGATCTCAGCCCACATTGGGACAGAGGTTAATTTTACAGTCCTGATTCCTGTTGGGAAATGTCAAATCACCCCTACCTGGGACCTCAAAAATGGGTGTTTCAGGGACTAAATCACCTCTCTGCTGCTCTCAGGCATGGCATTTTGGCTCTGTGTGAACTCTTGATCAGGTCAAAAAGTAAAACTCCCTTTTAGGAGAGATTTTAAGATGATGGAGAGCTTTGTTTCATTCTGCATTTGCAACTCTAATGTGTTCCTCCCCTGTGCTCCCACCCACTCCTCACACTCAACCCCAGACTCTCTACTCACATGGCTATCAGTGTCACTTCTCAAACATGTCTTTCCTTGGAAATCCAGCTTTTCATCAATTAAACATTTTTGACAGCTTTTCTGAAACAAATCTTAAAAAAAAAAGTAAAAATAATTAAAAAAAATTAATCTTTGCTTTCCCACAAAGTTTTTGTGGCTTTACCTTAAAAGACTCAAGCAGCCTTATGGTGAAGGTGACCCCAGAAGGATTTTGGGACAGCTTTGGATGGTGTGGGGCACAGCCTGCAGGTTGTCACTGTTGCTCTTAAGAGAATTCTACTCAATGCTTGTGAGAGCTCCTGGCAGGAAAGGCTGGAGGAGGTTGGGATGGAAGTGCAGGTGCCAGGTGTGTCCCTGTGTCCCAGCCAGGTTCTTTGCAGGATGTTTGGTTTCTGCTTCTCTCCTCCCCCAGAAGCACCCAGGTGTGACGGTGTTCACAGGGGTCTGAGGATGAGGATCTGACTCCATGTTTCAGAAGGCTTGATTTATTATTTTATTATATATATTATATTATATTAAAACTATACTAAAAGAATAGAAGAAAGGATTTCATCAGAAAGCTAACTGAGAATAGAAAAGGAAGGAATGATAACAAAGGTTTGTGGCTCAGGCTCTCTGTCCAAGCCAGCTGACTGGATTGGCCATTAATTAGAAACAACCACATGAGACCAATCCCAGATGCACCTGTTGCATCCCACAGCAGCAGATAATCAATGTTTACATTTTGTTCCTGAGGCTTCTCAGCTTCTCAGGAGGAAAAATCCTAAGGAAAGGATTTTTCATAGAAGATGTCTGTGACACCCAGGTAACAACTCATCACGTAGCTGAAGGTCCTTTCGCCATCCCTTGCTCCCACCTCTGGGTCCCTTTGCCTCACTGCTCTGCCTGGTTGGGGTCTGGCCTTTCCCCAGTCCAGCCCAGTTCCCCCTGGACGCTCCTTGCAGGGATTCCAAGCACACATAGATATCAAAGGTGCATCATTCAGAACGAGGGGCACATTCCTGGATCCTGACTGCCATGGGATGGGCCATGTGCAGGTGTGAGCCTTGCCCGGGGCCTGGATGGGCTGGTGAGCTGTTTTTCATGGAAAACCAGGTGAATCTGTAGTTTGCTTTATCCTCTTCTGAGGCCAGATTTCAGCCCTTCAATGTGACAGAAGACTTGGAGCTGAAATCAGTTTGAGTGTCAGTGACCTCCTCATGGGTCCCTCCTGTGCTTGGGGAGCAGGGCTTGAGAATCTCACCCCAAACACAGCAAATGCCTCATAAACCACAAATGCAGCAATCACATCCTCTTGCTAAAAAGCACAAAAGCTATAAATAGACCTGCAAATGTAACTTCTGTGGCCAGCTTTGCCCAGACCTCGGCCTTTTGCCTCAGAATAGGCCCCATATGTTTTATCTTCTCTAAATGCAGTGTAAAACAGTCTGTTCCGTTCCCTGAAAACTCTTGTCTTTGTCATCCATCCTTCTCCTCCCATCTGAATCAGATTTAATTTTCTTGCCTAGTGCCACTTAGAAGCCCCTAATGAACAGAAGGTCCCATCCCTTAGTGCCAATCATACAAAATTGGTTTCGTGGGCATACAAATGCTTCAGTGCTGAGACTGAACTGGCAGGACATGATGGCTTTGCAATGACTTGCAGACTCCTTTAATTAAGGTGAACATGTTTAGCTGGGGAAAAAAAAAGAACGCAGTCCATAAAAGTATGCTAAGCATGTTGATTTAATTGGCAATTACTGAATTTGAAATAAGCATTCAAGTGTAGCCAAACCCCTTGTAAGACAAAAGTCGGGCCCCAAAGTCCTCTGAGGCAAAACACCAAGAAAATGAGGCAGAGAAGGATTAAATGTCTTGCCCAAGGTCATGTGGGAAGACATGCTGGAGTTGGGAACTGTGCTGCCTTTTCCTGTGGCTGTCCTTCCTCTGCAGCATCCCTCACAGCCAGGGACAAGGGGGTGCCCTGAGGCTGAGGGAGGGCAGGGATGGATGGGATATTGGGAATTGGGAATTGGGAATTGGGAATTGTTCCCTGTGAGGGTGGGCAGGCCCTGGCACAGGTGCCCAGAGCAGCTGTGGCTGCCCCTGGATCCCTGGCAGTGCCCAAGGCCAGGCTGGATGGGACTGGGAGCAGCCTGGGACAGTGGAAGCTGTCCCTGCCATGGAATGGTGTGGATCTTTAAGGTCGTTTCCAACCCAAACCCTTCTGGGATTTTGTGATTCCCCTCATCAAGCTGTGCTGCTCTGTCAGCATCGTGGTGCTCAGAAAGGCTTTCTTAACATAATCTGCTGTGCCTTGGCTCAAATGTCTTGCTGATCTTTCCTTCCCTCTTTCCAGGGACATTGGGAATGTCACTGAGCAGCTGGGACAGGGCTTGAATCCATCTGGATCTGCCCTTTGTGCACCTGAACATCCTCCTGCCACCTTCCCCCAAATTCCATCAGTGTTTGGGGTCTGGGGATCCATTGGTATTTGGGATCTGGGGATCCATCAGTGTTTGGGGTCTGGGGATCCATCAGTGTTTGGAGTCTGGGGATCCATCAGTGTTTTGAGATCTGAGGTTCCATCAGTGTTTGGGATCTGGGATCCATTGAGGCTTGAGATCCAGAGATCCATCAGTGCTTGGGATCAGGGAATCCATCAGAGTTTGGGATCAGTGAATCCATCATTGTTTGGGATTTGGGGATCCATTGGTGTTTGGGATTTGGGGATCAATTGATGTTTGGGATCAGGGGATCCATCATTGTTTGGGATCTGGGATCCATCAGGGTTTGGGATCTGGGGATCAATTTTGGGATCTGCAATGGGCACGGAGCAGCACACAAATCCTGGCCCCTTCACCTTTCCTGTGCTTTGCTCAGCAGCAGCAGCTGCGGAATTTTAATTACACTCATTATGCCCCCCTCAATTTCTGAGCATCCTTCTGCATTAAAAATCCCTCCCAGAGCAGGTGGGGAGAGCTGCTGGTCCTTTTCATTCTCTGACACACAATCATCTCCCAGCATGGCTGTGATGCTGTGGCCATGTTTGGAGGGACATGTGGAGCCAAGCTGGGGCCCTGAGCAGCAGCCAAGGACTGGCAGAGCCTGTTGGCACTGGCCAGAAAGAAGCACTTGTTGTTTTTATTCAAATATGGATATTTTTTTTTTTTGCTATAAACCAGATTATTTTGTGAGTTTTCTTTTGCTCCAAACTCCTCTTTGTGGAGGAAAGCTTCAGTAAGAAGTTTTTGGCAACTCTAGACATGTGATGCCAAACCATTTATTTCACAGAGAAACATCTAAATTCTGCTTTTTTAGTGCTTCCTGAAGCTTTGCAGGGAGAGAAACTTCCTCCAGAAACAGGGAAACTTGACTTTTCTGGTTTCTAAGGATGCCTTAATGCTTGCTAAAATAATGTAAACCCTTGCCTGTGTGCCAAGGTGTGGGACAGCCCCCCCACAGCTGCTCCTCTGCATCCATTGTGCTCCTGACATTCCCTGCTGAGCTTCCATTGAGGAAATGTGGAGAAATCAATTAAATCCAGCACTGTTTGAATTTGTTTTCTTGTTCCTCCAAAGAGCAATAAGTCACGGCGTGGCTGGGGAAAGCTCTTTGCATTTTGAAGCTTTGCATCCTGCACTGGCTGGAGTGGGAATTGTGGATAGCAGCAGGCTGGAAAGTGTTGTGGAGATGGACCAGGGTTAGACAGGGACAGGGGTGATGGAAAGGCTTCTGGAATGTTGTTACTCCTGGAATTATCTGCTTGGGACCTAAAGGAATGGAGGTGATGATGTGAGGAGGGAGAGGAGAATTTGGGCAGAGGGACTTCCAGCCTGGTGAGGAGGTGTGCCAGGGAAAAGAGACAGAATTCCAGGGAACAGGACCGGGGCAGGGTGCTTATAATTCCCTGGAGGATTGATTTGCCAGCTCCTAGCAAAGGACAGCAGGACCCTGAAATGGAGACCATGAAATGGAAACCAGCTCTGTGACAGCAATTGGGGGTCACTGCCCACTGTGATTTAAAAGGGCAAATTGAGGGGCAGGGGAGAAGAGGGCCTGGCTTGGTTTGGGGTGGGGTGCTTGAACCCCTTGCTGGTTTGTTGGGAATGTCCATCAGATGAGGATGTCTTTGTGGAGAGGATGCATGTTGTGTGAGACCCAGTGTTCACAGCCTTTGGAGAGGAGGAGCTGTCACTGTCCTCCAAAGGGAGGAACTGCCACAAGATGCTGGATGAGATGATTTGAGGTCTCTGTGGGCCTGCAGAGGGACAGGAGCCAGGCATGGGGGCCCTCAAATTCATAAATCAGAGCCTGCTTGGTGAGATCCTGGGCATCAGTGAGGGAAGGTGTCTTGGGGCCTCTTGCTGCTCAGAGTGACCCCGAGAAATGTTAGAAAGTCTCTTTTCCCAACCTGGCACTTGAAGAAGGAGTCAAAGCTCTTCAGTTCTCTGTCTGAAGGTTGTTTATTGTATCTTATCTATAAAATTCTTTCTCCTGCCCTGCCGAGGTCCATCCAGCAGGACATTTCCAGGCACTCTGCCTGCCCCCAGGGTGGTGTTATGTCTTTATACTAAAAACTACGTGTACAATATTTACAATAACTTTCCAATACCTATCACCTCTGTTAGACAGTGAGCTTCTACTCTAAACCAATCTCAAAGTGCCACCATCACAGCAGAAGATGGAGGCCAAGAAGAAGGAGAAAGGCTGGACATGCCCAGTTCCCTCCACCTTGGCCCCTGAACCTCCATTCTAAAAAACACCAAAATCTACTTTTCACCCCATAATAAATTCACTCTCATTCTACTTAACTGTTGTGGCCTGCAGATCTTCATATAAGGTTGGTAACTTGCTCCATGGGTCATAACCAAACCCACAGGGGCATTTTGGGCTCTGTGCCAGGGTCTCTGAGCCCCCTGGCAGGGTCTTGGCTGCTCAGGACAGACAGAGGGATGTTCTGGCTTCTGACAGGAAGGGATGCTGCTCCAGCCTGCAAGAGCTCCTCTCCCTTCATGACCCTTAAAACCAGCACCTCCAGCAAGCCAGGAGTTAAACAAACATAGGAATTCCTTCAAGATGCCTACTACAAACACATTGTTACTGCAAGATGCCAGCTACAAGTGCAACATATTTTTCTATATGTGCCACTTATGTTTTCCACGCTGACTGTGCACATGGGGAAGGTGTCGGTGCCTCCTTGGTGCGGAGCTGCCGGGGAGGGAGGCACGGGATGAGGGGGCTGATGGGGGCAGGTGGCTGATGGCAGGAGTCTCTTCTTTTTACAGAAAGTGAAAAATCAATCCTTGACCTTTAAAGGAGTTTATGAATTCCTGGCTTAGGGATCGATGTGCATTGATTTTTGTGTGTCTGCGTGGGCTCGCCGTGCACACGATCAGGTGATGGAAGCCAAGTTTTGCTGAGTCTGGAGCAGGCAGAAGCAGGTGTTGTCTCTGTTGAGCTGCCAGGAGTGAAAACATTATTTTTCCTCCTTTTTCTCTACGTTTTCTGCATGGCAGCTGGAGGTGGAGGTCACTCAGAGACACTGTGCTTGGTATTTTGGTGACAGCACCTCCCTGCCTCCTGCTCTGCTGCTCTCCATCACCCTGTGGACCATTCCTGTGTCTCCCAGCTCTTCACAGGGATGTCGCTGCCTGTCTGTCCTCATTGGAATGTTCTGGAGCATCTCTGTGTCTCCCAGCTCTGCCCAGGGATGTCACTGCCTGTATCCCCTCATTGGAATGTCCTGGAGCATCCCTGTGTCCCCCAGCCCTTCCCAGGGATGTTGCTGCCTGTCTGTTCTCATTGGAATGTTCTGGAGCATCCCTGTGTCTCTTCCCAGGGATGGTGCTGCCTTTCTGTCCTTATTGGAATGTCCTGGAGCATTCCTGTGTCTCCCAGCCCTTCCCAGGATGTCACAGACTGGTTGCCCTCACTGGAATTTTCTGGAGCATCCCTGTGTCTTCCAGCTCTGCCCAGGATGTCACAGCCTGTCCCAGGTCATTTAAAGCTTCTGTTTTTGTGATTTCAATGGGGATCAATTGAACAAGCTTTGGTCCATGTCCCTGCACTTCATGGCACCCCGTGACTTTTGATGCCTTTCACTTTGGCAAAGATTCATTTTTTTTTTCACTATCCATGCCATATCACTCATATCTTCCCCTTAAAGTTGTGTCTTCCTCCTTGATTTTTTCCCCTGATATTGCAACATCTTTGAGGTTAGTTTTTGCATGTTTTGGTCCTTTGCACTGCACCTCATTTCCTCCTGACCATTTTTTGTAGTCACTAAATGTGTCAATTTTCTGGTTTTTGGCTTTTTTTTTCAATTGCATTTCATTTGATCATGTCTCCTTTCCAGAGTGTTTGTGAGTCTTTCTTTCCTGTTTTGCAAGATTTTGTTTCCCTTCCCAAAAGGAAAGGAAGGCTCCTGGCTGGTTTTGGGGGGCAGCATCACCGTCCATCCGTGTCACAGACGTCTTTTATGAAAAATCCTTTCCTTAGGATTTTTCCTCCCGAGAAGCTGAAAGGCCTCAGGAACAAAATGGAAACAATGGTTATCTGCTGCTGTGGAATGCAACAGGTGCATCTGTGATTGGCCCATGTTGGGTTGTTTCTAATTAATGGCCAATCAAAGTGAGCTGGCTTAGACAGAGAGTCCAAGCCACAAGCCTTTGTTATCATTTCTTTTTTTTCTATTCTTAGCCAGCCTTCTGATGAAATCCTTTCTTCTATTATTTTAGTATAGTTTTAATATCATATATATAATAAAATAATAAATCAAGCCTTGTGAAACATGGAGTCAGATCCTCATCTCTTCCCTCATCCTAAGACCCCTGTGAACACCATCACACATCCCCCCAGATCACTCGGGATGAGGATACAGCTGCTTGTTCAAGGGGTGATTTTTGGCAGAGCTGGTGCTGTGGGTGTAGAGATTTAGTGACAGTCGGGCTTGTCACCCCTGGGTGAAGCCTCCCAGCCCAGACTGGCACAGGAGGTGCTGTGAGAACCCAGACTCCTGCAGCAGCAAGCCAAGCTTTCCCATTTCCACCCTAATAAAATAGCAATTTCCTCAAGACTGCAGACTCAGCCAGCACAGAAGTTAGCTTAATGAATTAAAACTCAAGCATGGCTTGACCTCGGAGGTGTGACGTTCCTCTTGTGAATGAGGATTTAAGGGAGGAGACGTGCTGGCAGCCCAGCCCCGACCCGCTCCCACGAGACGTGTGAGCAGAAGCAGAGCCCTCCTGTGCACATTTCTATATATATTTCCATATATATTTGGTGTGTGTTCATGTCCTCCCACTGATCTGCTGAGAAGGAGCCGTGTTAGCTGACAGCTGCTGAGGAGCTGAGGGGTGCTGGGGGTGGGAGGGAACAGAAGGCTCCAAAGGCTGTTCAGCTGCCACGGGCTGGGGAGGGGGGCAGGCAAACAGAAAGGCTGACGTGTTTCAACTCACAAATGCTGCAGGAAAAGTGGCACCACATAGCAGCTCCCACCAGTGTGACAGTGTTCATAGGGGTCTGAGGATGAGGGAAGAGACGAGGATCTGACTCCGTGTTTCAGAAGGCTTGATTTATTATTTTATTATATATATTACGTTAAAACTATACTAAAAGAATGGAAGAAAGGATTTCATCAGAAGGCTGGCTAAGAATAGAAAAAGAAAGAATGATAACAAAGACTTGTGTCTCAGACTCTCTGTCTGAGCCTGCTGACTGTGATTGGCAATTAATTAGAAACAACCACACGAGACCAATCCCAGATGCACCTGTTGCATTCCACAGCAGCAGATAACCATTGTTTGCATTTTGTTCCTGAGGCTTCTCAGGAGGAAAAATCCTAAGGAAATGTTTTCATAAAAGATGTCTTCTGTGACACCCACAGCACAGGCCTGAGCCCAGTCTCTGGAGCACTGGGGGGATAATTGCTGTTTTTTCTGCAGCAAACCCCAAATGGGCCAAAAGCAGCAGCAGCTGATGTTGCAGAATCCCAGAATTGGTCAGGGAAGGGATCATTGAGGCTGATCTGGTCCAGCTCCCTGCTCCAGCAGGGCTGTCCCAGAGTACACAGGAGTGTGTTCAGAATGTTCTGGAACATCCCCAGTGAGGGATACCCACACTGTCCCTGGATGATCTGTTCAGTGCTCAGTCACTTCTCAGGGCAGCAGTTCTGCCTCCTGTGAGAGGAATTCCCAGGTCAATATTTGCCCGTGGCTCTGGGGCCATTGCTGGGCCTGGAGCAGGGCCTGGGCCTGCTCTGGCCTCTGCACACAGGGACAGACAGACAGGGACAGACTGGGACAGACTGGGACAGACTGGGACACACAGGGACAGATAGGGACAGACAGGAACAGACAGGAATGGACAGGAACAGACATGGACACCCAGGGACAGAAAGGGACAGACAGACAGGGACACACAGGACAGACAGGGACAGACAGGGGCACACAGGGACACACAGAGACACCCAGGGACACCCAGGGACAGACAGACAGGGATGCCCAGAGACAGACAGGGACAGACAGACAGGGACACACAGGGACAGACAGGGGGACACAGGAATACCTACAGACACACAATGATACTTAGGGACAGCCAGGGATGCACAGGGACAGACAGGGACACCAAGGGACACCCAAAGACTCCCAGGGACACATGGGGACACTCAGGGACACCCAGGGACAGAACAGAGAAACCCAGGGACACCTAGTGACACTCAGGGACACATGGGAACACTCAGACAGGGACACCCAGTGACACTCAGGGCACCCAGGGCTGTGGCCCCTCTCCCTGGGGCTCCTCTCTAGGCTGAGCAGCCCCAGCTCGCTCAGCCTTCCCTGGGCACAGAGCTGCTCCAGGCCCTTGCTCCGCTCCAGGAGCTCCTGTCCCTGCTGTGCTGGGGATCCAGGGTTGGACACAGCAGCCAGAGGTGTCCCCAGGGCGGGGCACAGCACCCAGCATGTCCCCAGGGCTGGGCACAGGGACAGGATCACCCTGACCTGCTGGGAATGCTCTTTGTGAAAAACGCCGATCACTTGGTTGTAAAATTTTAAAAGTTTGATGATAATAAAATGGTTATAAAAATAGTAATACAATTAGAGTAATAATCATTTGGACAGTTTGGATTAGGACACTATGAGACAACAAATACAAAGAGTTATGGACAGTCCAGGTGCCTTTTCTGGGCAGCACCAGCTCAAAAAAGGACCCACATTAACAGAGGATTAACCCTTAAAAGCAACAGCCTGTTGCATATTCATACACCTCATACATGATGCATAAATTCCATTCAAACACAGGATTCTGTCTGGTCAGTGTCAACTTCTTCCTCTGAATCCTAACAGCGCCTTCAAGGCAGGAAGAAGTTCGTTTCTTCTGATAAGAGAACAATAAATTCTTTTTCTCTGAAAGATTCAGGTGTCCTGTGGCTGCTATCTCTGTTTTTTTATATTTTTTATAACCTAAAACAATTCCTATTTTTTTATAACTTAAACTATATTTAACTATATTTAACACGTTTCTTAAGAAAATTAATACAGCATCACTTTCTAAGACAACACATATAATATTCATTTGAATATTTGCAAAAAGCCAATCATAAAATACGCATTTTTCACACTCTTCCTAATGCATCCCTGCATCCCTTTGGCCTCCTCACCCCCAGGGCACAGGGTGACAGCTCCGTTCTCCCTTCTCTGCAGAGCTGCTCTCCAGGTCACTCCAGCCAGTTCTGGTGTCCAGAATTACCTTCCCCACGAGCAGGACCTGCATTTGTCCTCGCTGACCATTCCTGCCACCTCTCCAGCCTGCCCAGGTCCTTCTGGAGGGCTGCTCTGGTCCTTCCCCCAGCTCTGAACAGCTCCATCTGCATCCCGTGGGGCAAACTGGAAATTAGAAAACATTTCTTCACTGAAAGGCTGCTCAAGTCCAGGGGCGGTGGAATCAGCATCCCTGGAAATGAGGTAATGATTAAATTAATTCCATTTTAGTGAAGTGTGTGGATGTGGTGTTCAGAGACGTGGGTTAGTGGTGGCCTTGGGTTAATGGCTGGGCTCAGGGATCCAAGAGCTCAACTCCAACTTTTATGATTCTTAGCGTGGGAAAAGAAGGTTGTGAGGCTTGCTCATGTGGTGGGGAAACTGAGGCACAGAGCAAGAATGAGCCCGTGGATTCTGCAGCAGAGTGAGTAAGCAAATTCAGGCCCATCTTAAGGGATTTTGTTCCAGAAGATCCATCTCTTCCCCTTGCACCATCTCCTTTGGCATGTGTTCCACATCTTTGATCTGTAATGCAATCCAGAAGGGAAGATATTCCCCTTTGCTTTAGAAATCAAGGGATTTAGAAACACAGGGGTGGAAAGTGGCTCCTGCAGGCAGCAGGGGCTTTATTCCCCACCCCTGGCCCCTGCTGCCCTCTCCATGGTCGGTGATGCCTGGGCAGGTGCGTGGGGTGGGAGCTGTGAGGGAAAGCCACCCCTGGTCAGCAGGGATCCTGTCCCACTTTATTGAACCCAGCAGCTTCTCCAGCCTCTCCCACTGTCTCTCCTAATGTATTCCTGTTTGTTTGATCTCCTACAAACTTCTCCTCTCTGATCTTCTGATGAAATAATAAATCTGGGGCCCTCGAAGACACTTCACGGCAGGAGACTCTAAACGAGAGCCCTTTTAAGCATTTAGAGGTTTTTTTAATGTGACAATTCCCCTCCTGCAAGGGCACAGGATATCCTGGATTGCTCCTGGCTGCTCCCTGGGCAGCACAGGGCCATAAAACTCCTGTCAGTGGCAACGTGAGGAGGTGGAATATCCTCCTGCCATGTGCCTGAGGAGCTGAAGAGATGCAGAGGATGTTTTTACCTTTGGAAAGGTGCACAGCTGGATCCAGCTGTGCTGAGCATAACGTGGGTGTGCTGAATGCCACTGGGATGGGGAGGAAGGAGGTATTGCTTGTTTTCACTCCTTAAACTGCTTTAAAAGATGTTAAAAAATCACCACAAAATGTGTAGGAATGTTTTTTTTTGTGATAGCTGGCTGGAGAATGTGAGGAATGGGGGTCATTATGGGCAGCTGTGCTTGTTATCAATAGGGATATATATCAAAGGGATATAGGGATGTCAACCTGTGGTCTGATCTCTTTGTAATCCTTTCTACTCCAATTCTAAGTCAGGAATTAATTAAGACCAATAGCCTGGGCACTGCAGACAAGCTGGATCCATGTGCTGGGTTTTACTGGGAGCTCCTTAACAGCATCAAAGTTCTTGGAGTGCCCCCAGATGAATAAAAGGAGATTTTGGTCCCAAATAGAGACAATAGGAAATGCTCTTGCAACTATGCTGAGTTCTTGGTGAGACACAGGATCTGGTTCTCCAGAGCAGCTGTGGCTGCCCCTGGATCCCTGGAATGTCCAAGGTGAGGTTAGACAGGGCTTGGAGCAGCCTGGGGGCAAGGAAGGTGTCTCCGTCCACGGCAGGGGGTGAAACAAGATGGGCTTTAAGTCAAAACCATTCTGGGGTTCTGGGGTTCAGTGCCCTGCCCACAGTGTGATGGAGAGCCCCTCTGCCCTGGGCTGAAACTGAATTTATTTGGTGCAGTTAAAACCAGGGCTGGAGCTGGGATCATCAGAGCTGCTGAGAGGTGACCCCAGCACTGGGGCAGGGATGCTCTGCAAAGCCTTTCCTGATGCTTAAAGTCCATCTCCTGAGCCCTCAGTGCTGAACTGGCGGTGCCTGGTGAGGTCTTTGCAGTTTTCCTGTAGAACTTGAGCTGTTGTGCACAGGGAAACGCTGCCCCGGCTCCGGCAGGTCCAGACAAACCTGCAAGAATTGGCGAGTTCTGGCAAACACAGTGCCATCGTGTGGCTTTGGTGACAGAGGGACAGAGCCCTGGTGTCCCCAGCAGCCGGGCAGGGAGGTGCTGCCTGTCCCTGATCTCTTTAGGAGGTGTAATGATGTTTGTCTCTTTAGTGGGTTTGGCTGCTGCTGCTCCTCATTGCATCGGATCCCTGATCTGATCACATCAGAGCTCCCTAAGTGAGTTTGCTGCTGCTGAGGGTTTGTGTGGGAGGAGAGAGGGAGGGGAGGGCAGGTTTGGGGGATCTGGCAGCCAAAGAGCATCTAGCTGGGAAATGAAGTGTCTCTGCTGCACGTCCAGGGCACAGGAATGTTTAGGGAGTCTGGATGTGACTCATGGAATCGTTTGGGCTGGAAAAACTTCCAAGATCATTGACCCCAACTGTTAAGCCAGAACTGGCAAGGCCATCCCTAAACCACGTCCTCAAGTGCCACATCCATGTGGGTTTTAGATGCCTCCGGGGATGGTGAGTGTGACATCATGTGCCAGGGCTGGGCAGCCCTCTCCATGGAGAAATTTTCCCCAATATCCAATATAAACTTCCTCTGGCACAACTTGAGAGGTTGTTCCCTCTCCTCCTGTCCCTGTTCCCTGGGAGCAGAGTTCGATGCCCACACGGGCGTCCCCTCCTGTCAGGAGTTGTGCAGAGCCAGAAGGTCCCTCCTGAGCCTCCTTTTCTCCAGGCTGAGCCCCTGATCTGCTCCTGGGGCTCCAGCCCCTTCCTTGGACCCTCCCTTGTGGTTGGTATCCCTATTTCACGTAGGAGAAAGCAGAGAGGATGAAATGGGGGGTTTAAAACCGCAGTATCCAGCGTGTCCAGCTCCCTCTGTGGACTCCATCACCCCCTTTCACTGGAGGATGGCGCAGCTCAAAAGTGCATGAAAATGACAAATCCTTCATTTCTAGTGAAAGGGGAGGCTCCTTTCTCTCCTCCTGCCTTGGAGTGGGGATGATAATTCCCTTTCCCATGCTAATGGATGTCTCTAAGTGCTTTCCAAATGCATGCATGGCTGCAGCGGTGCCAAGCTGTCATTCCCCCATCCCAGTGGCATAGGGAAAGTTGGGTCAGGAGCAGGAAGATTCTTTGTGCTAGATTCTGCACAGAGAGGAGGGGAGAAAACAGAGAAAACGCCTCACCCAAGGTCACAGAAGGAGAGAACAGCCCAGGTATTTTATTTCCAGGACCAATAACCTCTCCTTGTGCTTCTTTTTGTCATTCTAGTTCTTTTTTTCCCCCCTTTTCCAGTTGCTGTTTCGATCCCATCCATCGCGAATATTCGGGCAGTCAAACACCCGGCTTGGCTAAACATCCTTAAGTGATTTTAAAACGAGGGGAAAAACATGAGCTGGGAAGAAAATAATGAAGTTTGTGGCTCTGAATCTTAAGCAGTCGCTCTGGTCGGGGCTCTGTGGTGTGCAGGGATGAACTCATCCTGTGCCAGCCAATTGGTGGTTCCCTCAAGCCAAGCTGCTTTATAATTAAGTGATAATTGTTTTTGCTGGGGAGCACACAAGAAAGATAAACAGCTTGAGGAATCAATAAGCATCAAGGTCATAGGCTGAGTTATTTACTGAATCATCTGCAATTTATCTCCTAACTTTTCTGTACAAAAGAAAACAGTGGCTCTGTTTCACAGAGGGTTTGGAAGTGCAATGTGAGCTTTGTTACTTGAAAACAAAGCAAAACACTGCAAATCTGGGGCTTTCATCTGAAAAACCTCCAGAATGAACCAAGGAAGGTCTGGGGGCAAACTGGCAAAGAGCAGTGCAGCATCCCCACACACACATCCCCAGATCCACACGTGCACTTGCTCTCTTACATTGGTTGAACCAAATCGATACAAAGCCCTGCCTGGACACTTCCTTCTCATTAACTTAAATTTATCCCTAATTGACATGGACCAAGCTGCCCTGGACTTGGAGTGCTCTGAGTGTGAGCAGCCCCTCACACCCATGGATTTGCATTGCTCTGAAGCTGAACTTGTGCTTGGCAGGGGTGGGTGGGCAGCACTGGGCAGTCAGGAGTGTAGCACAGGGGTGGAAGGAGCAGGAGGAGCCTCAGTGAGGGTCCTTTTCCAGCTGCTGACAGCTGGAAGTGGCCTCTCCGTGCTGCACTCTTGGCCTGGTCCAGTGGCAAAGAACAACAGGGAATGGCTTCAATCTCACACGAGGTATGTTTAGATTAGATATTGGGAAAGAATCGTTCCCTGTGAGGGTGGCACAGGCTGCCCAGAGAAGCTGTGGCTGCCCCTGGATCCCTGGAAGTGTTTAAAATGTCAAGTCTTAGCCTGGTCTAGTGGAAATTGTCCCTGTCCATGGCAAGGGGGTTGCACTGAGGTGAGCTTCTCATCCTTTCCAACCCAAACCATTCTATGATTCCACCCTAAGCTGAGGCTGCTCCTGCACTGTAGCTGATTTATTGGTGCCTGTAGCTCCAGGTTAGTTATCCCCTCCCTTGTGGTGTCTCAGGCTTTGCTACAGAACCTTCTATATGTTCCTCAATCCCTAAAATAATGATTATGGGATGCTTTTGACTAGGAGACCTCAATTCTTGTTGGTATCCCTATTTCACTTAGGAGAAAGCAGAGAGGATGAACTGAGGGGTTTAAAACCCTCAAGATTTTCTACTGAACCAGCAGCAGAGCAGGGACCCTAGGTCCAGCCCGGTGCATTATCCTTTGGACAGCACTGACCCCTTGCACCAAAGAGAATATTTAATTTATACAGCCTCAAGTGAGTGCAGGAAAGGCTTATCCCTGGATAGAGATTGCAGTATCCTCATTACCTCATGTGAAATCCAAATCAGCTCTGAGCTGCAGAACTGATAAATGAATTAATAGCTCAGATACAGAATTGTGCAGTCAGGAATTATTTGGGTTGGAAGTGACCCTAAAGCCCATCATGTTCCACTCCCTTCCCATGTCAGGGATGCCTCCCAGCAGCCTGCATTGCTCCAAGTTCTGTCCAGCCTGGCCTTGTAACCTCCAGGGGTGGGACAGGCACTCCTCTGGCCATGTATGACCCCCATGCCCAGCACCTGGGTGCCTGAAGTGAACATTTCTGTGTGGAATCTTTCCCTTTTTCCAAGGCTCTGCAGGAAGGTGTCGCGTGCCGCTTCACCCACGGCAGCCCTGTGCTGCTGGCTGGCCCCAAAACAGATTAATGAGATCAAAATCCATCTGGCAGCTCACTCGCTGTTGTGGGAGGGCTTTGGCAGCTCCTTGGTTGTGAGCAGCTCTCCTGCCATGGTAATCTCCTCATGCTGAGTTTCTCCTCCCTGTATTGATCAGGTTTGGTTTGGATCAGGTAATCTCCTCAGGCTGGGTTCCTTCTCCCTCTATTGATCAGGTTTGGTTTGGATCAGGTAATCTCCTCATATTTTTTAATCTCCTCCCTGTATTGATAGGTTTGGTTTGGATCAGGTAATCACCTCATACTGAGTTCCTGTATTGATTAGGTTTTCCTCCCTGTATTGATTAGGTTTGGTTTGGATCAGTTAAACTCCTCATGCTGAGTTCCTCCTCCCTGTGTTGATCAGGTTTGGATCAGGTAATCTCCTCAATTCCTCCTCCCAGTATTGATCAGGTTTGGTTTGGATCAGGTAATCTCCTCAGGCTGAGTCTCTCCTCCCTGTATTGATCAGGTTTGGTTTGGACCAGGTGAACTCCTCATGCTGAGTTCCTCCTCCCTGTATTGATTACGTTTGGTTTGGTTTGGATCAGGTAATCTCCTCTTTTTTTTTTAATCTCCTCCCTGTATTAATCAGGTTTAGTTTGGATCAGGTAATCTCCTCATGCTGAGTTCCTCCTCCCTGCATTGATCAGGTTTGGTTTGGATCAGGAAACCTGGGGATGGCAGAGCTGGGAGGGCACAGGTGTTCGTGGCAGAGCTGGGAGGGTACAGGTGTTCCTGGCTGTATCCTGGCAGAGGCTCTGGAAAAGCTTGAGCTTGTCCTGCTGCTCTCTGATCACAGAGCTCACTCAGCTCCAGGCCCTGCTCTGAGGCTTCTCTTTTCTGTGGGCTTCCTGTAATGCCTTTGGAGATGGTGCTGGATGTTCTAAACCCTCCAGTTTGTAGCATCCCTGATCTCTTGCTGGCTTTCCATGCTCCTTCCCTTTTTTACTCTCCATTCCTCCTATTTTTCACTCTCCTGCTTTGTGATGCCTTGTTGATCCCCATTGCTTTGCTCCCCTCTCCAATGTTTATTAGTCTCCTTTGTGTGGCTGCCAGAGCATCCTCCCATTTCTTTGTCCTGGTTGTGTGTGAGCCAAACCATCAGAGCAGATCCTTGGAGCCTGCTGTGCTCCTTTCCCTGTGGCAGTGGAGCTGAATTTAAGCATGCTGGATAGGGCTGGCTCAACGAGCTACCAGATCCCAGTGCCAGCACTCCCAGTGCTTGGTGGGAGTGCCAGGATCTGGTGGGACAGCAGGGATCACCCACCCTGTGTCTCTGTTACTCCCAGTGCCCCATCCTCTGCACCCAGCCTGCACAGCACAGCAGATTTTGCAGATTTGCATCTCTACCAGCAGCTCTGCAGACAGGATCTGGGGTTCTCCTCTACTCAGGGCCATGATATTTCATTTTTCCCACAGTCTTCCTGGTTGGCATTTAGAGATGCTTTCCATGGGATGGCATTCACAGGTTCAAGCAGCTGTTGAATTATGATGTGGTTATCTCAGAGAGGAAAAAGCAGGAGTGCTTGACCCAGAGGTCCCTTCCAGTCCCCTGTACAAGTCTCTTTTGTTCAGTTCTCTGCTCTGATGCAAACCATGAGAGCCAAGCTGTGACCCCCTTCCCTGCACATCCGTGCCACCAGATGCATTCCAAGTGCTGCTCCTGTTATCTCGGGTTCCTTTATCTAATGAATTTATCATATTGAGGAAGCAATCCACACACCTCCTCCTCCTCATCTCTGCAAGGGCTGCAGTGCATTAACTGCCACGCCACCATCCCAAATTACAGCTTGGCATAGATCAGTCCTGGCTTTTGAAATCTGTTTAAATGGATGGAGCGATCTCCAGCGAGAGGCTGGAGAGAAGCAATGCTGTGTTAATCTGTAATGAAATGTGAACTAACCCTGAAGGAAAGACAAGAGTGTGTGAATGGGGCCCTTGTTGCAATGAGCATTTCCCATGATGTTCTCATTCTCTTTCCATTTTTGCCATATATCCTCTGCTTTCTCTCCCCTTTTTCCTTTTCCCTTTGGAGATGCTCTCTATAATGATCCCGTCACCGGAGTTTTCACGAACAGAAATGAGTTCTTTTATTTCATTTGCTCACGACCTGAAGAAACTTTAAATGGAGCTGGTGGTAGTGAAAAGCAAGCTGTAAGCGTGGAGATGACAACCTTATATTATATTTATAAAGTCTGCCTTCAGATGAGTTGGAAAATACTTTCTGTACTTCGGGAAAGAAACTTTTGAAATTACTCTCCCACATTACTATTAATTTAATTTCTTAAAGTTGAAGTGTTTGCAAAGTCAAAAAGTGCTTCCATTCGCTGTATCTCTGTGTCATAAACTTCGCTGCTTTATAACACAAATTAAATTGTTTTGAAGCTCGGGACTGAAATTTTCAAAAATGCCTAGAGCACTTTGATTAGAGCTGGTTGGAAAAAAAAATTCTAATGAATCAGTTTTTCAAAATGGAAACACAGATTCACCGAAATCAAATCATTTTGTGGGGGCTATCACCATTTTCTCATTTAAAATTTCATCAAAATGTTTTATTTCAATGAAGCCAAATCCCCTTGGTTCAGTTTTGCGTGTGGGTTATGCTGCAATTTGTTGTAGGGAGCGGTGTTAGGAGAGGAAAACAAAGCTTTTGATGAGGCTCTTGTCAAAGTGGTCAACTCTTTGTTAAAAAAATTTATTGGAGGTGGGAAACTTGCTTTCCCTGGTTAATGAAGAAGATAAGGCAGGTTGGAATGTCCCAATGACAGAGAGGAGGTGGTGGTTGCTCCAGCTGTGGGTTCTGTGGAGGTTCCTCCTGGCACTGACCCCATCCAACCAAAGCTTCCCACCTCCTGTGTCAGAGGAGGTCAGCTGTTGCCTCAACTCATAAATCAAAACTTGTTCTGCTGGGGTGAGATTGCTTTGAAGATTAATTCCTTTGAAAGATTAGGGCTGAGGGCAAGAAGGGGACCTTTCTCAGCCCAGGAAATGGCAGCAGTGCTGTGAAATGTCTCGGTCTGAAGGAGAAGTCAGGGCTGAGTGGTTGGGGACGTGGCTGTGGTTGTGTTTGGGGATGGCACCCCTGGAACAGTGGGGCCCCAGGTCTCCAAAAAGAAGAGGTGGTGCTGTGTTCTGGGTCACCATAGGCCATGAATCTCTGCCTTCCTCATCTCCATCTGCTCTTGAGGAACATGATTCTGCTGGAAATTTGGGAATTACAAGCAGGGGGATGTGCTCCTCCTAATCCCATCCCCACGGGGGGACACCAGCTTCCCTCAGCAGTCACACACATCCCAGTGATGCTTCTCCAGGTGTCCTGTGGAACACACCCATGTGGTTCCACCAGTCATGCACCACAGTCTCTGTGTGCAACACCAATCTCTGATTCTCTTTAAACACAGAATATTCTGTCCTGGGGTATAGTCTGTGTGGCGGGACTCCACCTGACATCAAATCCTCCTGTGTTGGTTGTCAAAAAAAATGAAATTATCCATGTCTTGAGGAATTTCTTGTCCTTGTAGGTGACTAAAGCCTAGATGGAGGAGTGGAGGGTATTGCAGCCTCTACCATACTCCATAAAACAGCTCTGAGCTGCCTCAGGCAGAAGCCACAATCCCAATAAAGGCTTTCCTGGTTTCTTCAGAGCTCAGCGCTGCTCCCACTTGTTGCACGCCCAGTTCTGGTACCCTTCTCATGCCCACACATTGATGTTTGCTAATTTCCCCCATTTTTTGCAAGATGCGGGGTTGGAAAAGTTGAAGTGAGAGCCCCATCCCTGAGAACCTTTCCTACTGCAGTTTCTGGTGGACCTTGACACCCTTGTGGTACAAAATCCCGTGAGCACTGGGCTGGCCAGGAAGGTTTTCCAATCCCAGTGCTGGCAGGTGCAGTGGAAGGGTTGGAATTTGGGGATTGGCCCAACCATTTCTCCTGCCTGCTTGCCAATTAATCCCCTGAAGAGCAAATGCCTTCCCTGTGCTTTATCATCTCACAAAGAGTCTTGAAGACAAACAGAAAAGCAAGAAAGAAACAAACCAAGGCACCCGCCCATAAATTCAATGCACCAAGGAAAACACAGAAAACACTAAGCAAACTCCAAACAGCCCCTTCCTCTGAGTTAATTAATTGGAGCCCTGTTTGAGAACAAGCACCCTCTTAAATCCCCCATTGCTGGATGCAATTTTCTCTGTACAATCACTCGGTGTCCCTGACGGACAGGAGCCCAATCACTTCTCGGCAGAAGGCGAGTGCTGCTGCAGTGCCCAAGTGAAAATAATAGATTTTTAACATTGCTGCAAGGCTTGTAAATACCCAGTGGGAGTCAGTTCCAGCCCTCCACCACTGCCTTGTGGTCCCTCCGAGCTGACAGGAGATGGTGTTGGGCTCTAGCTGAACAGGAGACACAGTGCTGGTGATGGGGGTTGGGATAAGATGATTTTTAAGCTTAGTTGGAAACCCAAACCATTCCATGATTCCATTAATTTTTGAAGTTTCATCGTTTCTCCCACCAGTGCTTGCAACGGGTGTAGGAACCTGTAAATGGCTGGCCTGTGGGATGTGGAAGATGTTTTTGAGAGGGGGCAAAGACCTGGTAGGATGTGGAGCTGCTAGAGCAAGTCCAGAGGAGCCCATGGAGCTGCTCCAGGGCTGGAGCCCCTCTGCTCTGGAGCCAGGCTGGGAGAGCTGGGGATGCTCACCTGGAGAGGAGAAGGCTCCAGGGAGAGCTCAGAGCCCCTGCCAGGGCCTGAAGGGGCTCCAGGAGAGCTGGAGAGGGACTGGAGACAAGGGATGGAGGGACAGGACACAGGGAATGGCTCCCACTGCCAGAGGGCAGGGATGGATGGGATATTGGGAATTAGGAATTGTTCCCTGTGAGGGTGGTGATGTCACAGGGTGCCCAGAGCAGCTGTGGCTGCCCCTGGATCCCTGGAATGTCCAAGGCCAGGCTGGACAGGGCTGGGAGCACCCTGAGACAGTGGAAGATGTCTCTGCCTACGGCAGGGAGGTTTGGAATGAGATGAGCTTCAAGATCCCTTCAAGCCAAACGCATCCTAGGATTCTAAGATGAGACAAGCTGGGCTCAGAGGGCTGAATGTGAAGCCTTGCAGGTTTTAATCACTCTGCTTGTGATGGGAAGCAGAACAAACTTTTGAAACCAAGTTTTATTGGGACTGAGGTGATGCTGAACACCTTTTGCTGGCTGTTATTGACGGGGCTTGGAGCAAGCTGGGAGGCTGGACCTGGATGAATTTCAAGATGCCTTCCAACCCAACCCAGCCTGAGTTTCTGTGCCATGTTCCACTGCTCCTGCCATCCCTGGGGTGGGAGTTCAACACCTTGTGGTGTGCAAAAAGATGGGGAAGGAGATGGATTGGGCAGGATGTGAGCAAATGGATGGAGCAGAACTCGGGATGTGCTTTGCTCAGCTCTGAGCAGCTTTTAGCTGTTAAATTGCTGCCTGCGTCCTTGAGCATGAGGCAGCCCTGAAGATTTTGGTGGCTGCTGGTGCTGGCCAGCTGGCTCAGGCCACGGGGTCAGTGCTATTAAAGGCCTAATTCCCAGGCACTGTGCTAACAACTTAACTATGTTTATAATATCAGCGAGAACCCATGTCAAATCCATTGTTGCATGATGTGACCAAATCCATTACTGCACACATGGAAATCAATTACTGCACATTAGGGAACATTTAACACTTGAGCCTTTTCCGCTGCCTTGTTTGCGAGCCGTGGCCGGAGGAATCGTTATCTGCCACTCTGGAAATGGATTTGCTTCTTGTTTTTTGTAACCTCTGCAGGGGATGTGTGCAGGTACAGAGTGAGACACATGCACAGTGCTTGGTTAATGGTGAGGGGCTCGAGCAGAGCTGGTGGTGCTGAGCTGGAGTTACTACTGATGGGTTTTATCCCAAATGTGTGGGAATAGATGTTTTCCTCTGCTGGGTTCACACGTACTCCTCTGGCTGATGCTTCTGTCTCCTGGAGCCACCTCTCCCACGCAAGCAGAGCTCGTTGGCCCACACTGCTGCATTCCTGCTCTGTTTTCTCTGCATTTAACAACAAAAAAAAAAACCTCTGTCAAGTAGAAAACTGCGTGTTTACTCTGGAGTCACAGAGGATCAGGCAAGAAAAGGTGTGCTGGGATGTGCTGTGGTGGCAGCAGGGAGGGAGCTCATGCTGACCAAGATTTGGCTTCACCTTCCTCCTTAAACAAGCTCACCCCCTGAGGTTTTCATGGGATTTGAGGGCAGGGATAGACAAAATCAATGTGTAATAATAGCTGGAAAAGAGCATCCCCCTCCTGTGTAATGGGATTGAGCAGAAACATCTCCCACCCCTTTCCATCTCAGGGGTGGGCTGATGCACTTCTCCTCCTGCAGCACCCCAATCCTGCCCCCTCTCCCAGTCAGGATTTTCCTGCCTGGAGCTGCTTGCACATCCCACCTTTCCCCCAGCTCTGTGCCCCCACTTAGCAGGTGCTCTCCACCTTCCTTCTCCTGTGCACACGCTGCGAGATGAAGGAAATGGATGAAGGTTAATTTTTTCAGTCCCTCTCATAATGACTCATCCATAACGATTTCCATTGGTTATATTTCCTTGTGTGACAGAAACAATTTACTGCATTCCTGCAAAGCCTATTTTCTCTGCATGATCTGCTTGTGCGGAGGTTTGGGGAAGTAATTTACAGATATTTTGCCTCAAAATAGCTTACAAAGACAAAAGAGTCCTGTTGACACCAAGGTGCTCTCCTCATGAGCTGGGGAAACGGCATAAAACAGCTCAAAAATAAAAACACTTTATGGTAGTCACTCAAAGTCAAATTCTACACCACACACTGTGGTCAAAAGCTCTTTTTGCTGGTGGGGAGGCGCAGGGCTTCTCCCAGGAGTGCTTTGATTCAGGTTTGCTTTGTAGGAGGATCCTCAGTGACATAAATCAGCAGGGGTTTCAGTGTAGGGGATTGGGATGCTGCTGATGGATTTGGCCCTGGATATTTTGTGATGGGGAAAGGCAGCCATGGGGCTGCCATGGGGTATGAGAGCACAGAGCATTTTCCAGGTAGGATTTTGGTGGTTTTGCTGTGGGATCAGGGCCAGAAGCCCCAGGAGGAGGCAGGGGGTCAGGAGCAATGTATTTTGGCAGAGCTCAGGTTTTCTCTGGGTGTCAGTGCCCTGCTGTAACCTCCCTGCCCAGCCAAGCTGCAGCCTATGCCAGCAGCACTCAGATCATGACTCTTCAAGGGAATTTGCTCAGGCAAATGTTTCCTAATGTCAGTGTTCTCCAGCTAGTCAGGATATTCTGAGTGGTGTGCTCAGTGCTCTGCAGTGGATAGCTCTGTTATTCCAGGACATAATGCCCCCTCCCTGCTTGCTCCCATTGCCTCACAAGCTCAGCATCCCCTGTGCCTGGCAGGGCATGGGAATCACCTGTGGCTGATTCAAATGGGAGCAGTGGGGGGGAAAAATTTCACTCTCGGGTCTCCATCTGCTCACTTGGTTTGAATCTTGTCAGTAGATACGGTGGCAGAAGGTGAGGAGTGTCATCCATGAGAGCAGGCACAGTTTTGCCTTCCCCTGCAGTGTCTGGTGTAGATAGCACAGATAACACCCTGCAGGCTGGGAGCAAAGGCCACTGGCACACCAGAAGCTGCAGGGTGAGGGCAAGGCTGTGTGCCAGGCATGGGGGATAAATTAGACACGGTGAGTGGAGGGGAAAAGTTTTTATGCCAAAGAGCTGGGCTGTGCTGCAGTCACAGCTCATCCAAAGGAAGCAGTTCATGCAAGGCATAGGAAAATTGGGAGCTGAGCAGGAACATGGGGCTGAGAACATGGGGCTGAGAACATGGGGCTGAGAACATGGGCTTTGAGTGAGCATAGCACAGAGGCTCTGGTTTAAATCAACATGGGGTGATACCAACTGGCCTCAACTTTCTGCCGTGCCCCCATGCTGAATCCCTTCCAGATGCTGGTACCCACCTCCAAATTGCTTGGGATTTACTGGGAGCTCTTAGTTCCATTTTTGCTTTCCCTCCTTGTCCTTGCTCTGTTGTTTATTTTGGAAAGCAAATGCTAGTTCTGTGAAAGATTTGGTGCTGAGAAACCAAAACCAACCAGAAATTTCTTAACACGTGCTGTTCTAACACCTGATGCTCTTCGACCTCCGAGCTATTGCAGCTGTCGAGGTGAGGACAATCATCAAAGCTGTGATGTTCGAGGGAAGTGCTTGTGCTGCTGTCCTGCTATCCTGGGGATGGATCATGGATCTGAGCTTGGTACCTGCCTCCTTCCAGCACCATGAGACCCTTGGTGTCCCCTCTCAGCAGGGCTGGGGGGTCATGGCAGGCACAGATCTGGGGGTGGGAAACGCAGGCAGCTGTTGGTGGGCACGGGTCAGCTGGCAACATCCAACAGTGGCTCTTTATCCCCCTCCCACCCCAGGGATATCAAGGAACACTAGGGAGCACCAGGGAGCCCCAGGGAAAACAAAGGAGCACCAAGGAACATCAAGGAACATCAGGGAGCACAAGGGAGCATAGGGGAACATCAGGAAACATTAGGGAGCACCAGGGAGCACTGGGGAGCACCAGGGAACACCAGGGAACATCAGGGGGGATCAGGGAACATCAGAGAGCACAAGGGAGCACCAGGGAACACAAGGGGACATCAGGGAACACCAGGGAACATCATGGAACACAAATGAGCACAAGGGAGCACCAAGGGAGCATCAAGGGAGCATCAAGGAACACCAGGGAGCACATGGGAACACAAGAGAACATCAGGGAGAACCAGGGAACACAAAGAAGCACCAGAGAACACAAAGGAACATCAGGGAGCACAAAGGAACATCCGGGGAGACCAGGGAGCACAAGGGAGCATCAGGGAGCCCCAGGGAACACAAAGGAACACAAGGGAGCACTAGGAACACCAGGGAACACAAGGCCCCTTGTGCTGCCCACAGCAGCGCAGGCTGCAGCGCTGGGGCCGAAGGCCATGGCTTGCCCAGCTGTCAAGGGGCCCTTTGTGCAGGCAGCCAGGGCAGATGGCTGCCACATCGGGCCCACTGTCCCTCTGCTGCTGTGGGTGCCGTGGCTTTGTCACATCATCCCCCTGCAGCGTTGGCTCTGTGGGGATTCGCTCACACTGAGCGCCCCAAGGCCTGGCTGTGCTCAGTGAGCTGGGGAGGGCAGGGAGCAGCATCCTCACCCTCCAGATCTCCCCAGTAATGCTTTTATCCTCCTTTGCTTGGTACTCAGCCTTCCCTGAGGCTCAGGAGCTGCCTTTGCAGCTCAGGAGGATCTGTGCATGTGTTCCTTTCTGAGGGCTGCAGAGCGAGGTTTGGGCACCTCAGGAGCTTCCTGGAGGTGAGAGAAGCTGGTGCTTCCCCTGAGAGCAACCAGGGAGACCACAGCAAGGTTTTACCCCTTGAGGAAGAGATGGATAAGTGCCAGCCTACGTGAGTGGCAGCAGGAGAGGCTTTGGAGCAGGTCCCTCCTGGCTGTGGTTGCAATGTGAGGCATTTGCAGCCCCTCTGGTGGCTGCATGGCTGTGTTACCCTGCTGCATCCCCCATCCCATGGCAGAGGGTGTCCCCAGAGCACCAGCAGAATCTGTCTGCTGGAACAGACCTCCCAGAAACCATGGGGTCTGTTCCAGCACATGAATAAAACCCTCAGTTTCCCTCTGAAGGCAGGGGCTGTTGGCATTAAGTTCTGGTGCAAGTGTACAAGTGGCAGCAGCAGCTTCTACCAGATCCAGGTTGAGGTATGAAAACAAGACCATTTCAGGCTCCAGGTTAATAATACTGCCTTTGATTTTTTTTTTTAATATACCATCCATCCAGCACTGATACGAAAATTTCACCTGAAATCACAGCTATTGAAAACTCCTCTTTTGAAAATACAAAGCAAATTCCCTGGATGCTGAACACGTTTGTTGCAAATGTGGTTCAAGCCCATTTCTATTCAGGGCCCTTTTCAAAAATTTTGCCCACAAATCTGGAGGATCTCTTCTTCCTTGAGCCATCCCAACCCACTGTGAGGATTCAGCACAGTCCCAGATGATGCCTTGGAGCAGTTTAAACTCCACCTCTGTGCAGAGCTCTGTTCCTGTACTCATCCCTTTTAAGTCTTCAGGGAAGGATTTTAGGGATGCACATACCTTTTGAAGGTTTGTTGGTAAAAGGCTGAATTTCTCCCTAATTTCATAGAATCACGGAATATTTTGGGCTGGAAGGGACCTTAAAGCTCATCTCATTCCACCCCCTGCCATGGCCAGCAGCACTTTCCACTATCCCACATTGTCCAAGCCCTGTCCAACATGGCCTTGGACACTTTGGCCACATTCAAGGGTCTGCATTTAATCTCCGGTTTTTCCCAATTCCTGTTGCAGCAGAACAAACCAGCGTGTGGAGCAGGGCTCTTGTGTAAGAGCCCCAAAAGAGCAGCTCGGCCGACAAGGTTTCTCTCTGTGCTAATTTGAAATGAGGTGAGCGATGGCAAATTGAGTTTCAAGGGCAGCAGAGACAACTTGTCAATTTAGCCTGGGCTCCTCTCCGCCAGTGCAATCCTTGGGAGCTGGAGCTGAGGCTTGTTTACGGCACTGGATATAATAGCTGCAATCCCCCAGGTAGATTAAGCAATTGCTTCATTTAGGACTCGCAAAACTCGATGACATTTTGAGGGATTTTTGTTGACCTTGCGAAGGGCGAGTGCTGACTTCCCCTCGCTGCCCTCGTGGGTTTTTCTAATGACTCCAGAGGGGGAAACAGCTTGTCAGGGTGGAATTGCCATGGGACTGGGTTTGTTGAGGAGGTGACAGTCTCAGCTCTGTGTTCACACCACCTCTCTGTTGGCTTTCATGGTTACATTCCCACCTAGGGATGTGGCTCTTTCTGGAGTGATGTGTGAGCAGATCCTGCGTTCTTGGTGTGCCTCAGTTTCTCCTCTATACAATCAGTCTAGTGGAAGGTATCCCTTGGAACAATATGAACTTTGAGGTCCTTCCCCACTCAAGCCATTCAGGGATTTAAAAAACAAAACAAACCCAAATTAAATTGCAGAGATTTACTGGCAACACATGTTGGGCAAAAGGAAGGAAAGATGATTTTCTCTTGTGGTACCATCCAAAGTCAAACAGGTGATTTGTGAACACAGTAGTAGCCCCAGACTGTCACAGACATCTTTTATGAAAAATCCTTTCCTTAGGATTTTTCCTCCTGAGAAGCTGAGAGGCCTCCTGCAGGGCAGCCAGAGGAATTTCCAGGGTTCCAACAAGGGTAAGGGGTGAATCACCTTCAGCAGGAGCCACGGTGAGATAAACAGGCAATGACAACTCTCTGCTTGGGTGCTGAAACTCCTCAAGCAGAGAAAACCAATGGAAACTTCTGAAATATTAAGGAAAGCATTGACAAGCTGAAAGCTTTGAAGGCAGGAGCGTGGCGGGTGCCATCCTGCTCCCCATCCCATGGCTCATGTGTGTCTGTCGGCACTGGGAATGTTCACAGCTGCCTGCAGGACATGGGAAGTGCCTAATGACTGCTGCAGCTGGCGTAATTCCTAACTAGCTGTGGCATGTGGCTGCTTGGGAAAGGATTTGGGCACTGACAGGCTGTGAAAAGTGATAGAGGAGGGAAATGCCAGGGTGCAGGGAATTAAACACATGCACGGATTAAATGAGCTCGGGACTGACAAGCAGGACTGGCGTTGCCTGAGCCTGGCTTGTGATCATGAGGGCAGCAATGGTGCTTTGGGGTGCAAAATGGGTGGAAAATGGGTGAGGAGGGAGCAAGCCTTCGTTCACACCATCCTCATCATTCCATGATGCTTCCTGGGGTTTCTTGGGTGTTTCAGAGGCTTCCATGTGAAACGGGGACTCCCCAGCTGCCTCCTGCACATGTTGAGGGTATGTGGGGTAGGGAGAAGCAGGATCCATCTCCCTGGTCTTTGCACTCCATGCCATCCTCATCATTCCATGATTCTTCCTGGGGTTTCTTGGATATTTCAGAGGTTTCCGTGTGAAACAGGGATATTGTGTTTGCAGGGTCCCCTGTGGCAGGAAGGAATGATGAATCTGACTCCATGTTCTTGAAGGCTAATTAATTATTTTATAATACTATTTTATATTAAAGAATGCTATACTAAACTATACTAAAAAATACAGAAAGGATACTTACAGAAGGCTGGAAAGATAACAATGAAAACTCGTGACTCTCTCCAGAGCCCTCACACAGCTTGGCCCTGATTGGCCAATGAGTCAAAACAATTCACATGAAGCCAACGAAACAATCACCTGTGGGTAAACAGTGTCCAACCACATTCCAAAGCAGCAAAACACACGAGAAGCAAATGAGATAATATTGGTTCCTTTTTCTCTGAGGCTTCTCAGCTTCCCAGGAGAAAATCCTGGGCAAAGGGATTTTTCCAGAAAATGTGAATGCTACGCAGGGACTCCCCAGCTGCCTTCTGCAGATGTTGAGGGTATGTGGGGTAGGAAGAAGCAGGATCCATCCCCCTGGCCTTTGCACTCAGGGTTGTCTCGCTTCTTTTTTGGGGAGGATTTCTAAGCCCCTTTCCCTGCCCATCCTGGCAATGCTCTGTCCTTTCCACACACTCACATCCCTTCCCCAGGTTTTCATTATGGTGATTAGGGAATGAAAAAAATTTCAATTTTTTTTTAAACTGAATGATGAACTGATGAGCTGCTTTTGCTGCTGCCATATTGCCAAGTGCCTTAATAGTCCTATTTCCTATCCAAATACACTTCATAAGTCATTGCTCAGATGGTCAATGAGCAACAGCCTCTGTAACTATGCCTGATTCTGCAGTGAGAGCGAGGAACCAGGTTGTGTAAGCCTAATGAAAGGAATTATCGGTGTTTTGGAATGGAAAGGAACACCTGGCAAGGTCTGTGTAGTTCAGAAGGATATTATGGGGTTGAGGTGATACGTTAACATCAGGATGCAAACAAAATTGGGCTCCTCCAGGCTGCATGTCCTTGGATCACTTGTTTTTATTCCTTTTATCCCTGCTGGAGCACCAGGGAACCCAGAGCAAGCAGGGAGAAGCTTGAGAGCTCCAAAGAAATGAATTCAAATTCATATTTTGAGGCAGGACCCTACTCTGGGCCCTTGGGATTGATCCCCAATACTGGAAAAACTTACTGGCTTCAACAAGCAGGAGCTTGGTTTGCTCCAGGATTCCTGGATGCTCCAAAAGGTGAGTGGGAACCCAATCTGGCTCTTAACCTGCAGGAGAGGGCCTTAGATGGATTTGCTCTCAGCTGGAACAGGCTTTTTCCATCCCTCTGGGGTTGTCAAGGTGGTGAGGAAAGAAATTATATCAATAGTCCAAAGGAAAATAAAGCCAGAACCTAAAAGAAGTCAAAAGCATCTTAATAAAGAGTAAAGTGCTGGAATAAATGTTATTAGAGTATCTTCAGCATAAATAAAAGTATTAATTTGCCATTGCAGGAGGGAAAAAAATAACAGCCAACAATGTGTTTATGCTCCAAACTGCTGCCAAGGATTGCTTTTCAGCCAATGCATTCTGCTTGACTGGGATTTGCCTTTCCCCCTCCCTTTTCTCCCTCTTGGAGCTGCCTGTGTGGCTGTAGGTGATTGTGAAAGTCTGATCTATTGGTAGGGTGTCCCTCAAACGTTCACATGCAGCTCCCCAGGGCTCCACAACTTGTGATTTTACTTTATTTTCCTTTTTTTTTTTTTTTTTTTTATTCCCATCATGAAGAAACTGCTTTGCCAGCGGCTGCTCTGAGAGGGTTTTACACACCAGACTGGCAACATCTGATGTATGGCCACATTTGGAGCCCACAGATGACACCAGCCTTAATAACATTCCTCTTTCCAGAGTGCTTCCTGTTAAATATTCATGAGATGATGCAAGAGCCACCATCGTGTGGGAGTGACAGGGACAGGGGTAGGGTGGGAGGGACACAGACGAGAGATCTCTGAAGCCAGGTCTTGGAATTTGGGGTTTATTGCAAAGGGCCTGGGTGCAGGGCCCTGCTGGGAGCTGCCAGCCACAGCTCAGAGCAGGCCCAAAGAGGAGCCCCAAAGAGGTGGAAGTTCCCATTACAATGCAATAAATCTTCTTCTGTGCTGAATATTGTGAGAGACAACTGCTCACTTTGAAAATTTAAAAAGGTTTATTAAACCTTGACAAAAACACAACAAAGGAGTACACAAGGAAGAAGCTGCCGCACTGGGAACTGCCCCTTGTGCACACCACGTGGCCGGTTCATTGTCAATATGGATCCCATGCTGAGAGGCTTTTTCTGCCTCTGAATAAATTCTCAATTTAGAGTCAAACTCTCTGTCTTGATGCCTTGTCAGGACAACCAGAAAACAGAGGCCAGACAAAATTAAGAGAATAAAAAGCAGTTATGTTTATTGAAGGCCCTTCAGGTACATTTAGGGCAGACAAAGCTCTCCCAGGGACTACACCCAAAAAATGGTCCTCACGGGTTTTCACACTTTTATGAGTTTGGTCCATTTGCATATTGGGGGTGAATCTGCCAATTCCAGCTTCAGCTGATGAAGTCATTGACCCCAAGTTTGCTGCCCCCAACTCCCTTTTGTTTCCATCTCTGGGCCTGAGGCAGTGAGGTGTCCTTGGTTGCCAGGCCTGGAGAGGAATTGTTGTGTCTACCCAGAATGGGGAAGCAGCAGCTCCCACTCTGTGTGGGGTTTGGAGTTCTGCGCTAAAGAACTGCAGGGTTACAAATAGATGGAAAATATAACAGCTAAACTCCTAAGGCATCACTCTTACCTTACTTAGCCCCTGCCTTCCCTCTGGGAGGTCTCCGAGGCTTTTCCCACCTCTGGTTCCTCCCGTAAGTTTTTTCAAGTCTCAGAACAACACTTAGGTGCTGCCGGAGAGTGGCTGCAGGGGACAGAGGTGGCTTTTCTCCGCCCTAGGGGAGGATGAAAGCGCCGTTGCCGCTGGCTAATGATGTCTTTCCTTTCCTTTGGTTTGGGAGGGTTTGTTCCCACAGCCGCAGATCCCCGGGAATGTATCACTGCCGGCACTTCCAGCGTTGCTCACACGCAGCAGCATTAAAGCAGATATTATATCCCAAGGGGAGATGGTCTAAACTCAACATTTCCAATTGTTTTAAAGCCCTCTGATTTTATCCGAGCGATAACGATCTACAAATTGCACTCATCATCTCCGAAAGCGGCTTTTCCTGGAATGTCCTCTCCGCCACGGAATTGCTTTAATAAGCAGAACTAGCTCTGATTTGCATTTCCACCAGTAGGTTTGGAGGTTTTTTAGGGAGTAAGGGGCTTACCCCCATTGCCTTGCAAAGGGGGTGGAGGCACTGCCAGAGCTCCAGGCTGCCAGAGGGGCTGTGGGAGCTGCCCTGGGATGCTCCTGGGGCACCAGGCTGACCAGGATGCTGCTGGGGCACCAGGATGGTGTTGGAGCACCAGGTTGCCTATCCCAGAGCCCCTGGGATGTTCCCGGAGCCCTGGGATGTTTCTGGAGCCCTGGGGTGTTCCTGGAGCCCTGGGTTGGTTCTGCACACCTGAGATGGTCCTGGGGCACCAGGCTACTTGGGATGCTGCTTGGGCACCAGGATGCTGTTGGAGCAGCAGGTTGTCCATCCCAGAGCCCTGGGATGTTTCTGGAGCCCTGGGACGTTCCCGGAGATCTGGGATGTTTCTGGAGCACCAAGCTGCCTTGAGGCGTGTTGGTGCTTCTGTGGAGGTGCCAGCCAAGCTCCCAAAAGCCGTGTGTGAAACGTCACAGAGCAGCTTTAGCTCCTTCCAGTGCCATCTTTGGAATTCTTAACCTCAGCAAGGGGCTTTTGGCTGATTTTCCAGCCGGTGCTGCCTCGTTTCTGTTTCATCCTGGGAAGGCTGAGTGGATGTGGACACGTTTGTAGGCTTCAATTCAGCACAGAGCTGTGACCGTGTTCACAGGGGTCTGAGGATGAGGGAAGAGACGAGGATCTGACTCCATGTTTCAGAAGGCTTGATTTATTTTTTTATGATATATATTATATTAAAACTATACTAAAATAATAGAAGAAAGGATTTCATCAGAAGGCTGGCTAAGAATAGAAAAAGAAGGAATGATAACAAAGGCTTGTGAATGACTGAGACAGTCCGGACAGCTAGACTGTGATTGGCCATTAATTAGAAACAACCACATGAGACCAATCACAGATGCACCTGTTGCATTCCACAGCAGCAGATAACCATTGTTTACATTTTGTTCCTGAGGCCTCCCAGCTTCTGAGGAGAAAAAATCCTAAGGAAAGGATTTTTCATAAAATATCATGGCTACACAGAACAAAAATGCCCATGCCTGGAATGCTCCTCACTCCAGTGACTTCCCCTCAGTGATACGGAAAGAGCTCCAAAACTGCTCATTGAGGCAGAGCAGTGGCTCTGTACAACAAGCCAAGGTGCCTTGAATAAAGAAATGAGATTACAGCAAGGAGGCTTTTAGGTGAGACAAATTGGGGTGATTCTTTAGCTTCCTGTTCACTACCTATTTATTCAGGCAATTGGGTGGGTCATTACAATTTACAGGGAGTGCTGAATGTGGGGTTGTGCTGCCATCCCGTTATCTCTCCCTCATGGCCAGCAGAAGTGTTCCCTGAGGATTGCCTGTGCTCAGAGCAGATGCACAAATACAGCCAGGGCTGTGCATTCCCAGCTCGTGGTGTATTTAATGTGAAATCATGGCTTTAATCTCCACAGAGGAAGTTTTTAACCCTTGTAAGTGAGAACAAGGCAGCTGCAGGGAAAAGGGAGCAAGGTTTTATGTACTCCCATGGTTTTTATGATTATCTGAGGACATTTGGGGCACAGAAGATTGGTGTCTGTGTATTTATTAATTTCCTTGGTGTATCCATATGGATGATGCCTGTTGTGTGTGATGTGTAGGCAACTCAGTGCTGTGGGGCTGATTGTGCTTGAAGCCTCCTTCACTTCCCAATGTTTATATTCCCATGCCAGGGGCACATAAGGAAAGTCTGGGTGGATGAAGAGGGAGATGGGGATGAAGAACCAAGCCCTAAGGGTGAATGATTTGGCAGGACACCAGTGCTGGAAATGTCACCCTGCTTGAAACCATTGGTGAGCCCCCAGGATGAGCGTGTTGGTCTGGAAATGGGACACATAATATTCCTAATAATTTCACAGGCAGCTCCGCTCATTTCTGAAGTGAGAGGAGCCACTTGTGCTATTCTGCCTGGCTCTCTTTATGGTATAATCTCCCATTGAGATTCCAGGCACAGCTCCGCTAATTAAAATGATGAATGCCGGAGGAAGGCTTTGGGTTTCGGGTTGGGTTTTTTTAATATGTTTTTCTTTATCCTTCTTCTGGTGGGTCTCGCTGGTATCTGCACACACAGAGGCTGCTTCAGGCAGGGGATATTTGCTTGTTGAATGAGTAGCCAGCACAGATAGAAACGCTCCCATACCCACACACAAACAGAGGCTCGGAGATCCCGATGCCACACTGCTCCTGCCAGACTGGGAATTGTGTCAGCTCACAATGTGACTGTCACAGCACCTCTGGAGCCATCCCTGAGCTGCCATCCCACCTCCAAGCAGCAAAAATGTTCATCAGTCTGCTTGCTACCAACTGCTACCCAACTGTCTCTGGATGGAGATATTCATAACCTCAAAGGTCTCCATGGCCATTTCAGTACCAAATATTATCTCAAGGTCCAAAAGGCCTCCAACATCAGAGCCTTGGAAGGTGGGAAAGGATCCTGGGCAGAAACATTCCGTGCCAATCCTGCCTCCTGCTAGGCATGCTCCATTCCTCACTTTGTAACATTAATGCTGGAGAAAAAGGCATCATCTCACATCTCCTATTCCTCTCTTCTTATGACATGGACCGGGATTCGGGATCCAGAGGGGCACTTCCCCAGTGCTGCTCCATGCCTCCTGGAGTATTCTAAAGAGCTGCCGTGCTGCTCCCTACTGGCAGCCACATATTGGTGACATTTATTTGCACAAAAATAGCTGGAGCTAAAACTTTGCTCATTCCAACCCCCGGGGCAGAAATCAGGGACTGTGGGGATCCTTTACCTTCCCAAAACACCACCGGGGGGCTGATTTCAGCTGCCCACCAACATTTTTCTACTTTAAATGTCTTGTGGTTTAATTAATAGGAAGAGATGCTAAATTAAGAGATCTGATGGGCTCTCTTCTCCTGTAATTAAAGCCTTGTTTTGCAGTAGAGGCACTCGAGAGCAGCGTTTCCATGCGGTGGCAAGATCAGGGAGCAGATGTGTTCTCTGGTGGGCTGTGAGGGAAGGGAATGAATGAGCAGAAACACACCAGGAGGGTCCATGGGGGGTTTGAAATCTCTGTGTTTTGCTGTCACCAAAGCAGAGCTGCAAAGAGCAGCTCTGAGGTGCACAACCCATGAGATTGAGCAGGGAGGCTTTATAGGGGAAAGGGGAAATCTGAAGGAAGCAGGATTATTTCCTTGGGATTTTTCTTTTTTTCTTTCCCTTCTCACATCCTCTCTGTCCTCCCTGTGGCTGTGAAGAAGGGGATGGAAACGATGGGAGGGTTGGATGTGTCCCTGAGGGTTACACACACATTCCCATGTCCCAGCTGGGATGTGGGGCTTGCTGGGACAGCCCTGTGGTGTCCCCAGACCAAGGACTGCCTGGGACACTACTATTCTTTCTCCTCCCAACAAGGTGGCTCTTGTCTCAGCACTGGCTCTCAGCTGGACCCTCCCATATCCCACATCAGAGCCAAGTTTGGGTGGCTTTGTCCACCCTGGAAAAGCTTTGCCTTCAGCTCCTCACTTCCCCAGGGTGACAAGGGCTGGAGGAGTTTGCTGATTTAAGAGTAAAATGAGGGGAAATTCCATACCTGAGCCAAAGGGTGTCACAGACATGTTTTATGAAAAATCCTTTCCTTAGGATTTTTCCTCCTGAGAAGCTGAGAAGCCTCAGGAACAAAATATAAACATTGATTATCTGCTGCTGTGGAATGCAACAGGTGCATCTGTGATTGGCTCATGTTTGTTATTTCTAATTAATGGCCAATCACAGTCAGCTGGCTCAGACAGAGAGTCTGAGCCACAAACCTTTGTTTCTTTCTTTCTTATTCTATTCTTAGCCAGCCTTCTGAGGAAATCCTTTCTTCTATTCTTTTAGTATAGTTTTAATGTAATATATATAATAAAATAATAAATCAAGCCTTCTGAAACATGGAGTCAGATCCTTGTCTCTTCCCTTATCCTTGGACCCCTCTCTTCCCTTATCCTCGGATCATTTCCCTTTTGTGAACACAGTCACAAAAGGGAAATGGTCCCAAGTGATTTGATCAGTGCCTGCTTACCAACACATCCTCTGAGCATGCAAGGAGCAGGGACAGCCTCAGCAAAGGGCTGACACACACTGCCCTGGGATCCCAGCCCAGGATCCAGCAGAGGGGATGGGTCCAGTGTCCAGCTGAAGTTGGCTTTCCAGCTCTGGAATGTCTCCCTTCCATCTCCTGAATACCACCTGACACCTTTTCCTGCTCGACTCTTCTTTGAATTCTGCTAAAAAACCTGGAGGTGAAAGTTTGGTCCTCTGTGTGCTGTCATGGAATCAGCACGGTTGGAAAATCCCTTTAAGACCGAGTCCAACTGTTCCTCCAGTGCTGCCAACTCGTGTCCCCAAGTGCCACATCCACATTCCTTTAGAGCACCTCCCAGCATGGTGATTCTGCCACTTCCCTGGGCAACAGGTGACTTCCCTGTCACCCCTTGGCACCCAGCTCAGTGTGCTGACATCACATCCCCTGGCGCTTGGTGATGCACGGGCAGAAAATCTCCAGCTCATTTTAATTTCCATCAGCCTTTGGTGAATTTGTAGCTCCCTCCTCCATCTCTGATCCAAACAGCTGTGCTCGTGGGGGCATGGGAAGGCACAGAAATCTTGAGACAGATGCTCTGACTCGTGCTGCTCTTTAATTCTGATGATTTAAATGGAAATTGTGAGCGCCTACTGCGGGACGAGCCCGGGCGCTCCGCAGCCGTTGAGCATTGTGAATTTTACGATCGGAAGCGTTTGTTTCAGGACTGGATTAGTTTGTTTTCATTTCTGCTCTTGCCTGCTGATCATCCAACTGTCTCATTGTTTGGGTGAGATGCAAAGATGCTCGGAAATAGCAATAATAATTAAAAATAACAGGCAGCAGAACCAAACCAGCAGTCTGCATCTTGGCTGGTGGCCACTGGAAACAGCTCGGTCAGGAAGCTGCAGGAAAACCCTGTGTCCTGGAGGTTCTGGGTGATGCTGGGGGCATTTCCATGGACAGCAGCATCCAACTCCTTCTCCAACTCTCCCTGGAGTTCATGTCCTAAGATGTATTTTCTGTCTTCGTGGAGTCTCTCAACTCCAGTATCCAACCCTCCGAATCCATCTGGCTTTCTGCCCACAAGATTATGTTATATAAACCACCCCTAAATGCAGTGTCTGGGAAAGGGCCTTTATGTTTTAATTCTCAAATAGGCAGGGAAAATTGAGTGCTCTGATTGGCATCTGCAATCAGAGCCCCATTCAGCAGGAGCTGTGAAGGGAGCTGATTGCAGCGAGTGCTGCTCTGACCTTCTGGGGCCTCTGCTGCTGCCTCGGCTTCATTAACAGGATAAATATTTTTCCAGAAACAACATTTCCGAGCTGCCAGAAGTCATGACAGGCATGGGGACTACTCTGTGGCACGGTCTCTGTTGAGGCAGCTTTTTCACATGCTCTGTGGCTGAAGGTTTGGGTGATGCCTGGGTGTTTTTAGCAGTGTGGCAATGTGGCTGGGGACACCTGGGCTTCTTTCCTGCAGTGCCACCGAGTGGCACACTGTCATCCTCCCTCCTTACACACTTTCCTTCCCTCAGCAGCTTTCCTCCTCCCTTTTTTTCCATTGAGTTTGTGAGCCATGCAGAGCAAGAGCAATGGTTTTGGGAAGTTTTGCCAAATGCAGCCTTGATAAGGCCCCAGTGGTTTGAGATAACAACAGTGCCAGCGATGGTGGTGGGATGGTAAAGGGCAGCTGGAGATGTCGTGTCCCATAAGCACTCCTGGAACACATCAGGGATGTGGATGTGGCTGATAACCTTCAATCCTGTGCTGTGACTGTGCTGCTGTGCCCACACCTTGGTACTGAGTCAAAAGCCCCGAAGTGCCAGAGCCTGGGACTGGGATAACAGCATCTGCAGCATCAGATGAGCCCCTCCGTGAGTTACAGCCTGGTCTCTGCTCCAGGGGCCTCTCAGCATCCTGCAGCTGGTAATAGATGTTTTTAATTCTCAGAGAATTATTGAACAAACATCAGGGAAATATGTTTTACAGTCCAGCGCTGGCTCTGAGCATCATTAACATTGTTATTGGAGACGAGGTGGATGATTTAAGCAGGGGCCTCTGACAAAGACACACACCTGTCCATGAATAAAAAGGCTGTAATTTAATACCCTCACTGGTAATTAAGAAGAGGATGAGGGTCAAGTGTGATGCCTGTTTCAGAGGTGTCCCCAGATGGGGTGGCAGCAGTAATGCCTCCTTCTCCACTCCTTGGCACAGGGAGCAGCCCTGGCTGCAAGGAGGGGTCTGTGAGGGCTCTGAGTGTGGGGCACCGAGTGCTGGCTGGGCTCTGGGCTCAGCTCACACAGAGCTGCAGCCATGGAAGTGAGCAGAGGCTGCCAACTCAAAGAGCAGGAGCAGCCCTCTCCTATCAGGGCAGAGCCATCTGCCCCCCTGGGCTGGCACATCCCTTCATGCCTTGGCAGTGACAGCTTCCCCCTGACCTCCCAGCCTGCCCTGATGCCACAGGTTGGGGCAGTTTGGTTCAGTTTGTTTTGAATTGACCCAAAGCCCCCTGCAGCAGTGAGCTCCTGAGCTCCTGCTCAAGGCATCTCACCAGGGCTTTGCCATCAAACAATCTCAGAATGGTTGTCTTGAGGCTGCCTCATCTCTGGAAGTGTTCAAAGCCAGGTTGGACAGGGCTTGGAGCAACTTGGTCCAGTGGAAAGTGTCCCTGCCCATGACAGGTGGGTAGAAGGAGATGGTCCTTAAGGTCCCTTGCAACCCAAACCATCCTGGGACTGTTTAAATGATACCAGAGCAATGTCCCTGTGAGCTGGGTTTGAAGGGAATGATGGAGCAGGGAATTGCATCTTCCCACTGCCTTGTGCATCTCCTCACCTGTGACACAACCTGGGGCTGTGACTGGGGAAAATTCTGTTTCCATTCTCCTGCTGCCGTCCCTTGGTCTGTGAGGTTCTCCTGTGCTGCTGGGGCTTGCACAGACTCTGCTAGTGTGTTTGAACCCATCTGTCCTGGGCACAGTGGGCACACATCAAGGCACGGTGTGTCCTGCCCTGCTCAGTCCTGCTTGCCTCTGACATCTCTGCCAGCCACTGAAAAGGCTGATGAAAAACCCAGCACTACAAACACGATAATCCTTGGAGGGCCTCAACAGCTGAAATCTTGTATTTTGGCTGTCAGTGAGCTCTAGAAATGCTGGTAAACACTGATTTTGCTTCATTTGGATGCAGAGATGAGCCTATGGGAGGGTTTGGAGGAGCAGAGCTTGTTTGCATGCATGTTTAAGCGCACAGGCATAGTCGTACACATGTCAGCGCAGAGTTTGGTTCACTTCCCTTGCATCCTGCGTAGGCAGCCATGCACGGAAATTACTTCTGCATCACTCGTGATCCTCTGCTAGAATAAAGGACCAGCAGCTGGTGAGCTCCTACAGCTCCTTGCCTGCCTCCCCTCGGACCAAGCAGCATCTCTTCTCCACCCACACACCTCAATTCTTTTTTGGTGTCCTTCTCTCCAGCTTTCCTGTGGCTCTAGGAGAGAAGGGGGTGATGCAAGTGCTGGATCCATGGTGGGTAGACACCAGGTTCTGATTAGGAGGGCTCTGTCCTGCTGCTGCAACATAGAATCCCAGCAGGGTTTGTATTGGAAGGGACCTTAAACTCATCCAGTTCCACCCATGCTATGGGCAGGGACACCTTCCACTGTCCTAGGCTGCTCTGAGCCTCCTCCAACCTGGCCTTGGACACTTCCAGGGATGGGGCAGCCACAGCTTCTCTGGGCACCCTGTGCCAGGGCTTTTCCCAACCTCACAAGGAAGAGTTCCCTCCTAATACCTAATCCAAATCCATCTTCTTTTAGTTTTAAACCATTGCCCCTTGTTCTAGCATGATTTTCTTATCACTCTTTGCACATTCCCTTCTCATGCGAAGGGCTCAAGTGCCCACCTTGCACCATCCTCAGTTGGGAAGTCTCTGGAAAATTCTTCAGAGCTGGAGTTTTGGGGAAGCAGGTTCCCTGGGACTCTCTGTGATGTTTTCCAGTGTTTTCCAGCAGATTGCACCCCCAGGTTGTGGGTTGGGTGTAGGAGCCACCCAGTGAGAGCGGCCGTGGGAGGAGAGGCAGCAGCAGCAGCAGCAGCTCCTCCTGTGCAGGCTCAGAGGATGAGCCTGCTCCCAGATGAGTGCATTGTTATGAATTCCCCAACGGTGGGGGAAAACTTTGATCAGAGCTTGCACCTCATTAGACATCAGAGAATTGAGCCGTGAGACACCGATCCATAGGCAGCCAGGCTTCATTAGCTGGGCTGCTCATGGGACTGCCTGTTTGAGGAACACAGGGAGGCTACAAAATTGACTTTTGTTTTTAATTATGTTTATGAGGACTCGGTGTTCCCCTCCCTTCCATATTATCTTGCTCTGAGGGCTCTAGTGAGATCAGCTTTGGGCAACTGAAATTGGTACATCTTTTTTCATCAAAGCAAACCAAAATTTTCCTTTAGTTGAATACTGATGTGTGAATCCCTTTGCTGTACCCTGGGGATCATATTTTGGATTAGGGCCCTCATGGGCCAGGTTTCCATCTCAATCCTTGTTGTGTATCCATGTTTTTCCTGCGTTGCAGGAACCAAATCCCAACGTGGTGCTTTGATTGAGCCCAAAAAGCCTAAGTTAAACACTGCAGTTCAGGAATGTCAGGAAGCAGAAATGTCAGAAAGAAACATTTCGACATTTCCCAACTAGTCCTTTTCAGAACTCTCTGATAAAAAACCAGCTAGAAAAGGCAGTGGGATGTGTCAGCTGTGGTTTGGGGTCAAACAAGCAGATTTTAGAGCTGCAGAAATCACTGTGGGACAAATCCAGACAGGATTTAGCCATTATGGCAGAACCTTTGCAATTTGAGGCTGGGTTTAGAGAGTTTTGTGTGAGCTGGGCTGCCTGATTTCCATCCCCTGCCCTGCCCTTGGTTTTTTGGGGAACAAAAACCTGAACATCCCCTCCAGCAGAGCGAGGCAGGGGACAACCCTGAGCAAGGCAAGCATGACAGCACATCCATAAACACAATTCCTGTGGAACTCCTCATTTGACAGGCACGGAGGACAACAAACATGCCCCTGAAAAGCCTGATTTGCACCATTCTCCTTCTCAGCTGTGCTCTGAAAAGAGCCATGCCAAAGCACAGAAGCCCCACGTGCTACAGACGGAGCCCACAGCTGAGAGGATGGAATTACGCACTCACGGACAGCATTCCAGTCAGGATCACAGCTCAGAGAGAAAATAGAAGCAGGCAAGGTAGTGCTGCTGTTGCCTCCAACCTGCTTGATCCAGACATGGAGAGGAAAAGCAGAGTGCAGAGCAGATGAGAGAGACATTTGCCTCCTTGTGTGCAGGCTGGCAGGAACCGGGTATGGAGGAATTCATCCTTGGGTGGAGGGGGGAATAGGAATCCATCCAAGCTGATTAGTGAGAGGTCTCTCAAAGAGACAGGCTGGCTGGATTTAATTCCCTAGTCAGCATTCCCAGTATATTGATCTCCTCCTAAGTAGGAGGGAGGGGGAGCAGAGAGAGGGATGGTGGGGAGCAGGGAGAGGAGAGAAAAATGGGTTGAGGTGGTGAGAGAGCGAAGGCAGAGGGAGAAAAATAAGGAGTGGAAGAGGAGAGCAGGAGAACAGGAAAATGGCAGGGATGCAGAACCAGCAGGGATGATGCTCCAGCTGTGCCACCAGCCAGCCCAGAGCTGCCACAGGAGATGCAGGAGTTGCTGCTGGAAAATGAAGGAATCCAGCTTGGTTGTCCTATCCTGGATCCTTGTCCGTGCTGGGGATGCAGCAGAGCTCTGTGTCCATGGAAGGGATGCAGGAACAGCTGGATGCAGCCCTGAGCTGTCTGGGTGAGGGAGGAGGGTGATCAGGAGCTTACAGACGTTCCAGAGCATGGGACAAAGGCAGGAAACTTCAGCATCTGGTGCCTCCTGCACCACCAGGGATGGAGAAGGGAGAGATAAAGTCTTTGCGAGACAGGAACGCCACTCGCAACAAGCAGGAAGCTTTCATTTCTAGCCCCAGCTGGTTGTGAGATATTAGGCATTAAAAGCACATTATTCTGATTGCTGTCTTACTTCTTTTCACACTTTTATTCCTCACTTGGATTCCAGCACGGTTTTAGTGTGCAGTCCCTCTAGATCCACGAGTGCCAGGAGCCAGAGCTGTATAGCATCCACAGGCTCAGCCTCCAGCTCTCACACGGGATAATTAAAGCATTAATCTCTTACTCCAGCAGCCTGGAAGACAGCAGCTGCTAAAATAACGTGGAAGGACTGCTGCAAAAAGGAGCTTTGCTTCCAAGAGAGTGGCAGCAGAACCTTTCGAGGTCAGCAAAGCTCCTGGAGCTGGGGAGGGCCCAGGGCAGAGCACAGTACTGGCCTTTGAAACTAGAGGCTGCTCTTGAGTCTCAGATCTGCTCCTCCCTAAAAACTTCCAACATCATAGGAGGCAAAATGATTGAATTTCTTCATATTAGGTTGGGCTTGGACTGGGTTGGTGGCTCCTTTTCCAAGGAGTTGTTAGATCCTTGGGAAATGCAGCCTTGAGCTGGGAGAGGAGGATCCACAGTGGTGCTACTGGATGAAATCTCAAAAATTGTCCTCAAAAATTGTTGACTTCTTGCTGTGGGAATATTGATAATTTAAAATATTTTTGAATACTGAGTTGAATATTTTGAATATTTGAATATTGAATATTGAATATTTTGAGGATTTTGAATATTTGAATTTTGAATATTTGAATATTTCAATATGGAATACTGAATCCCATCCTTGAGGGAGTACTGTTTCTAAATTTTTTGGGGGGCTGTTTTGTTGTTTTCTCTTATTTTTTGTGCTCTTGCAAGTACCTGGACTTAATGTCTGCAGAAAATATTAATTTTTGGGGCAATATTGAGGCTAAGAGAGAGAGGGATCAGATATCCTGCGTGTGAGCTCTGTAATAAGGGATGTTTCTTCATCAGGGCTAAGGAGAATGTACTGGAGCGTGACTTTATTGAGATTACTGCTCACCTGTGAGGCTGGGGATGTTTGCTGCCACTCTCAGAAGAGTGGCAGGGATTGTTTAGTCTTGATTAAATGTGGAGTGTTGGCTTCAGAAGCTCCACGCCCCCTTTGGGTACTGAATCCTTTCCCCTGTTCCTTTGGCATCCACCTGCAAAACATCTGCAGGGTACAAAGGGGAGGTTGGACTCTGGTGAGGGAAGAGATGAGAATGTTGACTCCATGTTTCAGAAGGCTTGATTTATTATTTTATGATATATATTACATTAAAACTATACTAAAATAATTGAAGAAAAGGTTTCATCAGAAGGCTGGCTAAGCAAAGAATAGAATGGAATGATAACAAAAGCGTCTGTCTTGGGCAGAGTCCAAGCCAGCTGACTGTGATTGGCCATTAATTAGAAACAACCACATGAGACCAATCACAGATGCACCTGTTGCATTCCACAGCAGCAGATAACCATTGTTTGCATTTTGTTCCTGAGGCCTCTTAGCTTCTCAGGAGAAAAAATCCTAAGGAAAGGATTTTTCATGGCAAGATGTCTGTGACATAACCCTCCCAGCTTCATCTAGGAGCCACTTCAAGCGCCCAGCCCAGGGGAATCATGGCCAAGAGCAAGCCCTGCCCCAGGCTGCCCCGAGGAGCCGCTGCTCCATCCTCCCCTCTGCCCTGCCTAGCAAGGACTGCTGAGGGAAAAATTAACTTTTAATTAAGTGGCCTGCGGGTAGATGGACAAAAACCCTGGGAAGGTGATCTAAGGGTGCACTCAGGGCCAGCTCTGCGTGTGTTGCTTTATGGACCTGGACTTCATTACCCTGAGAGCAGGGAAGTGCATTCCCAGGCGGAGAGAGGTGAGTCTGCACTTTTCAGCTGAGTGAACAGGTCGGGCAGAGTGTCAGCAAGACCTCCTGTGTTAAGCAGGAGACATCAGGGCTTTTTCTTGTTGTGGAAGACAACTCCTTCATGAAATAAACACAGGCAAGAGACTTTTCTCCTTTTTAATGCCTTTATTAAAAGTGATCAGTTCGAGTGGGGAGAGCTGACGGGTCTGCGCTCACACTGCTGCTCCTCCCAGGAGTGGCACAGAGGAGGAGGAGGAAAAGTGCAGCTGTGTCCAAAACCAACTTTGCGCTCCTTTCCCAGGGTGATCACTGAAATAAATAGGGCAGGAGATCTTTCTCCTTTTTAATGCCTTTATTAAAAGTGATCAGCTGGGGTAGGGAGAACCAACAGGTCCACGCTTATGCCAGCATTGCTCCCAGGAGTGACTTGGAGGAGGAGGAAGAGTGGAGCTTCATCCACTGGTCTGTGGGCAGAGCTGGGGGTTCTATCCTCATGAGATTATCAGGAGATTCCCTTGATTTTCTGGTTTAACATTTGAGGTCCTCTGTCTAGCCAACATCTTTAGGTTAGGGTGAGGGGTAAAAAGGGTCTTGGTGGATACTAGATTCTATTCTTCATGTCTAGCCATTGCTTTGATTAATCAATTTTGTGTTGGCTCGTTGATTTAGGGGTTTTTGGCCAGGTTTGGTGAGGGGTCTCTCCCATTGCATGCTGGATCCGATGTCATTTGTGTGCCGACTTAATGTCCCCTCCTCTTCACTGTCTGGGTGTTACTCGACAAAAGGGAGAATTCTTAACCATCAACGACAGGAAGTTAACAAAAATGGCAGGTGATTATAATAGCAAACAGTTAGAACTCCATCCTGGCAGCAACTGGCACAACCTGTGAACTCTGCAACCTTTTTAAAAAATGGGCAGGTTTTCTATTCATAACATTCAGGAGCTCACCTCCCACCTGTGGCAGCCCTGGTGTGAGGAGGGCAGGGATGTGGTGCTGCCAGTTGACAGTAATGGGATCCACCTGCTTGTACACTGTGCTGCAGGAATAAAAAATGCTCCATTGTGCCTCTGGAATAGCTGCAATTAACAAAATCTGAATAGCCAAGGGCTGGATTCATCTCACAGACGCGGTGGGAGGCAGCTTGAAATGTACCCACAAGCACTGATTGGGGTCTGGAGCCTAATTAGCCCCCGGGAGGCTCCCAGTTAGGATGTGAGATGGATGTGCTGTGGGCTCCAGGCAGGGCTGCCCCACACAGGAGCGTGCTGAGCTGCGGTGAGAAGGGCTGGGAGCTGCCCTTGGGGTGCTGTCACCCTGCAGCTACAGCAGGGAGGGCACGTGGGCAGTGCCAGAGCCTCTGCCCTGCTGGGCAAAGCCACCCCCGTCCTGCTGCTGCTGCTGGAATCAGACAATGCCAGCAGGGCGTGAGTTGGAAGGAACCTTAAAAATCATCTTGTTCCACCCCCTGCCATGGGCAGGCACACCTCCCACTGTCCCAGGTGGCTCCAAGCCCCCTCCAGCCTGGCCTTTGATGCTGGCAGGGATCCAGGGGCCAGCAAAAGGTGTTCAGCCTCACCTCAGCCCCACTAAAACTCGGTTTCAAAAGTTTGTTCTGCTTCCCATCACAAGCAGAGTGATTCAAACCTGCAAGGCTTCACATTCAGCCCTCTGAGCTGAGCTTGTCTCATCTTAGAATCCCAGGATGGGTTGGGCTTTAAGAGATCTTAAAGCTCATCTCATTCCAAAACTCCCTGCCATGGGCAGGGACAGCTTCCACTGTCCCAGGCTGCTCCCAGCCCTGTCCAGCCTGGCCTTGGGCACTGCCAGGGATCCAGGGGCAGCCACAGCTGCTCTGGGCACCCTGTGCCAGGGCCTGCCCACCCTCACAGGGAAGAGTTCCCAATATCCCAATATCCCATCCAGCCCTGCCCTCTGGCAGTGGGAGCCATTCCCTGTGTCCTGTCCCTCCATCCCTTGTCCCCAGCCCCTCTCCAGCTCTCCTGGAGCCCCTGCAGGCCCTGGCAGGGGCTCTGAGCTCTCCCTGGAGCCTTCTCCTCTCCAGGTGAGCATCCCCAACTCTCCCAGCCTGGCTCCAGCCCTTGGAGCATCCATGGACTTTGTCCAGCAGCTCCATCTCCTTCTTTTGCTGGAATCCTGAGCTGGACTCAGCTCTGCAGAGAGGCAGAATCCTCTGTGGGATGAGTCCAGGGTGCCCTTGGCTTGCACAGGGACAGAGCTGTGGGTTCTGGCTCTAAAGCTGTGTTTTATTCATGACTCAGCCATCTCCCCACCTACAAGATGAGGATAATGATACATTCTTCCTTTCCAAAGAGCCTGTCGTCTCCAAGTGTGTTACAAACTCTGGTAACAATGTACCTTAATTGAACATTTTCACTTTTTTCGAGTTCCAAGAGAAAGTTTGCAGCGAGAATAATGCTTATTTTATCTGCATTTGATACCGTGAGGTGTGTGGCAGAGTACAGATGGTCACATCCAAGGTGGGAAGAGGACAAAGAACTCTTCAGGGCCCCCCTCCCTGTTGTGACATTGGGACTCAACATGCTGAGCAAGCACTTGTAAATCAAGCCAGCAAAAATTAAAGGGCCCAGTAATAGGTTGGATTAATCTGCTCTGACTTGACTGTCTAAAAGCTGGATGTCAACGTTTGGAGTTTGTCGCCTTGGGCTCCCTCCTCATCGGTGGAGAGAAATGGGCATCTCCAGAGGCCATCCATCTCCTCCAGACAGGCTGCCTGGATGGATTGCCCTCTGGAGGTGCTGGTCTCTCTCTCCCTTGATAGAGAGCCCTGAGTACATCTGATATATTTATATTGAATATATATGGAGGGGGATGAAGGTGAGTCCTGCCTGTGGGGGTGGAAAGGAGACCGGTCTGCAGCTGCACTGGGTACCTGGTGAAAGGCTACCCCTAAAAAAGGGAATAACCAACATTTCAGGAGCTGAATCCCAAGGAGTGTTTCACTAAGTGTCTTGGTTCAGAAAGACAGGAGTCTGCTAAGGCAGGGAGGAGCCTCCTCCGAAATGGAGAATGTAAACCCTTCCCTACCCTCCGAATTGCTATAAATTTTAAATTAAGGGGCTCTCAGGCAAAAAAATATGGGAGCAGGAAATAACAGTTCTTTAATAGGGAAGAAAATAAAAGGGTAAAATAAACAATGCAGTACACTAGAACAACACTGCCAGAGTCAGAACCCAACCTGACACCCTGTGGGTCAGGCTGTTGGCAGCAGTGCCACTGGAATTGTGGCTCAGCCCTCCTGCAGTGTCAGGGCTGGTTCTGCTGGAGCAGGGATCCTGCAGAGAAGGATGTGTTCTTCCTCTGAAGATCCAAGGGAAGAAGAGGCAGCTGCTGTTCCTCTGGGGAATGCACTGGAGAAAGCCGTGCTGGTGTTCCAGAATCTCCAGATTCTATCCAGGTAGGAATTCTTGGCTCCTCCCTCTGGGCTCACCTCTCCCAATGGGATGCTGTAGTTCTTATCAGCCATGCAGTGACATTCAGTAGTCTGTTATCAGCAGAGGTCCCCTCCTGAGGGAGGAGTGACTGCGGTCACTCAAAGAGAGAGATAAGGCAAACTGCCCACTTGACAAAGGTAATCTGCCATAGAGATGGTAATAGAATACATCTTGCATTGCAATCTGGAACACTAAGGAATACCCTGACTGAAGCTGGAGGTGTTTTGGCTGTTAGAGTAACCTGTATCACAGCTTGGTGTAAATCTGTGTTGCTGCATCTCACACGTGTGGGCACAGGACAAAACCTGCTGCTCTTGAGCAATCCCAGCCAGCAAATAACACAGGCTCAGCCAGCTAAGATTTGCATGGAGACACCAGAGTGATGGGCAACATTATAAAATCATAAACCAGAGGAAATGGAAGTTTTGGGCTCCTAACTACCAAACCCCTAAGCTCTGTGCATTTTGTCTTCCTAAAAACTATTCCAGAGGTGTCAGAAACAAACCATGCGCTTCCAGTCTCTTGTGTCCTCCTTCTGTATTTCAAATGAATAATAGATAAAGGAATCATTTTATTTAAAGAGAACTAGTTGAATAGTTTGCTTTAAAAAAAACCCACACAAAAAGTGCCGTGGCACTAGGTCCTGATTTCTCTTATAAAGGAAAACTTCCCTTTTTCATTTATTATTGAAGTAAATTAAGCTGATTGTCAGGAACGTGTGTGTTGGGTGAAAACGCTGCCATTGAGAGTTGGGATGAGATGAATGAATTTAATTTACCCCTTCAGAATGTTCAGCTGATGAGCAGCACCAGCTCTCGGCTCTCTCCTCCTCCTGGGAGAGCCCTGCCAAGCTCCCTGGGGGATTTTTCCATGCTGGGATTTTGTTTCTTCACAGGGGCATCTTGTCCCCTTGCCCTAGGGCCAGACAGGGAAAAAGAGGACAAGGAGATGTGTGGGTTTCTTCCCAGCTCCCTCACAGAGTGTTCTAGCAGCCAAATCCTCACTGGGTTTTTTTCCAGAGCCAGAAAATGGCTCAGAAACTGCTCCAAGCCGGCCAGAGTCAGGTGCTGCTTCCAGATTTCCCTGGGATCCACAGCAAGCAGGGCTGCATCCCCGGGCACAGGGTGAGTTGGCAGCCAGGGGATGCAGGCTGGGGCTCAGAGCCTCACTGGGTGTCGGGATCTCTGCTGCTCACAGTGACCCCGAGAAAAGTTGGAAAATCTCTTATCCCAGCCCGGCGCTTGAAGAAGGAGTCAGAGCTCTTCATTTCTCAGTCTGAAGGTTGTTTATTGTATCTTATCTATAAAATTCTTTCTCCTGCCCTGCTGAGGTCCATCCAGCAGGACAGTTCCAGGCACTCTGCCTGCCCCCAGGGTGGTGTTATGGCATTATACTAAAAACTACCTGTACAATGTTTACCATAACTTCCCAATACCCACCACCTATGTTAGACACTGAGCTTCTACTCTAAACCAACCTGTAAGTGCCAACATCACAGCAGAAGATGGAGGCCAAGAATGGGATATTGGGAATAAATTCTTCTCTGTGAGGGTGGAAAGGCCCTGGCACTGGGTTCTGAGTCCAGCAAGTTCTCTACTACAATGTTTGAGACTCTCAAAGCAACCTGGTGCAGTGGAAGGTGTGCCTGTCCATGGCCCCAGGAATGGGATGGGCTTTAGGGTCCCTCCCAACCAAAACCATTCCATGATCTTGGAGCAGAGAGGGAGAATGGGGCTGTGACCAGGTCTGTGCTGCTGACATAAATCAGCAGTGATCTGAACAGGAGGTGATGCTGGGCTGAGCTTTGTATGAGGTGATTTAACACTCAGGCGAGACCCATGTGCCTTGTTCACGCTGAATTTGGGTGTTTGGACAGTGCTGTGACCATGGGAGTGTCTTGGGCACCATCCTCCCCCTCCTCAGGGATGTCTTTAGGCTGTGCAGGAGCCTGGGGGATTTGGGGATGGTGCAGAATAAGCACAAGGAGAGCTCCAGAAAGCTCCAGTGGCTCCTGAGGATCGCTGAGCTTGGGGCAAGAGCAAATGAAGGGCATCCTCCTGGAAAGGAAAGGCAGAGAGAAGGAGCCACAGCAGACCTTGGCACTGGGAGTGTTTGCCACTCGAATATTGCTGGCTGCAAGTGTGATTTTCCCTCTGCCAGTAGGTCTGTGTACACAGGACTTGCGCTGCTGTTGCAATTACACTGCTCTGAAGTGGCTTTTCTGTCACTGCTTGTTCTGCCCAAGGAGCAGGACAGCCTGTCCTGGTGCCTTCCTCCCCAATGGCACTGAGCCACTCATTGTCACCAGTATTTGGGTACCTGCAAAGCTAGGGCAGCTGCTTGGGTCAACTTATTTCTTGTCTGGATTTGTAAAATTAGACCTAGAAGCTTGTTCTAGTCTTTTCCTTCTCCTTCTCCTTCTCCTTCTCCTTCTCCTTCTCCTTCTCCTTCTCCTTCTCCTTCTCCTTCTCCTTCTCCTTCTCCTTCTCCTTCTCCTTCTCCTTCTCCTTCTTCTCCTTCTCCTTCTCCCTCTTGTTATTCTTCTTGCTGTTATTCTTCTTGCTATTCTTCTTCTTGTTACTATTCTACTTCTTCTTCTTCTTATTCTCAATATTCATATTCTCAAATTGAATTTATTCTGAATTATCCTGAAGGATAATCTCTCCAGCCACCATTTTGTGCTTTATTCTCCCCAAAATTCACCAGCAATTGCACAGGAGGATATGGCAGAGGGAGAAGGTTTGATTGAACGTTTCTCCTGGTTGGTTTATCATGAATTTCAGTCAATTGTGGCAACTTCAATGACTGACTTTGGGTTTTGATTTCGGGGCTGGTGAGGCAGGATTTTGCTTCCCAAGATCAGCTGCAGCACTGCAATGAATTTAGGGCCAGAAGGGACTTTTAGATCACACAAACAGGCCCTGGAAAGTCATTAGATACCTCTTTCCTGAGCCTTGGATTTGGTGTTTGTCGAACATAAATCTTCTGAAAAGGTGTTCAGGGTTGATTTAAGGATCTCAGGAGATGCTGAACCCAGGGCTGCCATTGGTAGTGTCTTTTAAAGGTTAATCACCTTTGCTGCTAAACATTTGTGCTGTATTTAATTTGTCTGTCTTTAACTTTTTGGTTGTTGGTTATTGCAGTGTCTTTTCCTGCTGGGAGAAATCACCTGGCATTTTCTTTGATCAAACTCCTTCTTCTCCCCCCCCAGGACTGAAGAGTTTCCCTGTGTCCTTCAGCTGAGCTGTGTTTTATCATCCAATTTATCCTCACACACTGGGGTGATGTATCCAGGTTTCTCCAGCTTCCCCTCTTTGATTATTTGATAAAAATTAGAAATTATTTGCAAAACTGAGGGGAGATTTTGCAAGCCAACAAGATTCAGGGGATGGGAGAGGGTGAAGTCTGTGTTGTGCTGCTCCACTGCAGAAATAGCCTGACAGGCACAGGAGAACCCTGGATACTGGGCTCGGGCCAGAAATGGGTGGGACAAATCAAAAGCTTTGTGTTTTAAAGAATGTAATAGATTTTAAATTGCATTTCCTTTAATGAATGACTCACCCAATTACCACAGCCCGAACACCTGCGCCCGAGAGCCGACGTCTCCAGAGAGGCTTTTGCTTTTAACAATATTTATTATGCCGAGTGTTATGGCATTAGGAGCAATCAGGGAGGAGGGAGGCTGGGTCAGGGGCAGCACCAGGGCAGCCCTCGGTTATCCTCCCACTATTCCAGGAATTCCCAAGCTCCCCTTTGCACCAGGCTCATCACAGAACAGCAGAGGCTGTGCCCAAACCCCTCATGCTGGGGCTGGGCTGATTCCTGTGGGCCATCCAGGGAGGAAACTGGGGAAGGAAAATGGGTTTGGACTGACAGGAGACAGGGTTAGATGAGATATTGGAAAAAAAAATCTCATTTGTGAGGGTGGTGAGGCCCTGGCACAGGGTGCCCAGAGCAGCTGTGGCTGCCCCTGGATCCCTGGCAGTGCCCAAGGCCAGGCTGGACAGGGCTGGGAGCAGCCTGGGACAGTGGAAGGTAGGACTGGATGAGCTTTAAGGTCCTTTCCAACCCAAACCTTTCTGGGATTTTGTGTTGCTTCTTCCAGTGCCCGAAGGGGCTAGGGCTGGCTTCACCTCCAGGAGAGCTGAAGAGGAACTTGGGACACAGATCTGGAGGGCCAGGATAAGGAGAGGAAAATCCTGGAGAAGAGAAGGTTGTGAGGAGACCTCAGAGCCCCTGCCAGGGCCTGAAGGGGCTCCAGGAGAGCTGGAGAGGGACTGGGGACAAGGAATGGAGGGACAGGACACAGGGAATGGCTCCCACTGCCAGAGGGCAGCGATGGATGGGTTATCAGGAACAATTCTTCCCTCTGGGGATGGTGAGGCCCTGGCACAGCTGAGAAGCTGTGGCTGCCCGTGGATCCCTGGAGCTGCTCGAGGCTGGATGTGGCTCTGAGCAGGCTGCTCTAGTGCAAGGTGTCCCTGGCCATGGAGAACATTGGAATGGGATGTGTCCAGAGGAGGCAACAAGGTTGGTGAGGAGTTTGGAACACAAACCCTGTGAGGAGCCCCTGAAGGAGCTGGGGGTGCTCAGCCTGGAGAAAAGGAGACTCAGGGGTGTCCCCATCACTCTCACAGCTCCTGAAAGGTGCCTGTGCTCAGCTGGGACTGGGCTCTGTCTGCAGCAGCACTGACACAACCAGAGCACACAGCCTCGAGCTGTGCCAAGGGAAATACAGGCTGGATAGCAGGAAGAAGCTTTTTACACAAAGGGTGATAAAGTTCTGGAATGGCTGCTCAGGGAGGTGGTGGAGTCCCCATCCCTGGGTGTGTTTAACGAAGCCTGGATGTGGCACTGGGTGCCAGGGTTGAGTTGAGGTGTTTGGGCTGGGTTGGACTCGATGATCTTGAAAGTCTTTTCCAACCCGGTCATTCTGTGATTCTGTGAAGGTTTTAAAACAAACCCACACCTTGGAGCCATGAGGACCATGATAACTCAACCCTGACCCTTTTTACACAGGAATGGGTGATCTGGGAAGGCAGTTTGATATCATCCTGAACAGCTATTTCTCATCCCCCTCCTCTCCAGCATGGAGCAGGTCAGTGCTGAGATCCCTTGTGTGGGGCTGGAGGAGCAGATCCCAGGCAGGGCTGTGGCTGTGCTGGCTGGAGGGAGACAAAAAGGAGAAAAAAACACAATTATCCCAGCTCCTGGTGCTCTCTGTGCTCTGCCAATGCTTCTGCAGGCCAGAGGGCTGAGCTGATGTATTTATGCACCTTCCCCTGTCTGTGTTTAAACAGCACCTTGGAAAATGCAGTAAAAGAAGCCACAACTCTCCTCAGTGTCCTCTAGGGGTTTTAATTTATTTTTATGGTGTTGGATCCTTGCTTTGTTGTGGGTTTTTTAGGTTTTTTTTTCTCTCCCAGTGCCGGAAGTTGGCTTTGCTGCAGAGCAGAGGTGGTGCAGAGAAACAGAGGCCAGTGAATTGCAGAGTGTGAAGAGATATTGTCAGCGAGGATGGAGGGATGTGGCAGAGCTCCCAAAGATCTCTGGTGTTATTTTATAGGCTATACATTTATAATCAGTCTGTCTTTTTTCCCCAATGGATTGAATTGCTTTGGGCCCTGTTTTTGCTGGGGCACAGCCAGGATTCCCTGCTCTGCCTATGGTTTACACCAGGCACTTCTCCTGCATCCCTGTGGACAAATCCTGGTGGGAGCTGAGGGTGCTCAGTGCTTGAGGACAGTGTTACCCCCAAAATAAGCCCCCAAAATTCCATTGGAGCCTCTTGCATTTCTCAGTTCTGGATTCTGTGCAACAGGGAAGGATCCTGTGTGAATCCTTAGGCCACGCTGTTATGCTCATAAAAAATTGTTCAAAATAGTTTTATTGGTTCCCCCAGTGACTAAAATAGCAAGAAACAGTAAAAATCTCTGAATTTTGTGTGGGATGAACATCCTTTTCTCCTTGCAGGCTGATGTGAAGCCACCCCAGCTCTCCTGGCCACGCTGGATGCTGCATCACCTCGAGGAGGAGACGTCTCTGAGGTTCCTTATTTTTGCTTTTGGTTTTCTCCAGGTTTGAGGTTTTCTGTTTGCAAGATGATGCATGCCTGGAGGGCACAGAGCACTTGTCAAAGCACCGAGGGTGGTTTATCCTCTGGCTGTGAGGTATGAAGTGCCAGCACAGTGGGGCTTTGGGAGCCTGGTTTCATCTGGCTGGCATTAGGTAGCCCTGCTCCATCCAGAACTGGAAGATTTTAAATATGATTTTGAAAACCTGGAGCTGTTTCAAAGCTTATGAGGCTTTTGACCTGTCTCATTTATGCTCACCTCCTGCATTGCAAAGGGAGAAGCTTAGAAATGTGAATTATGTGAAATACAGTGTGAAATCTTTTGAGATGTCTAAATCATGTGCATATACACACAGGCACTTGCATCTCCTTAAAACTTCATGTCTCCTTCCTCGGCTGATCCTGGTGCTGGGAGGATGCATGAGCAGCTGGGAAAGAGCTGGGAGGAGGGGGAGAATGATGAGGACTCCCATCCCCATGGCCTCCTGCTCCTCTTTTTGCTCTCCAAATGCAACATCCTCATTCAAATCCCCTCTGGGATGTGGGTGTGAAAAATGCATGTATTTTATGATTGGCTTTTCGCAAATATTAAAATGAATGTTATATGTGTTGTCTTAGAAAGTAATGCTGTATTAATTCTCTTAAATAGTGTGTTAAATAGAGTTTTAGGTTATAAAAATTGTTAAAATAGAAACCATGCTATGTAGGATACTTTTTTTAATGAAAGGACTTGCACTGAGATAGCAGCCACAGGACACCTGAATCTTTCAGAGAAAAAGAATTTATTGCTCTATTATCAGAAGAAATTAACTTCTTTCCACCTCGAAGGTGCTGTCAGGATTCAGAGGAAGAAGTTGAGGATGACCAGACAGAATCCTGTGTTTGAATGGAATTTATGCATCATGGATGAGGTGTGTGAATATGCAACAGGCTGTTGTTTTTAAGGGTTAATCCTCTGTTAACGTGGGTCCTTTTTCGGGCTCTGCCCAGAAAAAGGACCCGGACATCCGTAACTCTTTGTTTCTATTGTCTCATATTGTCCTAATTCAAATTGTGCAAATTATTATTACTCTATTTGTACTACTCTATTTGTACTACTCTATTACTATTACTCTAGTTGTATTACTATTTTTATAACCATTTTATTACTATTAAACATTTAAAATTTTCAAACCAAGTGATTGGCATTTTTCACATGGGGACAGCAGGAGCAACCCCCAGCGAGCTCTGGGCTCTGCATTTCTGAGGCTTCCATGGTTTTTTGATCCTTTATTTTCTATTTCTTGTGTCACAAAATGTCCGTTAGGTGACACATTAGTGTCTCTCCCTAAATGCAAGTTTTCAGAATCTGCCTGGTTTTCATATAAATGTGTCTTCTTCCTGCTAATTTTTCAAGTAGATATTTCAAACCTGGTAGTTGTGCTTGGGCTCTCTGCTGTGCTGCAGAGGTTTTTTATTTTTTTTCTTTTTATGGTCTTGTTAAAGAAAACAATCAGTTAAATGTGTGCCAGGCAGCGTTGGAGGCATGGGGGTGTGGGTGGGCTGTGCAGCATCTTCCTGAGGATATTGGTGGGGAAAAAAAAAACAACCCAAAACTTGAAATATTTTGAAAATTCCGGCTGCTAAGGGGTGACCCTCTGGTTCCTGGCTTTGTCAGTGCCATCCCACCTCACTGTGCTTTGTTCCTGCTGGCTGCACTGGTGTCCCTTGGTGTTCATGGGGGGACTGGAGGGCAGGGACCATCTTTTTATCTCCTGTGGCATCAGAGCTGCCTGACAGCCCCTTGCAGAGGCTGCAGTGGCTGGGAGGGAATGGAAGGGTGAGGAAACCACAGGGAAAGGCAGGAAGATGGAAGGGCTGGAGGGAATGAATGAGGCAGTTGGAGCAGCATCAGTGATCCCAGGTTTTCCCAGTCATTCAGTGATGCTGTGTGTTTGCCATCTAATTCCATCCCAAACACCCTAAACTGGAAATAAAGCCCTGTTTAATAAACAGCAGTCAGCATTTCATTTCCCTGAATATTCTGGGAGCAACTGCTCATTATTCTGATGATTTCCCCCCACTGTAATTATTCCAAACGACCATTCACAGATTCCACTGTTGACTTCCACGTCCATGCAATCTCACGCTGAAATATGGATATATTTTGGTGTCCTATTGAAAATTCAATAGGATCCAATTTCAATTGCTATTGCCTTCGCCACCGTGCCTCCCCTCTCCAATTTCCCAATGCTACAGCTGCACAGTGGAGAAGAAAGGATGCAGCAGACATAAACAGCAACGTCCAGCTGAAATGGGGAGAGAAAAATTACTTCCTTGTACTACCACACTCCTGACAAGAGCTGACTCTTTCTTTTTTCTGGGGGTTTTTTTTCCTCTTTTTTTTTATTCCTTTTTTTTCCCTACCACATTCAATTTTCTAGCTCTGCCAGGCAGGTTGCAAGACTAATCTTGAACGTGCTTTGAGCCTGCTGTATAACACCACTGGCTTTTAAAGCTTGGGATGGGGGAGAAGGAGGAGGAGGAGGAGGGTGTGGGGAATGCAATTAGTTTGGGGTGGCAGGATGAGCGGGAGAAGCTAAAATTGCAAATGAGGGTTATTTGGGGAATACGAATCCCCTTCCTCCCAGGGTTTACCTGCCTTCCTCTTTTGGCAGATGGAGAGTGGGAGATGTGAATTAGATGGCAAAAAAAAATCCCTAGACAGTCTGCAGGGTCTCAAATGGTGCTTTCATCACAGCCAGTGTTTTGTAATGTGCATGTTTATTCTCCCCTTCATCTGGAGTACAAAGGATGTGGTGTTTGAGACCTGCCAGGGGCTGACTGGTGCTGGGAGGCTGGGCTGCATTTGGAGGTGTCACTGCAGCTCCAGGGAGCAGAGCAGATGCTGGGTGGCTTTGAGCACTGCAGCAAAGGTGTTTTCACTGCTGCACCTTCCAGAGCTGAGAATATCCATCAATAAATAATTTCTGGTGGGTTTCTGTCTATTCCCAGCTTCCAGAGAGCTCTCTCGAGGTGGGATTGTCTGAGACATCAAGGTGCCTGCAGGTTTCTTTATTGGTGTGGTGGGTCACTGCTGAGCCACTTCAATGTGACCTCAAGCTCCAGAGGAGCTGGAAAAGAGCTGTGAAAGAGTTTCCCTCCCCGAAAATTTAATATCCCATTATCAATTTGTAAGAGATAATTAGAAATGCAAAAATTTGAAGAGCAGTACATCTTCCAACACCTTCCAGGACAGACTTGGGCAGCTGGCTGAGCCTTTGTCTTCACTCCCCAAGCCACAGAGGGAGCTTGAGGAGGGGAACAAAAGGGAAAGGAAGGCAGGGATGTGCCAGGGCTGTGTCATCCCCAAGGCCAGCAGCACACACAGGCAGCAAACAGCCGCTATCTCCTCCAGCCATCTGTTTGCAGAGACTTTGCCCATGCAACGGTGCCTCTTCCCACATGGACTTGTTGCCTCCTTGTAATCCGTAGGTAAACAGACTTTTAATCAGCTGGAAAGCAGGGAGAGGGGGTGGTGAGCCACGATAAGAGTCCAATTGGGATGGGGACTGATGGCAGCGTGAGCCCCAGCTCGGGGTGGGTGCTGGGAAGCATCCCTGCAACATCCTTGGAATACAGAGAAAAATTGTTTGTTTGATGGAAGGGAATGAATAGAGGAAACAGTGAGACCAAGCAGAGCATGGCCACTGAGCAGCTCTCCAGAGGCTCTTACCGCCTTGGGTTGCTGCTGTGTTGCTGGAAATCTGGAATTTTATGTAGAGAATAACATTTCCCTGGGTGATACAGATGCCCCATCCTTGTGCACTGGATAAGGTCAGGGCACTGTGGGCATCACCTTCCTGCAGGGATGCAGGGCACTGAGCTTGCAGATTTGGGATGTTTGGGGACATTCAGCCTGGCAGGGCTCTGGGTGGTTCTGGTCTTGTGTCCAGGTGGGAGATCCAACCCTTCTCCATCCACCCTTTCTTTCTGCTTCTTCCGCTGTGAAAACCACGTTGTCCCTCAGCACTTTGCCATCAAACAGTCACAGAATGTCCCAGCTTGTGTGTAGGGGATCCCATCACGTCCAACTCCAGCTTCAATTTGATATATTTACTACAATTACCATCTCCCAGCTTGGGTGGGGTGATCCCATCACGTCCAACTCCAGCTTCAATTTGATATATTTACTACAATTACCATCTCCCAGCTTGGGTGGGGAGATCCCATAAATTCCAACTCCAGCTTCAATTTGAAGGGGAAACAAGGTGTGCTATGGGGCCCATCCACCCTTTCCTTCTGCTTCTTCTGCTCTAAAAGCCACGTTGTCCCTCAGCACTTTGCCATCAAACAGCCACAGAATGTCTCAGATTGGGTAGGGTGATCCCATCACATCCAGCTCCCGCTTCAATTTGAAGGGGAAACAAGGTGTTCCCAGTGCTGGAACTGCTGGGGTTTTATCTCCCAAGCTGCTGGGATGCCAGAGGTGCTGCAGATGTAGCTGAAAGCAGCCTGAGGCAGAGGGCTGGGGCTTGGGAAGGTGCTGTGGAGCTGGGGCAGTGACCTGGTGCCCTACAGTACATGGCATTACCGTGTTTAATGTACTCAGCGCTAATCTTTCTCTAAACACAAGCAATCTTGCTGAGTTCAGCACTGAAGGAGCAATAACCAATGAAGGAGATGAGATTAAGAAAACTCACAAGAATCAAATGTGCTAGAAAAGGGCTGGGGAAGTGCCAGGGGCACTGCAGTAAATGACCTCCCTGGGAATCGAGGACAAATAAAATCCATGCCCCGTGTCTCCCTCCCCTCCCAGGCGCCTTGCGCTGATGCTGGAGCCCTCCCCTCTGTGGTGGGGCCAGAGCTGTTGCTTTCAGGGTTATTTTTGCACTGGAATACAACAAATCCTCTGTGCTATGGGGCCCAGACGAGGATCCGTGTGGCTGCATTCAGAAAAACCAACCTCTCGAGCTCAAGGAGAGCTGCTTCAGTTGGCAGGAGCATTATTCTGTCTGGAGCAGCCTTGAGAGGGCAAACAAAACCTCTGAGCTGTGGCTCTCGCTTCCAAAAGCTCTCTGCAGGCAGGGATGCTAGTGAGAGTGGCTTTTTTTTTATTATTTGTCAGCCAGAAACAGCCAAAAATTGACCCAAATGCCACCAGGATGGGATGAAAACGGTGTGCAGCATCCTGAGGGAGTCGGTGTCCCAGTCTGAGCTCTGCTGGGAAAACTCTGACAAACTAACAACTTGCAGGTGCTCAGTGGGCATTGTGGGGTTTTTATCCCGAAGAATGGGAAGGTGGAGGGGATGGGATGGATGTGAACAACTTGCAGGTGCTCAGTGGGCATTGTGGGGTTTTTTTCCTGAAGGATGGGATGATGGAGGTGATGGGGGTTGGTGGAGGTTCGCCCCCAGTGCTCAGTGGCTTTTTTTTATTTGTTAGCCAGAAACAGCCAAAATTGACACAAATTCCACCAGGATGGGATGAAAATGGCATGAAGCATTCTGAGGGAATTGGTGTCCCAGTCTGACTCTGCTGGGAAAGTCTTGTGAACAACTTGCAGGTGCTCAGTGGGTGTCGGGATCTCTCGCTTCTCAGAGTGACCCCAAGAAGAGTTCCAAAGTCTCTTTTCCCAGCCCAGCACTTGAAGAAGGAGCCAGAGCTCTTCATTTCTCATTCTCAAGGTTGTTTATTGTATCTTATCTATAAATTTCTTTCTCCTGCCCTGCTGAGGTCCGTCCAGGCACTCTGCCTCCCCCCGGGGTGGTGTTATCTCTTTATACTAAAAACTACATGTACAATGTTTACAATTACTTTCCAATACCTATCACCTATGTTAGACAGTGAGCTTCTACTCTAAACCAATCTAAAAGTGCCACCATCACAGCAGAAGATGGAGGCCAAGAAGCAGAAAGGCTGGACGCACCCAGATTCCTCCATCTTGCCTCCTGAACCCCCATTCTAGAAACCCCAAAATATACTCTTCCACCCCGTGATAACTTCACTAATGTTCTACTTAAACTGTTCAGGTCTTCATCTAAGGTTGGTAACTTGCTGCACGGGTCATAATCAAACCCACAGGGGCATTCTGGGCTCTGTGCCAGGGTCTCTGAGCCCCCTGGCAGGGGTCTGGGCTGCTCAGGACAGACAGAGGGATGTCCTGGGCCCTGACAAGTGGGCATTGTGGGGTTTTTATCCCAAAGGATGGGATGGATGAGGGGATGGGGATGGGTGGAGGTTCCCCCCCAGTGCTCAGCAGCCTGAGGATGCCCTTCACGGATCCCAGGCATCCCAAATCTGCTGCCTCAGATCCCTGCCCCTCACGCCTCGGAGGCTGCGGGGATGACTTGGCAGTGATATATTTACTACAATTACCATCTCCCTTCCCAGAGGAGGGAAAAAAAAATAGATGAATAATATGTTTTGAAGGTGTCATGGAGTGAAAGCAAGAGAGGAGCTTGAGCCTGAACTTATGAATAACTTATAGGCTTCCTCCCTGCATGCAGCTGCTCCGTTTGGGCTTATCTTTCTCACCCGTGGGAGGTGTAATTGAAGGAGCAGAGCTGGGCACCCGTGGGCACGAGTCTGCCTGGCTCCGTGTGTCCAGGGCACGGGGGTGCTGGAATGCCTTTGTGTGGACACGTGGGCAGGGCTATGTGTGGAGCTTTACAAATTCTTCCCATTGTCAAGAAAAAAAGGGTCATTTTGCACATAATTCGCCGCTGGTGTTTCTGGCAGAGTGGTGGAAGCGTTGTTTTAACTCTCCCCTTGCACTGGGGAGCCACAAGGAGAAGTCATTTCAGATGGGGAAGCAGGTGAGCCCTGCAAGCCTTAAAATCTGGGAGGTTTTGGTTCTGTTCGTGACACAGCTGGAAATTCCCTCCCTGGCCTCATGTGGTGGCTTAGCCTTCCCAAGTCTTATTTTTCCAGCCCTAAAATGAGAAGTAATTTGCTCTTGTCTCAACACCTTCCTCTGCTTTCTTTATTTTGACTTGAAGAGCTCAAGGGAGGGACTGTTTTTACCGGGTGTACACACGGAGTGGAGCACAATGGAACCAGGATCTTATCAAAGGCACGCCAATGCTATTGTAATGCATACAGTAATTATAGGGATGTATATGGAGGGATGATGAAAAAAACTCCAATGAAACATAGCATTTCCCTCTGGAAAAAAATGTTAGTGAAGTAAAACCACGCCTGGGAGTATGTCAGTTCCAGCAAAAAATGTCTATTAAAAATTATGCAGTGCTGCTCAGCAAGGTCACAGCGCTCCTTTTAGAGCCAGTTAGAGGTTTCCTTGCAAAGCAGCACATCAGTTTTTTTTTTCTTTCCCTGCAGACTTTTAGCCAAGGTGTTGTGTTTTGGGCTTTTATTCAGATTTAGGGAGAAGAAAAAAAATTGAATTTCATAGAAATTTTGCAGGAGTTTCTGCCGAGAGGGGCCTTCTGCATGGAGGTATGGTGTCCCTGTTAACACCAGGTATAAATATATATTTATATAAGATTTCCAATGAATAACTTTTCCCCCCATCCCTATCTCAGGAGTGCAGCCCTGCTATCTGCATGTTCCTATCATCCCAGCACATAGATATGGACGAGTGTAATGGAGATATTAGGCATTTATTGCAAGGCATTCTGTTGAACATCACCTGCTGCTCAACATGAAAAGTTGATGTTCCACAAAGCCACAAGCCAAAGGCTCCTTAAGAGCTGTTCTGGTGCACTGGTAAATATCCGTGCTCAGAGCAGGCGCTGTGTGGATTAATAATGCATGGAGCAAATCTGTAGGAAGAGCAGCGACTGTGTAGGGCTGACTTAGAAACTGCTCTCCCTGCTTAGGCAAACACGCAGGCAAGTTGTGTTTTTTAAAGCATAATGTGTTGGTAATAAACCAAACCAACCTAACTGACCATTTCCAGCTGCTCCAAGCGTGGTCGCTGGCTGGGCAAGCTGGGGCTCAAAGGTGCTTTGCCAAGGGTGGTAAAAATTGCTGTGTGGCGTCTCATGGAAGGCGATTTGTGCAGGAGAAATGGTGTGGAGGGTGAGATGGGATGGGATTAGGAATCTTTCCCCGTCTCCAGGGGTTTTCCATCAGCTGGTGGTCGCTGGGGCAGCAGTGGGATTGTGCTCCCAGCCCTGATTTCATGGCAGGATGAAATCCTCCACACCCAGTATTTGGCTCTGCAGAAGTGTCCTGCTGCACCACTGGGTCTTTAGTGCTACTTTGCTCATTAGCTCTCTCTGTCCTAATGAGCTGGGAGGTGCTGCAGGCCCTGGCAGGGTGTGGGGTGCTCCCGGTGGTGCCAGGAGGTGGTGGTGGATCCATTGGAGCTCCTCAGGGTCTGTGGATGGAACCAAGCCTTGGGAGGTGAAAGGAAGGAGAGCAAGAGCCCTCTGCAGCAGCCTGAGCCACTTTTTGGCAAGCCCCCATGGAAACTGGTGGGATCAGAGCACTGGAGGTGCTGGGCAGCACCCAAGGATGGGTAAATGCCTCTTGTCTGTGGCTGGGGACAGCATCACCCTTCGGGTGGTGGCAGGGACGTGCAGGCATCAAACAGGGCAGGTGGGAACACCCAGCCCGAGCTGCCAATCGCTCCCAATGTTTGACTTTTGAATCCTTGTCAGATCTGAGGATGGGGCTTGAGCAGAGGGACCTGTGCTTTGTCACCTTCCTGCAGCACAAGGACTGGCCTAGGTCTGACTCAGAGAGTCCCTGGGTGATAGAGAGAAACACAGCTGGATTTCCAAGAGTTCGCAGCCAAGTCTTCTTCTGAATTGCAAAGTGAACAGCTCAGATTTTTGGAAGCCTCTGAGGAGGCATAAATACAAAAAGCCAGAATATCTTTAATTTTTTTTCCTCTTTGTCATTTTTCCTCCTGGCTATAATGTTGTTTGAAGGGGCTGTGAGTCACCTCGAGCAATCAAACGAGACATCCTTATCACTTATGAAAATAATATTCAATGTGATATTTTTTATTTAGGTTGTTTTAAAGGGGTCTCTGGGGGTTCTGAGCCTCAGATATTCTTTTTATTGGACAAAGGGTGGAATAATTTAAAGTTTTTGTTTCAAGGACCTTTTCTGTGTGGGCATGTGGGTGTCATGCTCTTGATGCTGGGTTGTGGTGTGGAGAGTTGTGTTTGGTTTGGGAATCCTGAAGTGGAGAGAAGCCTATTTTATTTCTGGTGTTGTAAAATAGGGACCAGTAGTTGGCATGGGCAAGGAGCTGAAGTAACAGGAGTGTGTTAAATCCTGAGCTGGGACCAAGGGGCCCAGATGCTGCTCAGAGCAGGAGGTGGGCTTGGTGTGAGGAATCAGATGAGCGTGATTGCAGCATGGGAAATCCCCCTTGATCTGGACTAAAGGAGATTTCTGCTCCAACCTGAAGAGTTTTTCCTTATTAAATTTGCTTTTAGAGCCATTTCCACGTGGGTTTAGGTGCACAAGGGGAAGTGGTTTGTAGGGCTGTCCCGCAGAAATCAGGTGCCCCTCTTCCTTTTAGGGCCAGGCAGGTGGGACACAGGGTGTGTGTGTGTGTGTGTGTGTGTGTGTGTGTGTGTGTGTGTGTGCGAGTGTGTGTGTGTGTGTGTGTGTGTGTGAATCCCTCCCACCACCGTGCAGGTGGGGAAACTGAGTCACAGCATTGCTGCAGCTGCTCCAGGAGGGATTCACCCCCTTTCCCAGAGAGGAAGAGCTTTGGGGGGGGATGGAAGGGTGCTGTGGGGTGTGTGGGTGATGGAGCAGGGGTGTGAATGCTAAAGGGGAAATGTGGGGGGTGCAGATGCTGGGGGAATTTAGGGGGTGCAGATGCCCAGGGGAGTTTGGTGGGATGCTGGAGCTGGGGGGATGCAGATCCAGATGGAGGGGGTGCAGATGCCCAGGGGATGTGTGTGCTGGCTGCCAGCGGAGTTTGGGGGGATGTTGGAGTTGGGGGAGTGAGGATGGAGGGGGGAACTCTGGGGGTGCAGCTGCCAACACTGAGGGGGATGTGGGTGCTGAGGGGTGGGGGGGTGCAGATCCTGATGGGGTTAGGGGGCTGCAGATGCCCGGAGGGGGGGGCAGTTTGGGGGGCTATGGATGCCGGGGGGAAGTTGGGGACTGCGGGTGCCGATGGTGCCGGGGGTGCAGATGCTGGTGGGCTTAGGGGGGTGCAGAAATTGGTGGTGCAGATGCTCGGGGTGGCTTTGCTGCGAGGGTGCCGGGGTGCGGGTGCTGGTGGGGTTAGGAGGTGCAGATGTTGGGGGTGCAGATGTTGGGGGTGCAGATGTTCATGGTGCAGAAATGGGGGTGCAGATGCCGATGAGGTACTTGGGGTGTCTTTGCCACGGGGGGGCTGGGGGTGCAGGTGCTGGGGGTGCAGGTTCTGGGGATCCGGGTGCTGGTGGGGTTTGGGGCTGCAGATGTTGGGGTTGCACATGCCCTGGGGTGCTCGGGGTGTCTTTGCTGCTGCGGTGCCGGGGTGCGGGTGCCGGGGGTCCGGATGCTGGTGGGGTTAGGTGGTGCAGATGCCGGGGGTGCAGATGTTGGCGGCGCCGATGCCGGCGGGGTTCTCGGGGTGCCTTTGCCGTGGGGGTGCGGGTGGCGGGGGTGCGGGTGCTAGTGGGGTTCGGGGTTGCAGATGTTGGGGGTGCAGATGTTGGGGGTTGCACACGCCCTGGAGTTCTCGGGGTGTCTTTGCCAGAGGTGCGGCGGTGCGGGTGCCGGGGGTCCGGATGCTGGTGGGGTTAGACGGTGCAGATGCCGGGGGTGCAGATGTTGGGGGTGCAGAAATTGGAGGTGCAGATGCCGGCAGGATGCTCGGGGTGTCTTTGCCGCGGTGGTGCGGGTGCTGGGGGTCTGGATGCCGCGGGGGTGCGGGGGTCCAGATGCTGGTGGGGCTAGGCGGTGCAGATGTTGGGGGTGCAGAAATTGGGGTTGCAGATGCCTGCGGGGTGCTCGGGGTATCTTTGCCAGTGGGGTGCGGGGGTGTGGGTGCTGGTGGGGTTCAGGGCTGCAGATGTCGGGGATGCAGATGCTGGCGGGGTGCTCGGGGTGTCTTTGCCGCTGGGGCGCCGGGGGTTTGGATGCTGGGGGTCCGGATGCTGGTGGGGTTAGGCGGTGCAGATGCTGGGAGTGCAGATGTTTTGGGTGCAGATATTGGGGGCGCCGATGCCGGCGGGGTTCTCGGGGTTCCTTTGCCGTGGGGGTGCGGGTGCTAGTGGGGTTCGGGGTTGCAGATGTTGGGGGTGCAGATGGTGGCTTGCACATGCCCTGGGGTTCTCGGGGTGCCTTTGCCGCGGGGGTGCGGGGGTGCAGGTGCCGGCAGGGTGCGGGTGCGGGCGCGGGGGGGCCCCGCAGCCAATGAGTGCTGCGCGGGGGCGGCTGCGTGCGCGGCCGGCGGCGTGTTGCAGCCGGGCGGCGTGTGCGGGCCGGAGCGGCGGGCACGCAGCGCCTGTCCTCGCACCTGCAACCCCTTCCGACCCCCTTCCCCCCCCTTTTTTTTTTTCTTTTGGGTTTTTTTCCCCCCTCCCCCACCCTTCGGTGCTTTTTTCCCTTTTTTGTTTTTTTTTTTTTTTTCCCTTTCCTTTTTCCTTTCCCCCCCCCCCTCCCGCCCCTCTTCCTGCGCTTTGCTCCGGGAAAACGCTGGATTTTAAACCTCTCCCCGCCCGGCAGTGAGTGGGGAAGGAAAAGGAAAACCATGGCCCAGGCCAGAATGCACCACCCCGTCTCTTGGGTGATCTTCGCCGGGATGGCCGCGCTCCTCCTCCCCCAAGGTAGGGAACGCGGCGGGAGACGCAGCCCGGGCGGGCGGAGGATGCGCGGTCCCACAGCAGCACCCTCCGAGGGGCTGGGGGATGAAAACCCCCCAGAGCCGGGGTGAGGATCCCCCCAGAGCGGGGACAGAGCTGGGGAAGGGTCCCCAGCCCGCCGTGAAGTTGCGGGGGATGCGGATGCGGGTGCGGCGCAGGAATTCTCGGCGCACCGGGCTGGCGGCGGGGGGGACACCGCTCCTCTCCTGGCGTCCTGGTTATTTCTGCGGGTGCAGAAGGACTCTGCCATCCCAGCACGGTTCTGGCAGGATCAATGAGCCAACAGGCTGCGGGGGTGTCGGGGTTCCTCCGTGCTCCCCCCGCGCCTTTGCTTTTCCAGCAAGGTCGTCCGAAAAACTCGGTGCAGCCCCGCTGCCGCCGGGCTGGGAGTTGGGAAGCGCTGGTCCAGCCTGTCCCGAATCAGCACGGCTGCCTCCCCCCAGCCGGGGGACGGCGCTGGGAGGGGAGGGGGGGCTGTGCAAGGGGGAAAAAAAAGAGCAAAAAGCGATGGGAAAAGGAGGGGGGAAGAGGCGGCAGGAGCCAGCCCCATCTGGCCGGGAGCGCCGAGCCTGTCAGCTCGCGTTAGGCTCCTCGCAGCCATCTGGAGGGGCTGTGCGAGCGGGGTTTCCTCCACGGGAGGAGAGGATGGAGCCGCATCCTGCCCCGGGCCGCCGCGGGAGCTCGGGATGCGCAGGGGGATGTGCCGGGGGATGCTGCTGTGCCTGGAGCGGGGCTCCGGGGCGGGATGCGGGCACTTGCCGGGGACATGGATGCACCCCGTGGGGGGATGCAGGCGCTCCTTGGAGCAGGGATGCACCCCCGGGGCGGTGCGAGTGTTCCTGGGCGAGAGGGACGCACCCGGGGGATGTGGGGTCTCCTGAGGATGGATGCACCCGGCGGGGTGAATGCACCTCCATCTCCACAGCCGGATCCTGCTCCCTCTGCGTTGCTCACGGGAGGCTGGGGATGTCCAAAGCAGCCCAGGCTCGTCCCCCGTGTGCCGAGGAGCGCTGCAGCAGGAGCCGGGCGGGCTCGGGGTGTGGGGCTGGGGGTTGCGGGGTGCCCAGGGATGCTCACTGCGTGTCTCCCACCACAAACTTCTCTCTGCTGGGCAAACCGTGCCGGCTGCTGCGGGGGGAGAGCCCTCCGTGCCGTATCGACCGGCACAGGCTGCTTAACATGCACATCACACGGTGCCGAGGCATCGCTCCTCTTCGCCTTCCTCCCGCTCTCCGTCTCGCAGGGCTGCTGCTGCTGCCCGCCCGGCATTCCTGCATCCCTGGGGCTTCCCCGGCTCCCAGCCCTGCAGGGAACCCGGGCGGGTGTGAAGGGTCGGGGCTCCCCAGGAGAGGGATGGAGCTGCACCTTTCCCTCCTCACTTCTGCTGCTCGGAATTTGTGCCTAATTTGTTTTATTATTTCATTATTTTATCATTTTATCATTTTTTAATGCTTGCTTTGGGGCTCCTCACCTGGCTTCCTTGCAGTCTTATTCCATGCCTCTGGTTATCCTTCCTGCTTCCTCTCCAAGCTTCTAGATCAAAAAGTAGTTGGGTTTTTTATTTCTTTATTTATTATTTTTATAACTCTCCTGGGCAGCAGAGCAGTGGGGAGGAATGTGCTGACTCCCTAAGCCCAAAATCCCCCAATTCCCTGCACTTCAGGAACCTGATGTGGGTGCCAGAAGTCTCTGAGTCACTCTTGGACTGAGGGAAAGAAGGGAACCGCATTACTCCATGGTCTGGGGAGGACACAGGGCAGAGCTGTGGGGAATTGGGTGAAATATTGCCCAGAGCAACAAAAAGTTGGGGCCTTTTTAGGGCTGGGAGTTGCTGCATTGTTGGAGGGAAGAAGTCCCCTTGGGAGTTTTTCTTGCATAATTTTATTTAAGAGTAATTTAAAAAACCCCTCAAACACACCCTACAAATGATTTTGTATTTTAGCACAAACTTTTAAAGAGAGTTTTGAGAAAATTGGGTTCATTCAAGCCCAAGGTGATATTTAGGTTTGTATGCAGTGCTGAAAATCAGCAGTAATGTGCTTCTGCTTCATGAATTCTTCTGCTAATCCCAGCAGTTTTTGGAATTCATAACTTTTCCCCTTTGTTTGGTGTCCTGAAGTGGAGCTGGCTTGTGTTTGAAGACATGAAAATAATTGTCATGCAGGAAAACTGTGTTTGGCACAAACCTCCTCCAAATATCTCCAGAGATGCGTGCTGCCCTCTGCAGCAGCTCGTCCTCCTCTGGGTCATTTCCCTATTTCCAGCCAAACAAACAATAAGAAAAGTGATTTGTGAGTGTGCTTGAAAGGAAAGTGGAGCATGAAGTGGGATAATTCAGAGGCGTTTGACCACCTGCATTGGTGCAAACATCTGTGGGTCCTCTAAGTTTTGCAGATTCACTTTTGCGGAAATTCTGTAGATTTGTTGGATTTGTGGAATTGTGGCCCTAAAATGGGAGCTGTTGAGGGTTGTGTCCATCAGGAAGGAGCCTCCCGAGCCCTGGAATGTCCAGGGTGCTTGGACACCAAGGGAGCTGGAGAGGGAGGCTGGAGCATTTCTTGGAGGCTGCATCCCCTTGGGAAGGAGCTGTGGGTGTCCATTGCATCCACTCACAAGAAGGATGGAGCCAGAAAATGTCCAGCCACCACTTGGGGAATCAGAAGGGAAGAGGGGATGTTGCAGAGGGCTGGGATAGCCCCAGGCTTCGGGAAGTGAGTGGCAATTTGGCAACACAGCTCTCATTGTGTTTGCTCTGTGTCTTCTGTGTGATTTTTAAATAGCAGCAATGAAAATCCAAAATATCCTCACACAGGGCCCAGGCAGCAGAATTTTCCCTTCCCCCTTTCCTGGCTCAAAGCAAAGGGGTGTCCTCACATGTTCCCCATGTCCTTGACCCACAGCCCACCTGGATTTCTTGAGGAAGAGGCAAAAATCTCACCCAGCACTTGGGAGTGGAAGAGACAAGAAAACTCTTCACTCAGCCACGCGTAAAAGGATTAACCAGGCTAAAAGGTCATAGAAGATTTAGCTGGGCCTTTAGCATCAGTAAGCCAAGAATTATGGGAATTTGATTTACAAATTAGCATAAAGACCTTATTCTAATAAGCATACAAGCTGAAATAGGTATGTAAAATAATAGCATGTGTCAACATCCTACACAGAGCGTTCCTCATCCGAAAGAATTATTCGCTCGTTCGATGTGGCTGGGATGCAGATAATTCCCAAAGTGAGACAGGCTGTGCTGGTGTGTGATGGAAAGGCTGGATCTGACCCAGAGACACATCCACAAGGAGGAGGTGCTGGGTGCTTCCCCTCAGGAAGGACAGGATTTGGGATCTGGTTTGGGGCTAAGAAAAATTTGCTATCCCCAAAAAATGCTGTGCCCAAAAAATGCTATCTCAAAAAAGTGCCATCCCCCCAAAAATGTTGCCTCCAAAAAATGGTACATCCAGAAAATGCTGTGTCCAAAAAATGTTATCCCTGAAAAATGCTGCCCCCCAAAAATGATATCCCTAAAAAATGCTGTGCCCAAAAATACTACCCCCAAAAATGCTATCTCGAAAAAGTGCCACTCCCCAAAAAATTCTGCCCCCAAAAATACTGTCCCCAAAAAATGCTACACCCTAAAAATATCATCCCCAAAAAATGCTGTGCCCAAAAAATGCTGCCCCCAAAAATGATATCTCCAAAAAGTACTGTGCCCAAAAATACTACCCCCAAAAATGCTATCTCAAAAAATGGCCACCCCCCAAAAAATGCTGCCTCCAAATATACCGTCTCCAAAAAATGCCACACCCAAAAAATGTCATCCCCAAAAAATGCTGTGCCCAAAAATACTATCCCCAAAAAATGCTACTCCCAAAATATGCTATCTCAAAAAAGTGCTATCCCCCCAAAAAATGCTGCCCCCAAAAATACCATCTCCCAAAAATGCTACACCTGAAAAATGCTGTCCCCAAAAAAATGCTGTGCCCAAAATCCTATGAGAATTTTCTGTCAGTAGAGGGGCAAGGAGAAACCTTCTGCTACTCCCCAAAGATTCTATCCCCCAAAAATGCTGCCCCCCAAAACACCTATCCCCCAAGAAATGCTATCACCAAAAAACGTTGGCCCAAGAAAATTCTATCCCCAAAAAATGCCATCCCAAAAATCCTGTGAGAATTTTCTCTCAGTGGAGGGGTGAGGGGAAACCGCCTGCTACTACCAAAAATTCTATCCCCCAAAAATTCTATCCCCAAAAAATGCTGCCCCCAAAATATTCTACCCCCAGAATCCTGTAGAATTTTCTCTCAGTGGAGGGGTGAGGGGAATCCTCCTGGCAGCTCGTGCAGGAGGTAATTGCACTAATGAATGTGTATAAGAAAAATTACGTGTATCGACATCTTTTTGTGAATGCTCGGATTTATTGGTCCTCAGGAAAAATATTAGATGTGGTTAATAGTTATCACACAGGTCAATAAAACATGATATTCACCCCAACAGCAGAAAATAGCTTTTTAATAGGTAATAACAGTAATAATCAATAGCTACATGATTAGATAACCCAGTTATATGCAGTACATAAAAGGAGGGGAATGCACTCTGCCTGCTCGGAGCTGGATTTGGAGCGTGGCTGAACATCTGTCATTGCTGTTGATTCCCAGCAGGGCAGAGGAGGTATCAGCACCTCTGGAAATCAGGAACCACGTGGCATTAATTGGCACATTTTTAAAATTCATCAGAGCAAGCAGCAACCTGAGAAGACCTTTGGAAAGCAGCTGAGCTGTGCAAAACGCTGGAGGCACCCAAAATGCTGGGAAGGGATTTTGGTTTGGGTGGCGGAGCTGCAGGTGGGGTTTCTAAGTGTGTTGTCATCTTATTGCAGGGGTTCCATGCTGTTGTCTCCTTATCACAAAAGTTTCACACCTTCCTAGTGTTTCTCATGGACATCTCCTCAGAGCACTGACTCTTTCTTCTTCCCAAACTGACTCCAGTTCCTTTCTCAATACCACCCCACTCTTTATAGCATCTTCTTCTCATTGGTTACTGTTAAAGTCAGGCCAGCTCCTAATCTTTGATAATTGGCCCAGCTACAACTCCTTAGGGGTAAGAATACTTTCTACACTATCTTTATTTTCTTATATTCTATCCCCCTACACAAGTGTGGATTTCTGCTGCTTCCCTGGGAGCCTCCCTGTGCTGAGCTGGTTACACAGCAGTGGATTGGCAGGAGACAAGGAGGAGTAAAGCTGTTGTATTTGCTCTATGCTGAGATCTCAATGATAAAATTATCAAAATGATAAAAAACATGATCAAAATGATAAAAAAAATCGAAGTGAAATGGAAACTCCATTGTGTGAAATAAATTACCTTAGAGCACAGGAGGAGGTGCTGGAATAGGTTTGTGTAGTAGCTACACTAGGCTTAGGAGCCCCACTGGTGGACTGGAGATGTGTGAGGTCCTGTAAGTGCTGGCACAAATTTCAGGATGTGCAGTTGTTTCCTGGCATGAAGCACATGTGAACAAGTGGGTATGTGAGGAGGAAAAGATTATCCATCCCAGGTGTTCATGGCAAGGGTTTGGAGCTGCCTTGGAGTTGAGCAACAGGGGCAAAAATGAGCAAAAATGCCAGATTTGGGGATTCTATGGAAGCCCAGGTTGGTGTCCAGATGCTTCACATTTGGGATGAGCTTCATGGGTCAGAAGAAGATAAATATCAGTTTGATAAGCAGAGAGGATCAGGTGGGAGCTGGGAGCTTGGAAAAAACCTCCTCTGCTAAATCTGAGCTTCTGAGCCACCCTAGGGACCATCCCTCTGTGCAGGACTGGGGCTCTGGAGGCTGCAGCCAGTTTTGGGATATGCTTATGTTTAGAAAAGCTTCTTCTCCTTTCCCCACATAGGAATTTTGATCAGCAGAACAACCCTGGCTTGTGGTTTTTCCATCTTCCTTTAACTTACTCCTGAGATGAGTGCATTTGATATTAGAAGTGTCTGCTTTGTGTATTTTTCTTGCAGTTTTCACTTAAAAATACCTATATTGTGATTTCCTCCCCCATTTTATTTTTTCTCCATGGGGAAGGAATTGATCAGTTGACAGATTTAGGTCAGGTTAGTGAGCAGGGCTTGCTGTTTTCTGTGGTAAACCAGGAGTGGATGGGGAGAGCTCTTGCCAGGAAGCTCCAGTCAGACAGTGCAGGTGAATTTCAGTTTTCCTCAGCCTGGGAAACACCCCCTGAGGAGCAAATATTTGTCCATGGGGATCAGAAAAAAACCTTCATTTGTGTTTGTCTTTGCTTGCCAACTTCAGTAGTGGAAAGAAAGGGCAAAACTTTCCTTGCTTGTTCTCCACTTGAAGGGACAAGAGCTTTAAAGAGGGGAAATGGGATTTTTTGAGCATTCCTGTCATTCTCCTTTGATGGGCAGTGACAAATCTCCCGTTAGACTCAAACCTGATCCATCTCTGATGTTCATGGCAAAAGCTTCGAGCTGTGACTCAGACTTGGAGCTGAGCTCTTGGTTTCAAACAGGAGCCAAAATGAGCAAGGTGCCAGATTTGGGGATTTTGTAGAGGAAGTCCAAGCCATGCTTCTGTCTTCTGTTGCCAGCCAGCACCAACACATGGGTTTTTCATGCCTTTAGAAGCTTTTTATAGGAAAAAACAAAACAGGCTGGGAGAGCTGGGGGTGCTCACCTGGAGAGGAGAAGGCTCCAGGGAGAGCTCAGAGCCCCTGCCAGGGCCTGAAGGGGCTCCAGGAGAGCTGGAGAGGGACTGGGGACAAGGGATGGAGGGACAGGACACAGGGAATGGCTCCCACTGCCAGAGGGCAGGGATGGATGGGATATTGGGAATTGTTCCCTGTGAGGGTGGTGATGTCACAGGGTGCCCAGAGCAGCTGGGGCTGCCCCTGGAGCCCTGGAAGTGTTGAAAGCCAGGCTGGATGGGGCTGGGAGCCACCTGGGATAGTGGAAGGTGTCCTGTCCATGGCAGGGGATTGGAATAAGAGGATCTTTAAGATCCCTTCCCAACCCAAACCATTCTGTGATTCTACAAAAAACAGGATCACAAAGAGTAACCCTTTTGTCCCTGCGCCCCTTGGGGCACCCCAACCCCTGCATCCTGCAGGAACTGCATCCCAGCACATCTGGAACTGTGGCTGGCAGCTGGGGTGAGCTGCCACCTCCCTTCTCCTCCTCCACCTCCCCAAGCAGGCACCTTGCTCGTGGTCAATAATAAATCAGAGGTGCTGCCTTGCCAGGCTCTGCTCTCTGCTGCCAGGCGGCAGAGCACGGATTTTTGATGTGCTCAACAGTTAATATGTCTAATGCTGAAAGCTGTTGTAAATTAATTGACCTCTTGGCCCCCTTGTCCTGTTGACTGTTCCCACTGAAGACAGTGGTTGGTTCTTGGCATTCTTGCCCCCCTCCTCCACCTCCCAGTAATGCTTTGCTTGCTAATCAGGGCAGTCAGAAAAAGGAGCCTCGGCTCTGAAATGCTTCAGAGGAGCTGCATGGGCAGGTCAGGGTTCTGGGCATCCACTGTGCCTGAATTCCTGGTGGTCAGAGTATTCCCTTTAAAGCTCTGCATGGAACCCTCTGCCTTCCCACGGGGACAATGGGGATGGGGGTGCTGCCAGACTGGAAAGTCCCAGCACAGCCCCAAGGACCCTCTGGACGCGGATGGAAGGGGCACCTCTATGCCCTGGGTGAGCTGTGACTCACACCAGGTCATGGGGCTGGCTTGGAGGAAGGATGAAGGCAAATTCTCATTAGGGATTTTTTGGAAATTACAGAAAAAGATCCCAGAACAGTTTGGGTTTGAGCTTAAACCTCATCTCATTCCCGTGGTAATCACATATCCTCTGAACACAAAGAGACATAGCTGTTCCAGGATTTTCCTGGGAAGCTGTGAGAAGCTGTGGGAAAGTTCAGAGAAAGAATTAAAACAATTATTATCTCTTTTTCTGTAAACGTTGTTTATAGATATGATTCTCCAGAGTGTGCTATTCATAGTTCACCAACAGGAGAGAGAAGATTCCTAAAGGCCAATCAGGTCTTAGGTCCACCATTGTTTCTGTAAGAACTGTGGATTTCTAAATAAAGTGTTTTTCATGCTTTCTGATGATGGAGTCTCTGTATCACCTTTGGCTGTCCCTGATATCCCTTTAGAGACACATTTCACCCTCTACCATGGCAGGAACACTTTCCACTGTCCCAGGCTGCTCCAAGCCCCATCCAACCCAGCCTTGAGGGACTGGTGTATTTTCCTTGCAAACTGCTGATCCTGGAAACCCTGATTTAGCTTGGAAAGGAGCTTGGAAAACCACAAATGCTCAGTCCACAGGGCTTGTTCGTGTCCTCCAGTGACTCATGGTGGGAGAGAGAGAGAGCAGCTGCTAAGGAGTGGGAAATGCCACAGGAAATTGTGTAATATTAGAAACGAAGCAGAATGTTTCAGGTTTTTCTAATTCCAAAATGAAATAATAATTAAAAAAAGAACAATCACCAAATTCCCAGTGAAAGCAAATTCTGGGAAGAGTGAGGATTGATTTTTGAAGCATTTTCTTCGGAGCTCGCTGAGGCTTTATATACAAAGTTGTGAAGTGATTTAGAAAAAAAAAAAAAAAGAGCTCCAAAGGCCGTGTTCCAGCAGTATCAAAGAGCCTGGAGTCTCCAGCCTTGTTCCATTTTGTATTGTTATTTCTTCAAAACAGATCCTTTGCTAATGTTTCCATTTTACTAGAAACAGAATTCTTGATTTAAAGAACTGGTTTGAAAGCCAAACCTGACCTGCCTCACTGGAAGCGTGACAGGCCCACAGAGCAAAGCAAGGTTCATTAGTGCCATAATATTCTCTTTCTTTTTTTGGTGTTTGGGGCTTTTTTCCCTCTCTTAGAGGAGTTATCTGGTGAATAGCACTTGGTTCCTGGCTTGGTTTGGGTGTTTTTAGCTTTTATTCCCTTTCCACAGGACAGATGGTATTTAGAGATCAGAGGGTGCCTCCGTTAGACTTTTACTTTTCCAAAGTCAATTCCCAAAGGCAGCACTGGGGTTTTTGATAGCGGGCCAAGGTGCAGGAGAGCGGCAGGGCTGGCTGGCACGGGGTGAATTTGGATTTAACATGAGTGACATCTCTCTTAATGAAGCTCTTTTTGGAACAAAGCTGGCGAGGAGCAGGATCCGTGATCCATTAGAGGCCGGGGTAGTGGCAGAGCCAAAACTGCCTTGTCACTGGAGACAACATGAAAAAAAAAGTGTATTATTTATTGTTTACTTTTTGTGCCGCTTTTCTGCACGTCAATGCTTCCCATTGTATGTTTTGGGCTTCAAAACCTGACACCACATTAGAAACCATCTCCAAAGCCCCCAAATAATGCATAAACTATGATTATTCCTTCTGATCCACTTGTGTTTATGTAAATGGCTGGAAAAGCGTTTTTCAGCTTATTTCAGAAGCTTAAGGGATTCATACCAAGCCTATTATTGAAAAATCAGAAAGTGAAAAGCAACTTCTGAGACAAGGAATTAGCAACTCAATGGCAGCGCTGGGGCTGCGGGGTCTGGCTGGACCACAGATGGGAATTCCCTTGGGATTCAAAAATCCAGTAGGTTTGGGGGGATTTGAGGGGAGAGGGGGCTCAGAGGAGGTTTGGGGTCAATCCAAAGGGATGAGGGGCTGCAGGGGGAGCTGGGGCACAAACCATTGGTGCTGCTGGGGATGCTGGTCGGGGTTTTGGGGGATGAAGCCCCCAAGCACTTGCGGAATTATCTCTTGCACCCACGGGTGGGAAGGGGCTGGCAGTGCCATCCTTGCTCCATCCAAACCTTTTCCTCTGTCCCAGGAGAGCTGGGACCAGATGCAGGTTCTCTTTGGGCTCCATCCCGTTCCAGCCAGCCCTGCAGCATCTCATCCCTCCTCTCCTGCTGCCTTTTTTCCCCTGGTTTGGTCCCTTTCCCCCTTCCTTATGTTAATTTCCCACCTGAGCACCAAGTACTTTATAAATAGCAAATCTGAAATGAATTTCCTAGCAGCAATCATTATCTCCCTCGACAGCCATTAAACATTCACACAAGCAGAGCAAAATGACAAAGGGGATTGATTTTTACAGTATGTTGGGGGGAGGTAGGAGAAAGGAAATATGTTGACAAGGCTTTTTTTTTGCCTTATTTCCCCCCTCTCTCCATTCTCCCCTCCCTTCCACATCCTCTGTCTTGGTGGAAATCAAAATCACCCTTTCAGAGATCGGGTTGGGAGGGGATGAGAGACAGTGAAGTTGGAAATAAATAACAATAAATTAAAAAAAAAAAAGAGAAAAACAAAAAGCAGCAAGTTCTTCTTCAAGCAGCAACCTCTGCTCCCTTCCTCTGCAGCCCCTTGCTCCGATCCGCTGGCCATGTACAACTGGTAAACATGAAGTTGGTTCCGTGGCCTGGCTGTGGAGATGAATATGTCAGAGCTAATGCCTGTGAAGATGGAGGGGTGGGCTGCAGGGAAAGGGGGGGCCCAATCTGGGAGCCTGCTCAGCAGAATAAATGTGTTGATGCAATCGTTGGGAGCGGGCGAGCCGCGGCCGAATGAGGCACTGTAGCTGAAAATTTAACTTTGATTTCAATTTTCATATTTGTCAGCAATAATTAGATTCAAGAAATGTTTTTGCCGCTGTTCTAAAATACTAATAAGTAGGAGCCTTTGTAGTATGGCTAATGGAGCCTTTTTTTTCCTAGTGGGCTAGAAAAATTCTATTAAAGGGAAAAGTCATACTATATTACTGTGCTTCAACATGCAGTGGCTCTGCTGCCACAGGAATATCTCTGCTGGGAAACACTGCAGGGATGATGCTGGGACTGGTTCCTGTGGCTGGGATTGGGCAGGACCAGAGGGGACCCCCCACACCAAACTGGGCAGGGGGTGATGCTCTGAGGGGCTTTGGGAAGCTTTTGAGCTGCTCATGGGGTGATACCCCAGTGGCTCTCACCCAGCAGGTTTTGGCCAATTGTTTTGGTGTTCCCATTTCCCTTTGGGTTTGAAGCCTTGGATCAATGAGGAATTTCCCCTTGTTGGCTCTGCCAAAGGCAGAAAGCTCCTTACACCCCTCCCCAGCCTGCAGGGTGGATTTCCTTGGCAGCACTGCCAGGTTTTATCCCAGGGAGATGCCGGCAAGGAAAGTGATATTAAATTTGCTGGCGATATGCAGAGCAAATGGGGAAGCTCTAAGTTGTGTCATTCTCAAGTTACTTCAGCCTATTAAGCAAACAAAAGCACTTGTGGAGTGAGAAATGGAAATGGCCAACGTGGCCCGATTAATCCTGGAAGTACAATTCCATTAATAAGCCAGCTTTTAATAGGTGGCTCTTTCCAGGAGCTGCTGGGACGAAGAATTGATGTATTCACTGTAATTGTATTGCAACTAATAGGATCAGAAGAAAATTGTACGGAGAACTTATTCCTTTGCCACCATATTCCAATCAGTTGAAATAATACAGGAGGGCCCAGCATGGTAATGAGACTTAAATCTAAACAGGGATATTTTAAATTTTAGTGTGTATGGAGGGGAGTTGGCTTGTGCTTTTTCTTCCCCATAGATTGGGCAGAAATAAAAAGAAATAAAAGAGAAGTTCAGAGAGGTGCTGGAGGAAATGGGAATCCCAATCCCAGTGGAAATGCTCCATGGTTGGGTGCTGGGGCTGGGATGTGGCTGCTGGTGCAGAGCTGTGCCAGCTCAGCCTCTCTCCTGAATGCTAAGGGGGTGTCTGGATGCCCAGGGATGGCACTGCCCCCTTGGCACCTCACCCAGAGCCTTTTGTTCCCGTCATTGGCAGCGAGAGGAGCTTTCCCTCTCTGCAGTGGCTGTGGTTCACTGGCAGAGCTCATTAACGAGCCTCAGGTCCTCCCTCCATTCATCGCCCGTTTATTCCCTCCTCCACCTGCAGGCTCTGATGGTTTGCTGATCCTTTCTTCCCAAGGAACTCCTGCAAAAACCCCACCTTCTGCTTTAGGGAGCAAATGTACCTTTGTGTGGCTGTGGCTCTGGGCCCCCGTGGGCTGCAGAGAGGGATTTGGGCTTTAATCCACGAGTGTCTCTCCAAGGGACCTTGGAGGAGAAGAGCTGTGCAAATCTCAGGCAGGCTGGGTGGCTCAGCACATGCGAGGTGATGCACAGCAGTGCCCCAGGATGCACATCTCCACAATATCAATGGAATTGTGGAATGATGCAATTAAAGCAAGGGAAATACCAATGTGGGAGCTGCCTGACCCAGAATCTGTGCGGCACATGATTACTGGAGCTGTAGCTCGGCCATGAGAAGTTTGCATTCACTTTTTGTCTGTTCATCACTGGTTCGGGGCTGTTTGTTTTTCACTCCTCCTCCCTATTTGTATGCATGCTCTGACCCTGCTTTGGTAACAGGCTAGAGAGTAAATAGAAAGGGGAGGGGAAAAAAAAAGGCAAGGGGAAAAAAAAGCCAAGGCACAGTTCAGCTCAAATCCCCAAGGAAACAGATGTGATTGCCTTCCAGAAATGGCTCCAATAAGGCCAGAAAGGAATATTGCTTTTATAGCTTTTGGGATATAAAACATTTAGAAAATGTGATTGACTGGTAGTGCCTAACTTGTCATTTATCCATTTCTCCCTCCACCCAAACACAGCAGTATCCTCAGACGGACTCATTTCCACCTTTTCTTGGCTTTGTGCCCCTTTCCTATGTGTGACACACGCGCACACCCATGTGTCCTTGCATGCTGAGCTGTGTGCACACACAGGCACGTGTTCCCCCACGCTCCTGGCTCCTTGTCCCTGTGTCATGGATTTATCATCGTTCTGCTAAGCACTCAAACTCCTGTGGCTATTTATAATTAATGCTCAGAAACCTGCCAATCCATTTAATGACACCAGGAGGTCACGGCCTCCCTTATAGCTTCCCATTAATCACCATTAGAACAGTTCTGGGTTTTTTACGTTCTTTTAAAATGTTAATTCACCTTTATAATGCTCCTTTCAGCTCTGACTGTAAAGGGATACTCTGCAGTCACTCCAGACTGTCTTGCAAGTGTGTGCAGGTGAAAGGCTCAGTGGGACAATTGCACTTGATAAAGTCTCTTGGATGTCTCCCGCTGGAATGAATCACACTCGCAAGCTCTGCCAGATGGGGTTTCTGCACTGCCCTCTGCCGCCGGCTCCTCGCACGGTGCTGGCGCCGCTCCCTCCCTGCCGGCTCCATCCCTCACCACTCCTCCCTCCTGAACCACAGGATCACAGAATCCTGGGGTGGCTTGGGTGGCGAGGGACCTTAAAAATCCTCTGGTTCCATGGTCCAATACTCTGGTTCCATGTTCCAATCCTCCGGTTCCATGTTCCAATCCTCTAGTTCCAGGACATGCCAAAATCTGTCATGGTTTGGAAAGACACGAGTCTGCTAAGGAAGGCAGGAGCCTCCCCTGAACTGGAAAATGTAAAACCACCCCCCCCCCTCCAAATTGTTATAAATTTGAAATTAAGGGGCTCTCAGGCAAAAAAATATGGGTGAAGGAATAATGGTTCTTTAATAGGGAAGAAAATAAAAAAATAAAATAAACAATGTAGTAAATTAAACCAACACTGACAAAGTCAGAACTCAACCTGACTCCCTGTGGGTCAGGGTGTTGGCAGCAGTCCCATTGGAATTGTGGCTGCAGCCCTCCTGAAGTGCCAGGTGTGATTCCCCACGTGGAATGAGCTTATCCATGCTGGCACAGAGCTGGCTCTGCCAGGCTGTGTTTGGGCACACCTTTACTGGGAAGGTTTTTAGATCTGAAGTGGGCTCATGCACAGTTTGGCTTTATGGGTTCTGGTGTCTTGGTTTGGGTGGAGCATCCATCTCATCCCTTGCGAAAGTTAACAAAAATCCCAAAAAATCCCAATTCCCAGAGAGCAGGGCTGCTCCCATTGGCGAGTCCATCTCTTTCCTGCCAGTGCCCTGGGAGCCTCCAGCCCTTGTTGTGTGTCCCAAAGCACCCCCTGCCATGGTCACAGCACAGGGCATCAGCAGTGATGTCTAGAGGCAGCTTGGTGGAAGGAAAACTCCGGGTGCAATCTGGTACCTTTGGCATCAGTTCCTCTTCAGTAGCCTCCTCCTGGCTCGTGGTTGGAAGCAATCATCCCTCTCCAAAGTCAATCTGTGCTTGCCACCAATGGGAATGGCTCCAAGGCAGTGCAATCCTGATCCAGATTGGGGTGTTGATCCTTTTGGGAACAGTCCCATGGCCCCATGTGAGCTGTGGGGACTTCTCACAGCTCTGGGTGCCAAAGCTCCAGAGGGTCCCATGATTTCTGCTCTGTGCTCATCCAAGAGGGGAGAAGGCAACACGGACACCCAGTTCCTTTGGTGGGAAGCATGCACAGCCCTATGTGTGCTCAAGGAGGGCAAAAATTCATGCTGGCCTCTCTGTTTGGGTGAAATAGGATCACTCCTGCTCCTTTGGAGACTTCTGGTCTGGGTGAGAGCCGAGCCCAGGCCCGTTTCTCTGAGTAAATACGCCAGCAGCATTTGGCTTAGTGAACTGTGGCTTTTAATAAATGGCTCTTATCTTGCTGAAGTGCTGCTAAATTGTCAGGATTTAAAATTAGCCTAATAGATTTGTGGGCGATGTTTTATTCACTGGTTAGTTGGAAAGAGATGGAGGGGGGGGGGAGAGATGGCTCCACCCAGTTCTCCCTGAATTATACCCGAATTACTTATTTGTTTGGGCCGAAGGGGAAATGTTCTGGATTAATGTGCAATGCCTCAGCACCTGACTTAATGAGAATTTAGAGACCTATCCCAAACTGATAGTCTCCCATTAATCACTTGGTGGCCCCTCTGCTTTGCTGTCCCTGGGATGTATTTTTTGTGGTGGTGGTAGGGTTATGGTACCCACTGCTGCTTGCCAGGAAAAGGGGATGGGGATGGACAACAGAAGTTTTTAGGTGCTGTGGTGGCTTCCAGGATGATTTCTTACATCTTTGCTCTGTGTTGAGTTGAAGTAGATCCCATAGATCTCTGTCTACACCACACCTACCTGTACAACTTGAGTTCTTGAGCATGAAGTTGAAGTTGCTCAGCTTGTGGTACATCCCATGAACTTCCATGAGCCACTTTGCCTGCATTTCTTTTGGCAAAGCTGAGCTGGTTATGATCCTGTTGACAGTTTGGAGGCATATGGAGAGTCAAGGCAGAACAGCGTCTTATAATAGAGTAAAATGGGATCTGGTTGGGATGAAAGATGCCAGGGAAATGTCAATCACTATCATTATCCTAACAAACTGCTGTACCTGCAGAGATGATAATAATATTTAGCAATTATATGGCACGTAACAAGCTCAAACAGCACAGACTGCAGCTAATTAAATCTCCCAAGACTTCCTTTGGGTGGGTGATTTCCTTAGAGCATGGACCAGCTTCTCAGAGTATTTAGTGAGAAGTTCTGGCACTTCTTCCGCATTTCACAGGAAGGGAAGGGTGGTCCTGCTGGAAATCCATGCAGTGAGGGTGGTGGGGTCAGTCCTGGCACTGTGTTGGGCTGTTTGCTCCATTAGGAGGTGTTGGGTGGCCTTGACTTGATCACCCAGATGGCCAAAGGTGTTTGGATGTGTTGATGTGCTTTTCCTCATCCTTTTTGGAATTGGGGAGAGTTTGGGTGCTGGACACCCAGATGAGGACCCCACCAGCACCCCTTGGTGAAGCAGAGGTGCTGGTACAGATGGTTTTCAGGGCTGGACAGTCAGAGGGTGTTTTCTCCGGTGCCTGCTTTGCTGTGCTGCTGCTCTTTCCCTCTTGGTTCATCATTCCCCATCCCATCTCGAGCAAGCTGCATCCTCACAAACCCTTCTGGAGGGTGACACATCAACCAGCATCCCTGGTTTGGCTGGGCCATCCAAGATCACTATTGGAATTTAATACCAATATAGCCGGATGGAATGTGCCTGGGCTCCTCTGGCCTTGCTGCTTGACCAGAGGTGGCAGCTGTGGTGGTTTCACCTCAGAGACACTTTTGGCTGGCTGGGTGCTGCAGCTGGGTGCTTGGGACAAGTCCATGCCTGCAGGAGCTCAGGTTTCCCTCTGCCAGAGAAGCTTTAAGGCCATGGTGAAGGAAAGGAGTCGGTTCTGATGGAGGGTTTAGATGCAGAGCTTTATTCTGGCCCACAGGCCTCTGAATGCAGCACCAGCTCCAACAGAACTCCCTGAGCCCGTGGTTGCTGTCTCTTTGAACCCCGGGAGAGGGACAGGGAAGGGGCAGGGAGCCACCAAGCAGGGACAGGAGGGACAAAGGGACAAAGGACACCTGGATGGCCCAGTGCCCCCCAGGGTTGAAAGGCATCTTTTGAACTTTGCCAATCACTCGACGCCCTTGCTGGAATGCCAGGATTGATGGACAGCACTCAGCAGGGTGCAAGGGAGGGGAAGGGAGAGGTGATTGGCACACCTGGAGAAGGAACTGGGATAGGTGAGACAGGCTATTACATCGCACTGCAACAGATCACAATGACAGAAAGCAAGACTTGGAACGTTTCCCCATTTGTGGTGCTCTCATCTCTCCCTTCCTGGCAAGCAGCAGGTGAACCCTACCTGGATCCAGCCAGGCTTCCTGAGCCCTGCCCAGTGCATGTTGCTCCAGCCCAGGCAGCCCCTGGTGTCCCTGTAACTTTGTGAAGGTCAGCATTGGTGTCTGAAGTGGAAGCAAGGCGTGATGCACAGTGTCAGCCATAAAGGAAATGTTGTATATAAAAGATAAGTTTTTTTTCTTTTCTTGTGGCAGAGGAACAAGGCGCCGAGTTCATTTAGCATTCATAAAGTCTTGCTTTGGAAACGCCTTTAAGTACTGCTGAGGGAGACTTGAAGGAGCATGTTTGAGAGTCAAATGCACATCTCCTTGGGCTCTCCTTTCATCTGCTTTAAAAAACACAATCTTTTTTTTTAATCTTTTTTTTTCCCCCTCTGTAAAAATACTAATCTTCTCCAACAGCAGCAGACACCCAGGGTGCAGGCGCTTGGCAATTAGCTCAGTGAACAGAATAAGTGAGGAGCAGAGGGAAGGGGGGACTCAGCCAAGGACCTGAGGACGCTGAAATCCTGAAATCTTGCCTGCTAATTAGGAGGCAGCACAGGATGGGGCCTGGGTAATCCAGGTGCTGAGTCACAACAGCCCAGTGTGCTGTCCACTCGGGTGGCAACGTGGCTCTTTGTCATCCTCTGGGCTGAGAGGAAGGCCCACCAGGGAATTTGGGTCTTGGGCTGGGCAAGAGTCCAAGGGGATGAGGTGAGGATGAGTCTGGCTTGATTTACGACCTGGCAAGAGTAGTCCTGATTCTGAGCAGGTCACGAGTAGCTGTTGGGAGAAACATGTGGAGGTTTTGGCGTGATTCCTCCTTGGAATCTTGGCCAACACTTGGAGTGGAGTGTCCATCCTCCAGAGGCTGGGCTTTCCCTCACAGAGAGTCATCTTCTTGGAGTTGGTGTCAGCGTGGAAATTCAGTGCATGATTCTGTTCCCCTCGCAGGAGCTGAGGCAGAAGGAGAGAGACAAAAGCAACAAGGGTTGTCGTCATCCAGACTTCTTCAGCTTGTGAAGAGCCAACTTCTTGGGAAGTGTCAGATGGGCAGAAGTTCAGCTGAGCCCCTTCTTTTGGCTGAAACTTTTCTTGTCCTTGAAATCTCTCTCCTTCTCTCTTCACTTGAGGGAAGGGAATTTGCTGTGATGGAATATGTTGTCTTGTGGCTTTTTATGAAAACAGCACATGTCACTGCCCCTGTTTCCTGGAGCCAAAGGATATGGCTGGATTTCAAAAAGAAAAGGACTGGATGATTTCATTATTGCTAACAACTGTTCCCACCAAGATAAGGGCAGTCTAATCACATTCCCTGTGAAGAAGTACCAGGGGAACCAAAGGGGAACATTTCCATTTGATCTTCCTCGTTGTCTTGTGTGTTTTGGTCCTCTTCGGTGCTGAGCAGTGCCAGGAGCAGGCTGTGAGGCTGAGGGGATTTGGGGGAGTCGAGGCAGCAGTTCGTGGTGCAGTGTCCTGGTTATCAGGGGTGTCCCAGGCTGGAGATGCTCTGCCAGCAGCTGCCTCCACATCAGGATTTATTTCAGTGCCCGCCTGCAGTCAGGGCTGGAATTCCACATCCCAAACTCTTTGAGCGGAGCCTGAGCTGATGAAGGAGGCTGAGCACTGAGCAGAGAGGGAGTTTCCAGCTTTTTATTTTTTGATTTGCAAGTTGCCCAGAAGAAAAGTGCCACCTCCTTCAGAAAAAAAAAAAAAAAAAAAAAAAAAAAAAATCAGCTCTTATGGCTAATGAATTTGCTTTTCTTAATTATGTTTCTCAGATTCCTGATGTAGATTCCCCTGAGAACTGATCCATAGCTGAAAACCCCCTCTGCAGTGATGTCTTGGTTTGGAAAGCCAGGAGTCTGCTAAGGAAGGCAGGAGCCTCCCCTGGAATGGAAAATGTAAACCCTCCCCACCCCTCTGAATTGCTATAAATTTTAAATCAAGGGGCTCTCAGGCAAAAATATGGGAGCAGGAATAACAGTTCTTCAATAGGGAAGAAAAAAAATAAAAGGATAAAATAAACTATGCAGTACACTAAAACAGCTAAAACAACAGAGTCAGAACCCAACCTGACACCCTGTGGGTCAGGGTGTTGGCAGCAGTGCCATTGGAATTGTGGCTCAGCCCTCCTGCAGTGTCAGGTGTGGTTCTGTTGGAGCGAGGGGGGTCTGTAGAGAAGGATATATTCTTCTTCTGAAGATCCAGTGGAAGGAGTGGCAGCTGCTGTTCCTCTGAGGAATCCAGTGGAGAAGCCGTGCTGGTGTCTCAAAAACCTCTGGATTATATCTGGGTAGCAATGCTTGGCTCCTCCCTCTGGGCTCACATCTCCCAGTGGGATGCTGTAGTTCTTATCAGCCATGCAGTGACATTCAATAGCTGTTATCAGCAGATGTCCCCTCCCAAGGGAGGTGGGAATGTGGTCACTCAAAGAGAGAGATAAGGCAAACTGCCCACTTGACAAAGATAATCTGCCATACAGATGGAAACTGAAAATGTCTTGTATTGCAGTCTTCAACAAGTGAGCATGCTCCATCTTTAGCTGCCAGGAGGTGATGCTGACCATGGAGCAGCCCAGGTGCAGGGGGAGGGCAGAGTCAGGATTGGAGGGATCAGTTTTTGGTTGTGTCCCCTGCTCCACTCCACTGCCTGCAGGGAGTGAGCTGCACGTGTCCCCTCTGCAGCCATCCCTGTGGCAGGGAAGGAACTCTCAAGGCTTTGATTTGCCTTGTGGCAAGACATAACATTATCATCTCGTCCTTTAATGATCTGAGGACATTGAGGATTTTTCAAATCAATTTCCCTGCCTCGGCAGCTCTGATTCTACCACGGGTGGGTAGTGCACAATCAGTGTAGGCACAGGGATGCAGTAACTCAGTTTTCCCCTCACCCTTGTGTTGTTTGCATGCCCTTGGCTCCTCAGGAGCTTGGTGCAGGCACTAATTGATCCATCCTGTTGGCACAGCCAGCATGGAGCTGTCATTTGGTGAGCAAAGTGGGGTTCTCCCTTCTGGAGCACAGGGTCACCGCTTCAGGTCCCAGCAGCGACCACCCAAAGAGAAAAGATGACTTATAATTACATTCATAATTGAAAGTGATTAATGGTAGCAAAAGAACTTCGAGCGATTTCTTGTAATTAAATACTAATTTTAGTTTCTTTGCAGTGCCGAGCACCATGTTTGCTTTACTGGGGATATTTATGACTGCGCCTTAGCACAGTTTAAGATCTTAAAAATACATGTTCACTCATTAAGAATTTTGTGGTGACTGGGTAAACAAGTAAACATCAATTAATTTGTTTACATTGTGTCTGTAATTAGTTTTTATTATTTTAAATTTTGGAGGATTTTTCTTCTGGAGGATTTGTGGCTTTGAGTGGTAGAGTGGAACCCTTGATCAGTCCCATACCAGGGGAGTCCTGCCCTGTGCTCTGGGCTGCTCTAGCTGCCAAAAATCCCCCAAAGAATTGTGAGAAGGAGGCAGGAATCACATCTGGAATGGTTTAGGCTCAGAGGACATCATGGCCAAGTGTGGAGCCTGCTGGCTCAGAGGCTTTGGAGCAGGGAGAGGAGTTGTCTGCCCATGGCAGATGCTCGCTGGCTGTTGCTTGGTCTTGAAGAACAGAAGTGTCACAAAATCAGCTGTTTCTGCCAGGTTTTGGCTGTCTGTAAGTGACACCTTTCAAACTCAGCTGCTGCTCATGATGCTGTGTCAGGGGTTGCTCAGGGCTGCTCTCCTTCTCCCCTTGCTCCAGCTGCCAACACCATCCCCTCCCCTCCCCTCTTTGGAGGCAGCTTTTACCCTGGATCCAGCCTGGACTGGATTTTGGGGATATATTTGCAGAATTTAGCATTTAATCCCTAGTGCTATCACTGTATTGATTTGATTTTGGATTTTGACCTGTCAAATGGAGCTGGTTTGGGTTTTGGCTGTGAACAGGGATCTGAGGGATGCTGGTTTGGGTGGCTGTACCTGGATACAAGCATTGGGGAGTCACCAAATTGGGCAGAATTCCCATCCTAGGGAGTGTGGGCTGTGTCAGACACCTTCTCAGGTCACAGTGGTCTGCTCTGACTGGAAGTGTCTTTAAGTCTGGGTTTATTCATGGACCAGTGCTGGGAAGGGTGAAAATTTGACAAGGAAGTCTCACACATATGTATGCTTAGCAGAAAGATTTTAAATGTAGAGTCTGATGAAGGAATAGAGGTGGAAGCAAGTTTTGATATAGAAGAAAAGAATTGCTGAGCCAGTCTTACTGGATAACCAAGAAGGCAAAGGGTGTGTGAGTTAGAAGGGGTTTTTATGGCTTAGAGCAAAGGATAAACCCACCCCAAACAAGAATATGTTTCTACCAAGCAGAAAGATAGCACAGGCAAACAAGTCAGCAAATGTGGCAAGCAGAAAAAAAGGTCTCAGAATTTCCAACTTCTAGCTTAAATTGTAATGTACTGACTTTTAGTGATTGGAGAACAGTAACATGAATATGGTAATTACAGTAGTTATGATAGGCTATAGATAAAAGTTAAGGTATAGATTGGTTCTACTGTATTAACATGTTCAGCAAAGAAAAGTATAGAATGCATTGTAACCAAAAAAAAAATATAAAATGCATTATAACCAAAACCAAAGGGTCCAGGCCTGCCTGCAGCTGGAGCTGACAGCTGTAGGCACAGCTCTGTCACCCACGACCCTGGACTGCTGTAATGTCTTGGATGGAATAAACTACATTTTGTATACAATAAACGGCATTTTGTATACAATAAACTGCATTTTGGAGAACCACCTAGAGTCCCACATCCCTCATTTCAGCTCTTACGGCCCAGAGCAGCTCCTTTTCAAGCCCTACAGGATGAGCGTTACGCCCAGGTGTGCACATGTCCTTCCTGCACCTTGACAAAGTTGTTTTGGGAATCTGTTTCCCAAAAACTTGGTCCTGCTCTCATAGCAACACAGTGGGCTGGAAAGCTCTTGATGGAAATCGTGTCTCTTCCTCACCAGTTCCCTGATTCCTTGCTAATGCTTTTCATTCCCTCTTGCTGCTTGAGAGAGCTGATCATCTGATTAAATTAAGACAGACACAAAAGCAGCTGGCCTGCCAAAGACTTGGATTTTATTAAAAATAATATTGTTTACAGACTTCTCTCCCTTTATGGCGCATATAAAACAGTGTGTTCCGCCCGAGCAGCCGGCAGACTCGCTGCAATTTACCCAGGAAAAGATGGAAAGACATTAAACCCTGCCTTGATGGGGAGCAGAGAGGGCATGGAGGAGACAGAGGTTGGGGATGAGAGACGGAGTGTAGCTGTGGCAGCAATGAGAGGGAAGGAAATGCAAGGGAAATCAGAAGAGAAAAGGAAGGATGGATCCCTGATCCCCACCTCCCCTTCTCCCCTCGCATACCTGCACTGAAATGAAGCTTTCAGCGAGGAGAGGGATGATGGAAAAGAGGAGATAAACTAGGGCAGAGAGCTTCAGCTGGGGACACAGCCTCCACTGGAGCAGGAGCAGAGCTGCTTGCCCTCCCTGCAATATTCAGGAGCCCTTCCCAGGCTGTCTGTGCAGGTGGAGAGGTCTGTTCTCTGCTCATCTGAGGTCTTGCAGATGTTTTGCAAGTCCTGGGGCTGGGGCTAGGTCAGGGCTGGAAGTGCTAGCTCCTGCCCACCCAAGCGCCTCACCAAAGAGCTCTTGTGCTGTGTAAATCAATTATTTGTGATTTATTCACACTTGAAGGGCAGAGGAGGGTGTGCAGGGAACAGCACAGCGATGGGTCATGGCATGAGGGGCTGGCAGGGAAGCAAGGAGGGACAGGGAGGTTTTCCCAAGGTCGCAGAGGCAGCTTGAGGTAAGACCCAAACTTCAAGCAGGGTCCTCACCTCCAGCAACCCTTTTGCTGGCTAAAAGGGGTTGTGCCTCACTTTGGGAAGGCAGGGATGAGCCCTGCTAATGCCCTGCTGCAGGAGTGCCCTGGCTCTGCTTGGCTTTCTCTCTTCTTCCTGGGTCTTCTCTTTGTTTGTTTGATTTGGTTCCAAATAATTAAGTGTAAAGATCCATGGCTAATGGTTTGAGTGAAGGGTGGATGGGTGCTTTAATTAACTCGTGAGAGGATTATACACTCGTGTTTTCAGTGTCCCTGACCCCAGCTGCAGTGACAAGGCTTGAGCACCCCATGTTTTGAGGGAGCTGAGCACCCTGTGAATGTGGCATGTGCTGGGTGGGGGGATCAGCTTGGAAAATCCACCCAGAATGTGCTGGGAAGATTTGACAGGGATCCTGACTGTGGTTATCATGGAATCATAGAATATCCTGAGCTGGAAGGGATCTACAGGGACATGGGGGTTATTCCTTTCCCCTGCATGGTCCTATGGGAGAAAGGTGTCCCACCCTGTTTCCCTGGAGCACTGAGCTCCACCCTGGCACAGAGAGCACTTTCTGACACTGGTCACATGCTGGTTTTAATACCATAAAGGAGTTTGGTGGCGTGAGGGATGTGTCTTTGAGTTGTACTGAGACTTTAAAGATTTAATAAGCCCGAACCACATTTTGGACTGATACACGTGGAATTTGGGTTGAGCATCAGCCATCTGCCCCTTCTTCACTAGATGGTCACTGTACAAACTTCCAAGAAGAGATGCCTTCTATTTCTCAACCTTTCCAGACAAAATCCAGCAAATGAATCTGGTTGGGAATAAGCTCAGCAGGGCAGCCTTGGGCAGGAGGATTTCTGCAAACCAGGAGCTCAGGAGACTGTGAGACAGGAGGAGATCTTGGAGGAGGTCATCCCTTGCTGGCCTCCAGGCACATGGAAGCTTGGTGGGTGTCAAACCCTGGGCTGATCCCTTGGTCTGAAGGCAGTGAGAGGTTTGGAGTTGTATCAGCAAGTGCTTCAGCCTCTGCTGCCCAACATGTCACTATTTCAGAAGTTTTTGCGTCCAGAATTTCTGAGAAAATCTTTGAAGGCAAAGGCTGAGCCCTCGCCATCCTCCCCACACACCTTCCCCCAGCCCATTCCTAAAGTGACTCCTCCCAGTGGCTACTCAATGTTTCAGGATAAAAAAGCCTCCTTCATGACTGTTTTAAAGTTAAATAAACTCCCAAGACCCAGTTCCATGAGGATTAATGAAGGAGTGATCTCCTTTTGCAGCTCCTTCACTGCACAGTTGAGGAGGTTGGGATGGGGTTGGGTCAAGTGACTCCCTGAATGAGTCAAAAGTGCTCTGAACATCCAGGAGAGGCACAAGGTTGTCGCCTACATCATGCACTGAGTCACCGGGCAATTTCCTGTCCCTCCCAGCGCAGAACACTCCAGGTGGGAGCTTCAGCATCTCTGCTTAAAACAACCCTGATTAGGGCTGTTCTCTCATGGAAAATGCATGAGAAAAGTGCATTTCCATGCCATTTTTTTGGATCAAAAGTCATTTTTACTCTAAACAAGGCTTTTTTGGCCTTTTTTCAGTGGTTTTATGTGCCTCTAGAACCCTCCCTACTTATCAGTCCCCCAGCGAGCCGCTCGGTTCGTGTGCTAATCTGCTTTATTATGTTTTTAAATGCACTTTAGCAGTTGAGTTTTATGGCTTTTTTTTAATTTTATTTTTGAGGCCAAACTCCAGCTTCTGAAGTTCCTAGCTCTCTTTTGCTTCAATGGCAGCCCTCCCCATTTATCCCAAGGCATAACATGGTCCTCACACTGTTTGAAATTAGATGCAGTGATTAGAGCATCTCTCAGCCACTGCTCTGCACCTCAAAGGACAGCTCAGAGAAGAGGCTGGAAGTTGGAGCTGGGGGTATTCATGCACTCAGAATGTGATTTCTTGGGACTTTGCACTTGTTTGAGCACTCTACAAGTGATCTGGAAATGGATGTCTGCTGGAAGGTGGTGAACTGGAAGTGGTGGTGGTGGCAGGAGGTCAGTGATGGCCATGTGAGGATGCCTCTGACCCGTATCTATGATGGATGATTCTATCTGTGCCTTTTCCCTGTGTTTTTTATAAGTAAAGATATAAGTAAGAGTGGTGAAATACCGAGAAAATGCCTAAAAATTGCTGAGAGTGCTTCTGGCTCAGCCAAGGAGATGCTCCAAGGGCTGGAGCCAGGCTGGGAGAGCTGGGGGTGCTCACCTGGAGAGGAGAAGCTCCAGGGAGAGCTCAGAGCCCCTGGCAGGGCCTGAAGGGGCTCTAGGAGAGCTGGAGAGGGACTGGGGACAAGGGATGGAGGGACAGGACACAGGGAATGGCTCCCACTGCCAGAGGGCAGGGCTGGATGGGATATTGGGAATTGGGAATTGTTCCTGTGAGGGTGGGGAGATCCCAGAACAGGGTGCCCAGAGCAGCTGTGGCTGCCCCTGGATCCCTGGAACGTCCAAGGTGAGGTTGCACAGGGCTTGAGGCACCTTGTGATAGTGGAATCTGTCCCTTGAATTTCCTTTCATCTCAAACCCTTCCAGGATTCCTTTCTGACTCTGTTCAGCTCCGGCAGCTCCCTCCTCTCTGCTCAGCCCCCGTGCCGTGGGGTGCAGCCCCTGCTGTCTGTCTGTCTGTCAGTCAGCAATGTGTGTCTGCAGGGCTGTCTGCAGCCTCGTTAGGTGCCTGCTCTGCCTGGAGCCGCTCCTTGCAGAGCTCTGCCTCGATCTCACAGGAATTCAGCGTTTTGTTACGGAGCTCGCTCAGCTGCTCTGAGGAGTTTTTTAATTTCTTTCACCTCCGTGTTTTTCCTGGGGAATTTGTGTGTGCCACAGGGAGGCGTGGTGGAGAGGACAGATGTTGTAGATGTGGGTTTGAGCTGATGCTGATGGCACCTGGAGGTGCAGGATCCACCTGGGGTTTGGCAGAGGAGCAGTCACAAGTTCTGGCACTGCTATGTTTTGCTCTTAGAAATACTTTTCTCCTCTAAATGCTTTCGCACGGGGGTGAAATTTTAATGTCAGTGCTTCAGACAAGGAAACTGAGCTCTCCAACAGAAGGAGGATGTGATTCCCAGGTCTGGATGGCTTTCAGGAGCCACCAATCCCACTCAGTTTGGGTGAAGGGGACTCGTGTGAGTGGTAGAGTTGTGCTTGGGGTCTGACCTGAGAGCAAAGGGTGTGATCTAAGCTTGGAGACAGCACATCATGATAACCTTTCAGCCTTCAAATCTTTGCAAAATTGTGAAGGTCCATGTGCCCTCTGAGGTGCAGCCTTGAAATGAGGGCGATATATGGAAATGCATTGGATAGCTCTGTTTAATCCAGGCCAGCTGCCACCGTGCTCTTAATGATGGGCCCTTGCTGTCCCTGCAGGTAGGAGTGATATTTGTCTGAATTGGTTTAGCTTCTAACGATGGCCAGGAAACCTGTTCTGATTGAGTTGCCTCAGGAAACGTTCAGTGCTTCTGTCAGTCACTGTCTGAGCCTTGGCTGTCATTTTGGGCCGTGCCTTTTCAATCCTCCCCTTGTCAGAACCCTTGAGCAGTGCAAGAGAGGGCCTGGGATGGATGGAATTATTCTCTAGTTAAAGCCAATGCCCTTACACAAACAGTGGTGTGTCCAAACACCACAAAAAGTGGGACAAGAGCTGGGGGAGAGTGGAGGGGAGAGGTGATGATTGCTCTATCCACTGAAGCAGGGTTGTCCCTGGAAATGGAACATGAATAAGTAATCTGGATAAATAATGGAGCTGTCTGAACTGTAACAATAAAGAATAAAAGTGCTGAGTGTGTCTTGCTGTGATTTGTGGGGTCATGCTGTCTGAGGCAGTGGAACCCTTGCTCCCACTGGGGAGCAGGAGCTGCAGATGGATCTACTGGATGCCACAGAGAGGACTTCTATTTGCCACTGTCTGTGCTCCAGATTTTATGATGCTACAACAGTTTTGTGGATCCTGAGAGGTTCCTATGTCAGTCTGGCGATGAATGACTTTTGTGGGATTAGGACTAGGTGGATCCCAGCTGATTTCACCTTCCGCTGGAGTTGGGCACCTGCTTCATGGGAAACTGAGCTGCCCTCTGGTGATGGAGCCCTTCTGCAGGGGCTTCATGAGCCTCAAAGTTATTCCAAGTTCCCAAACAAAACTCCTGTTGCAAATTTGTGTTTTTTCTTCTGTTTCTTTGAAGGGATGCACAAACATTCCCCTGCTTTGTATGATATTTATGTAAGGTGTTGGGGAAGATGAAACAAGAAAGCCTTATAAATATGATTGTCTGGCAAAAGAGAATATGGAGACTTTTGAGAATATGGAAACTATAAGTGAGACTGAAATGAAAGCAAGCTTTGAGATACCTCAGTTACTGAACAATTGGAAAACGATAGTATGGCCAGCTGAAGGCAATCCCCTTTAGATCAAGTCTTACCCTCTGCCTGCAGACAGGTCCAAGGGTCAAAGCAGACCCTGCCAGCTTGGCAGAAGGGGCCCAAAGAGGAGTTTTTAGGGTTTAAAATGTAACACAGTATGGCAGTGTAATGATTCTTATAGGCTGTATGTAAATGCTGTAGAATTTGTATCTTGTACTAGATTGGTTAGTGAGAATCAGAGTATTCAGCACAGAAGAAGATTTATTGTATTGTAATGACAACCTCACTCTCTTACCCTTTTACTCCCTTACGCTCCTATCCTCTTACTCTCTCACCCTCTCATCCTGTCTCCCCCTCTCTTCTCTCAGCCCTGCTCTGAGCTGTGGCTGCAGCTCCCAGCAGGGCCCTGCACCCAGGCCCTTTGCAATAAACCCCAAGTTCCAGCCCTGGCTTCAGAGATCTCTCGTATCCATCCATCCCGACCATCCAACCCCCCGATGCTCCTAAAGTAAGGGAAGAGTTGTCAATTCTTACTCCATCTTCTCTTTCAGTGACAAAGCAAACGCTTTGGTGCCTTTCATCTTTCTCTGGAGTTGTCTGCCTTTCTCACCCGTTTCATTGCTATTCCATGGATTCAGCCCGGCTCGTCCCGGCTGGGACGTGCAATCAATTGCTCCACATCGATTAGAGATGTGTGTCTTGCACTGTGGCAAACGCACTTTGGATTGATCTCAGAAGAAAGGGAACCTCCAGCTGCAGGCTCAGGGCCGCCAGATGTGCTCAGGAAGAAGACAGGGTGTCAGCATGGGTCAGTGGGGAGGTGATGACGTGTTAAGTTGCAGTGACTTGACCTTTGCCTTTCTGAGAGCCTGGTGTGCAGGTCAGGCTGAGGTTCTGCAGCTGAGCCCTTGCATTAAACCAAGTGGAGCAAAACGATTCTCCTCTGTCCTTTTTACAGCACTCCTGTGAAGATTTGCTATCTTCTGTAGCCTGGTTGAAGCCTCCATAATTTGTGGGCAGCTCTAACACCCCAGTTCCTGAGGTTTTCTGTCCTTTTTATCCATATGTTCAATGTTTTCCGAGTGTGCCACTATTGTATTTGCAGGGTGTCCGATGAAGGAAGGAATGATGAATCTGACTCCATGTTTTCAGAAGGCTTATTTACTATTTTATAATACTATATTATATTAAAGAATAGTGTACTAAAGAATACAGAAGGGTACTTGCAGAATGCTAAAAAGATAATAATGAAAACTCCTGACTCTTTCCAGAGCCTTGACACACCTTGGCCCTGATTGGCCAATGAGTAAAAACAACTCATAGCAGAATCCAATTAAACTATCACCTGTGGGTAAACAATGTCCAACCACATTCCAAAGCAGCAAAACATGGGAGAAGCAAATCAGATAATTATTGTTTTCCTTTTTCTCTGAGGCTTCTAAGCTTCCCAGGAGAAAAATCCTGGGCGAAGGGATTTTTCAGAAAATGTGAATGTGACATATCACGTCACGGTTGTCCATCTTGCATTTCCTATTGCTCATTTCCAGAAGAGATTTGAGATTCTGGTCCTACCCTCAGAACCCTTCCAGCCCCTTTCCTTTCCTCCTGGCTGGGCATCATCTACAAATGTAAATCAGCGCTCTCCCAGCTCCGTAACGCAAGCAGTTAAATGTAAATGTTGGAGAGAGCAGGGCTGGACAGACCCCGGAGGAATCCTGCTGTAGGTTGGCCTCCTGGCATGGTTGTAAATAATAGATAAGCACTCTTTGAGAGCGCTTTGTCAACAGGCTGTTATCCCTCCTCCCCTCTGCCCCCAGCCTCAGCGATTACATCCACTCCGCGCTTCCTCAACTTTCCTCGGAGGGGCCGCGTGGGACTGGCATCAGGAGCCTTATTAAAGTCAAGGTATATCATGTCTACAGCTTTCCTCTTATCCACCAAGTCTAGTTATCCTGTCAAGGCGGAAATTAGGTTGGTTTGACATGATCTGTTCTTGACAAACTCGTGTTGGTGGTGGATGTGGGGTTTTTTTCTCACTTTATTAAATTCCCGGGCCTTACAAGCTATGATGGTTTCATCGTTTGTTTTAGTATCTTCCCAGTGATTGAAGCTGAGCTGATTGCCTACAGCTCCTGGGTTTTTTTACTTAAAGATATGAAGATTTCTTGCCCTTGCTGCTGGCCTCCACGAGCTCCCAAAGAGCAGCGCTGATGGCTCAGCGACGTTTCTGCCCGATTTTTCATCACTCTCCAGAGACTTTCCTCAATCTCTGCCAGTTTAATTTTTTCTTTTAACCCATCTCCTCCCCCTGCTCCAGTCTGAAAGCCATTTCCCTGTTAACATGAATTTTGGAGCTGTCTGCTGGCCACACACCTGCCTTTATATGGATAGAACCAAACACAGCTCCAAGGATCTCTGCCACATGCTTTCCTTGACTGCTTGGTGACAGACCCAACATTCCTTTTCCTTCTCATTTGAGCAAATCCAAGACCTTTTAATTCTCCTCTCATATCTCTTGCTAATTAAAACTTGTTTTGCATGTAAGTGCTGCTGACTTTATCCCTCTATGCCATTGTGGCTCTGTTATACCCATTCCTAATTATTAGCCCTTGTTTCCATACTTTTTTCATGATTCCTTTTTTATTCCCAGGTCATTGAATGGCTCTGAATTCAGCCACAGCAGCCTCTTCCTAGGATTCCTACCTTCCCTTTGCACAGGGATAGCCTGCTATTGTGTGTGTAATAAAGTCTCTTTCAGTAACTGCCAGCTCTCCCCTTCTTTGTGATTATTTTCCCAGGAGAACCCATCTACCAGCTTCCTGAATTTTTTTGAAATCTGGCTTTTGAAGTCCATTATCCATATTCCACAGCTTTCCGTCTGCTTGAAAACTCGATCGTTTCATCACCACTCTCACCCAAAATTACTTTCCTCCTTAAAGGCTGAAGTCCCTGCTCCCTAGGCAGGAAACCTCAGGCTTTTCCCTGTGCCTTCCCAAACACTTCCCTTGCACAGGGATGGGCTGTGTCCTGCAGAGAAACTCTGTCTGTCCTGGGTCTGTCCCTTGGTTGCAGAAGGGCTTGCCAGGGATGTTTTCCCATTCCCTTGGCTTTCAGCTTCTCTGTGCTCTCCATGTCCCATGCTTGCACATTTTGGGGAGGGTGGGGGATGTCTGCTGGCTGTGTCCTGCTCTAGGTGAGGATTTTGGGTGGTTTGCTGCCATCCTGGCCAGCTCACTTGTTCAAACCACATGGCACATCTGTGCCCAGGTCCATGGACATCACCATTAAGTCAGGAATGGATAAGTGACACGGACTCTAGGTCAGAAGGTAAGAGGCTAGAAGCCCTGAGTTTATTGAAACCCCTTCTTTTATACCTGATTGGTCATTTAATCAACACATTTCACATGACTGCCTAATTAAGAAGACACCCTTTAGTAAAACGCCTTATGAGAAAAACAACTTGTTCAAAACACCAACTGCAGGGAGTTTATAATTTGTTTACCATTCTTTCTCTCTGCCTCCCTAAAATTTTCCAGACCAATTCATGGGAAATTATCTTGCTTTCTCTCTATCTGACCAGACTGTTGCTTCCACATGTGAAGGAAGGACTGGCTTCCCTTTCCAAGCCTCCTGCATCAATGCCCCAGGAGCACAAGGGTTTGGTGGCCATGGCAAACCCCACAGGCAGTGACAGCACCTGGATATGCTGCTTTTCAATAAACCAGGCAAAAACATCTTACACCTGACTCTGAACTTTAAGGCAGCAGATTTGGGTGAGGCCATTCCCATCCTCCCTAACAAAGATGTGTAGGGCTGGCTGTCCAAGACCTTTAAATGTCAATAAGGAATTGTGCACAGCACACAAATCTTGGTGGGGAGCTGACAGGGACTGCAGTGCAGGGTGAGCTCCCTGGCTCCAGAGCTGCAGCTCTGCCTGGGAGCAGAGAGCAGAGCTGGGGAGGGGCTGCAGTCAGAGCCATGTGGTCACTGGAGCAGATCCATCCGGATTTTGGATATCTTAGACTGGATATTGGGAAGGAATTATTCCCTGTGAGGGTGGGCAGGCCCTGGCACAGGTGCCCAGCGCAGCTGTGGCTGCCCCTGGATCCCTGAAGTGTCCAAGTCCAGGCTGGACAGGGCTGGGAGCAGCCTGGGATAGTGGAAGGTGTCCCTGCCCATGGAATGAGATGAACTGAAAGGTCCCTCCCAACCCAAACCTGTCTGGGATTCAATGATTGAGTGGCTTCAGCTCCTTTCCCATGGGATTTGTGATAGCTTTTTAAAGCAGCAAGGCCAGGCTGTGGCAGCTCAGGGTGGTTCCTGCAGGGCTTGGATGCAAACGTGGAGAGCTGCAGAGTGCCTGGATGGCATCAAGAAACTCCCAGTGAAGTCTGAGACTGCAACAACAGGCCCAGCCTGAAGTAACTCAGGCAAACAATCCAATTCCTTTGGATTCTAGTGAGAATGAGGGATTTGCCCCTCCAGCTGTGCCTGAGAAACCACAAGTGTGAGTTGCTTTGCTTGTGCTGGCACCAACCAAGGTGAAGTTACACGCTGGCTGCCTCATATGTTGGATTGGTGTTAAACACAGGGATTTGGGGGCTGAGCCTGCCCCCAGCAGCTCTCTGGAGCATGGGAGGCTGAGCAGGCACTCTCAGAGGATGCAGTTGGGCATTCCCACGGCAGTGGTGGAGCAGGAGCTGGTGGCAGCAGGGCTGTGGGTGCCACAGCAATGTCCCCATGGGGTGATACTTTGGCAGGGAGCACACACTGACAGAAACCTTCCCAAACCAGGCTGTTGTGTCCTCAGGGATGTGTCACAGTGCCCAGCTGTGACAGCTGGAGGTGCTGCTGCAGGGGGGCACAAACACACAATGTATTTTCTATTTTTGATAGAAAATACATCACCCACGAGCTCAGGCAGGGGTGCTGTGGGGTGGGCTGACTGTGCCTGGATCCCACCAAGCCCCCCAGGACCCCTCCCCTCTGTCAGAGAGTTGCAGTGCCTCTCCCCAGCCCAGGAGCACATTAAATTTGATGGATGTCCAGAAATTATCATATCTGGGAAACACTCATTAATCTCTGTCTGCCTGGCTGGGTTTTATTGTCTCCCCTTCCTGCGAGCCCTGGTCCTTTCTCTCAATCCGTGTCAGCTTCTTTCCACCCGAGTTTTGCCTCCCACCCCTCTTGGCTCCTGCTGCACCCCTGCACCCAGGGCAGGGCTTGGCAGGGTCTGTGATCCAGAGCCCATCCACTGCAAACTGGGATGGGTGAAGCTTTTGGAACACGTCTGGGTTTTATCAGTGGTTGTTTTGTCAGTGGTTGTTTTTATGGCTTTGGAGGGCTGTGGGAGCACAGGGGGAGGTGGCTGCTGGCTGTGGGCTGGTCTAGCCTGATCCCTGGTGTTACCTGCTGGCTTTGGTAGGGGAATGCTGCTCCACTCCTCCAGATGTGCTTCACTGATGGCACCGTGTCCCCATCTACACCACAGGGTGGGTCTGTTCTCCAGCCCTATATCCAAGCCTGGAATAATTGGATTTCTTGGTGTCCCATCATAAAATGGTTTGGGTTGGAAGGGACCTCAAAGCTGATCTTGTTCCATCCCCTGCCATGGTCAGGGACACTTTCCACTATCCCAGGCTGCTCCAAGCCCTGCCCAACCTGGCCTTGGACACTCCCACACATCTCAGTGGCCCTTTGCAATGGCTTATTTCAGGTATTTCTGGGTTTATTCTGGCAATCCATGCAACACAGCAGCATCTGCAGGGCTGCAATTATCTGTAAGGAAAGGCTCTGGCTCCCTGAGGAATAACTTTGGATCGAAGGTCCTAAAGATCCAAGTTCCATCCATGGAGTCACACTGGTGGAGCAGTGGAGCAGCTCCAAGCTCCATCCAGCCTAACCTTGTCTCTTTCCAAGGATGAAGCATTTACCAGCTCTCTGGGAAACCTGTGCCAGTGTTTTACCACCCTCACCACAAAACATTTATTCCTACTATCATCTGTACTGTGAATTTTCCCTGCTTCAAAGGGCAGCCTGGTGAAGGAGGGAAGGTTACCCTCACACAGGGGATCCTGCTGGTTTGTAACGTCCCTTCCATGGAAATTTTCTGTTTGCTAAACATGACTGGATATGGAGAAGAACAATTTGTTGAAGTTGAGTGAAATAAACTTGACAATTTTTTGAAGTTGAGTGAAATAAACTTCTTAATGATTAAACTAATTTTTCAGGCTGGTGCCACAGTTTCCCTCTGCAGTGCAGGCCCTCTTTGCTGGCACCACACATCCCTGACACGCTTGGGAATAGCTCAGCCCCATCAGCAGGGCTGTAATTTGGCACCAAACCTCTTTCCACACAAAGATTTTTTTGTTTAATAAAGCATAAGACTGAGCAGTTTGCTCTCGCTCATAGGTTTTGAAATACGCATTTAATTTCGCCTTAATGAGGAAATTATTGTGTATAAAATTAAATGCTTTGTCATGGCTCTCCAGGACGGGGCTGTGTAGGATGAGAGATGTTGGGACAAGTGATGCTGGGAGATTTTGGGGATGGGGGTGCTGAGGGGAGAGATCTGGAATGATGAGTGTGGATCTGCAAGGCAGCAGTGAAAGATCACTGAATTGGAATAGTTTAGGTTGGAAAAAACCTTTAAGACAACCCAAGGAATACCCAGACCACTCCTCCAGCACTGCCAAGCCCACAGCCAAACATGTCCCAAGTGCCACATCCATACATGTTTTTAACCTTACCCCATGATGTGACTCCACCACTTCCCCGGGCAGCCTGTTCCAGGGCTTGACATCCCTTGCCATAAAGAAATTTTTCCTAAAATTTCCTAAATTCAAAATATCCTAAAATTTTCCTAAAATCAAGGCTAAATCTCCTCTGGAGCAACCTAAGGCTGTTTCCTCTTGTCCTTGTGGTGAAACCCTAGGATGGGAATGGCTGCTGCAAAGGAGAGCAAAGAGCTGTACAGAGGAATGACTTAAATTTTCAGCGTATTTCTATTTATAGGGAAGTTTTCTTGCATGAGCCTCATCAAATATGTAGACCTATTTCATGGCACTGGTCTCCCAAGGCTGTACAATCTGGGGGTGGCAGAGGAGGAGGTCTTGGCAGAGGTGCAGAGCTGGGAGAGGGACTGCAGGCTCTGTATGTCGCAGACATCTTTTACGAAAAATCCTTTCCTTAGGATTTTTTCCTCCTGAGAAGCTGAGAAGCCTCAGGAACAAAATGTAAACAATGGTTATCTGCTGTTGTGGAATGCAACAGGTGCATCTGTGATTGGCCCATCTTGGATGTTTGTAATTAATGGCCAATCACAGCCCAGCTGGATCAGACAGAGAGTCCGAGCCACAAACCTTTGTTATCATTCTTTCCTTTTCTATTCTTAGCCAGCCTTCTGATGAAATCCTTTTTTCTATTCTTTTAGTATAGTTTTAATGTAATATATATAATAAAATAATAAATCAAGCCTTCTGAAACATGGAGTCAGATCCTCGTCTCTTCCCTCATCCAAAAACCCCTGTGAGCACGGTCACACTGTATGTTGTGGAAAATAAACGCCTGTTTTCAGTTCTGCATGGGAGGAATAACAGAAATTGGAGATCTTTAGCTGCAGGTGAACCACAGTCAGGTGTGTTCCCTTTACTTGGAGCACAGCACAGCTATGGAAAGGCAAGGAGAATCCCAGAGTGGTTTGGGTTGGGAGGGACCTCAGAGCCCCTCTCATTGGGGGGCAGAGACACTTTCCACTATCCCAGGTTATTGGATGGTTGCAGTTCATTGCAGCTCCAGGACACGTGAACAGTCTCAGTTTCAGCCCGCACGTTCGAAGAATGAGTCAGAGTTCTTCAGTTCTTGGTCTCAATACAATATTTATTGTATCTTATCTACAAAAATTTTCCTCCTGCCCAGCTGAGGTCCATCCAGCAGGACAATTCCAGGCACTCTGCCAGGGTGGCGTTATCTCTTTATACTACAAACTACATATAACATGTTTACAATTACTTTCCAATACCTATCACCTATGTTAGACAGTGAGCTTCTACTCTAGACCAATCCCAAAGTGCCAACATCACAGCAGAAGATGGAGGCCAAGAAGAAGAAGAAGAAGAAAGGCTGGACACGCCTAAGTCCCTCCATCTTGTTTTCAAAACTTCTATTCTAAAAACTTCAAAATTTACTTTTTCACCCAGTGATAATTTTATTATTACACTACTTAGACTTCTGTGGCTTTCAGGTCCTCATACAAAGCTGGTAATTTGCTTTATGGGTCATAATCAAACCCACAGGTGTTCTGGGCTGTGTGCCAGGGTCTCTGAGCCCCCTGGCAGAGGGGGGACAACCCAGAGGGATGTCCTGAGTTCCGACACCAGGTTTTTCCTTGCCCTGTCCAACCTATTTTGGAGGACTTTCAGTGCTGTTTGCAGTGGATTATTTCAGGTGTTTAGGTATTTTGATAATTCAGCCAACAGAGCAACACGTGCAGGGTTGCAGTGTTCTGTAAGGAAAGGCTCTGCCTCACTGAGGATGAAAGGTCCTGAAGATCCAAGCTCCATCCAGCCCCTCCAGTCACACTGGTGGAGCAGTGGGGACAAGTTCAAAGCCACTGCACAAATAAACTCTAATAGCTTTCCTCTTGCATTTATGTTATTAGGGGGTTCGTTTGACTGGCCTTATGATGATAAATGAAAAATGCTTTGCACCATTACGTTGGGCGCTAATGCGTAGTGGGAAGAATTTTCTACTCATTAAAAAAAAAAAAAAAGAATAAAAAGGAAGAAGAGGAATGCAGAGGGGAAAGTGATGGGTTTGTGCAGCAGCACTAAGCTTTTCTCATGCAGCACCAACCTTTCACATGTCCCCCCCTTGTCCCTCTGCTCTTGCTGGGCTGGGGCAGGCTGGCTGTTGAGTCCAGTAATGTACAAATCCACATCTCCACAGCTCAGTGTCACTCCCATCCCGTGTGTTATCCTCCCTTTTTCACCACATCCTGCATCCCTGCAGGGTTTGGGATGCCACCTCCAGCCCCAGATATGAATCAAGGGCAGTTGCTGTGGGGCGAGGGGCACACTGGGGCCCCAAAAGCTCACTCAGAGTCTGCAGCCACCCTTGGAAGCCAAAGGAGGAGTTTGACAGTCCAAAGGCTTTCCTTGGTTTTCAAGCCGTGGAGCAAATTGAGTTCAGAGGGTCACTGTTACTCCCAGCTGCTGCTACAGAAATCCCTAATGCACCGTGTGCCTGCTCTCTCCAAAGCTTCGGCTGCTTTTTTATGAGGAGCTGTCACTCTATTATCTGGCTCTGAGTTGGTCTTTAGCTCTTTAACCTCATGAGAAGGGAGGGAAAAGGAACCTTGAAAGGGGGGGAAAATAAAGAGAAAACAGGATGCTCCAAGAGCAGCTTTTCATCCTCAGTCACTGAGCTGTAATTGGGTGCTTGGCAAGAGCTTCTTTTGAAAGGGGCAGGTTTGAAATGTCCTGGCTGGGGGGAGAAGGGGCTCTCCATGTCCTTTTTGCAGGGAGGTGGGTGCAGGGGGTCAGAGCTGACCAGAGACACTGGCATCAAACGGGGACTGACTGGCTGTCCTTGGTGCTGGTGTGCTGTCACCTGCCTTGCTGCCCTGCCTGGTGCGGCCACAGAGGGGGTGAGGAAGGGACGAGGAGGGGACGCTGGTGGCAGGTAAGGCTTGGAGGGGCTGAGCCCCAGCCTGCAGGGCGGGAGGAGAGTTCAGTGTGGGGCTGGGATATGGGGTGGGTCATGGCTGGGACACATCACCTGTGGGTACCTGGGTGCTGGGATAGATCACCTGTGGGTGTTTAAATGCATCACCCGTGGGTGCCTGGTGCTGCTATGGATCACCCATGGGTGCCTGGTGCTGCTGTGGATCACCCATAGGCGTTTAGATACATCACCTGTGGGTGCATGGGTGCTATTAGGGATCACCTGTGGGTGCCTGGGTGATGGGATGGAGCACCTTTGGGTGTTTAGATGAATCACCCGTGGGTGCCTGGTGCTGCTATGGATCACCCATGGATGCCTGGGTGCTGGGATGGATCACCTGTGGGTGCCTGGGTGGTGTTAGGGATCACCTGTGGGTGTCTGGGTGCTGGGATGGATCACCTGTGGGAGCCTGGGTGCTGCCACTGTCACTGGGGTTGTGGTGCCCAGTGCAAGCTGGCAGGGGAAGGGATGAAGCAGGGAGCTGATGGCTCTGGAGCAGAGGGATGAGTTCCCTGCTGCTCCTCCCTGACAGTTTGGGGCCGTAGCAAGATGGGTGGTTGCATCCTCTCATAGAGGGAAACTGAGGCAGAGGTAGATTAGGCACCAAACCCCATCCCTGCTTTGTAAGCAGGAGCTAAATGTGAAGAGGAGGGGGAGCAGCAGTGAGGGGCTGCAGATTCCCCAAGGCCCAGCTCCTTCCAGCAGCAATTTGCTGCTCCCGGCTGGCTGCTCCGTGGCACGAGACAGGGCTGTGCTCTGCACTCTCTCCTGCATGCTAAACACGGCGGCTCCCTGCAGGATCCTGCAGCCTTCTGCACTGCTCTGCTGCAGAGGGGGTGGGGAGGCAGCTCTGCCTTCCAGCACAGCAGCAGGCGGATGGCGCGAGGTGGAGAACTGCAGGACACGGCTCTCCTTCCCTGCACACCCTCCTGTGGGTCTGTTCTCACCCCAAACCATCCCAGCTCATGCCCAGTGTGTCCCCAGCCCATGCTGTTGCTGCTCTGGGTGCTGCTGGAGTGTAACTCACTCACCCCACAGGGATGTGCAGCCCCACACCCGTGCTGCTGCCTTGTGGGAACTCAGAGCATCCCTCTGGCTGTCCAGGATGGCCAAAACCCCTGCCAGGGGGCTCAGAGACCCTGGCACAGAGCCCAAAATGCCCCTGTGGGTTTGATTATGACCTGTGGAGCAAATTACCAACCTTAGATGAAGATCTGCAAGGCATGGCAAATTAAGTAGAATGATAGTGAAGTTATCATGGGGTGGAAAAGTAGATTTTGGGGTTTTTAGAATGGGGGTTCAGGGGACAAGATGGAGGGATCTGGGCGTGTCCAGCCTTTCTCCTTCTTCTTCTTGGCCTCCATCTTCTGCTGTGATGGTGGCGCTTTTAGATTGGTTTAGAGTAGAAGCTCACTGTCTAACATAGGTGATAGCTATTGGGAAGTTATGGTGAATATTTTACATGTAGTTTTTAGTTATACTTTATAAAGACATAACACAGCCCTGGGGGCAGGCAGAGTGCCAGAAGTCTCCTGGTCCTGCTGGATGGACCTCAGCAGGGCAGGAGAAAGAATTTTACAGATAAGAAACAATAAACTACCTTGAGACTGAGAAATGAAGAGCTCTGACTCCTTCTTCAAGCACCAGGCTGGGGAAAGAGACTTTGGAACTCTTCTTGGGGTCCCTCTGAGCTGCTAAAGATCCCGACACTGCCTGTTCTGTGGGTTTGTCTGTCTTTATTTCTGCTCCCCAGTGGATGACACTGTGCTGGGGTGGGGTTTGTGGGTGCTGGCTCCTTGTTTGACCTCCAAAAGCTGTCGCCGGTGATGCAGGATAAGGTGGTGGTTGCATTCTGACCACGGGTGCACAGCATGTCCCCTGTATGTCTGAGGGACAATCACTCCTTAATCCATGCCAAGACTCTGTAGGAGGAGTTTTGAAGAAAACAGAGCAGCTCCTACATTTTTTAGAGGGCACATGTTTATTCCTTCACTTAAGTGAGGTCTTCTGTTCTTCCTGTTGGGAATCCACTTGGTTTCCATTCGGTCATTCTTGGGAGCACATTCCCCTTTCCTTTCCCTGTGTTCATGTCAATTTATGCAAAATATGAGAGCAGACTCGGAGTGATTGCTCCAGCTCCTCCTCCAAACCCACCTGGAGATGGTTTTCACCAGCTCATGGAGCTGAGAGCCAGGGATGGCTCAGGCCACGTGTGGTGCCAGGCTGAGCTTTGAGACTGTGCAGGGAATGAACTGCTGAAGGGATGCATGGATGGGGAGGAAAGGTCCTGAAGGGTTTTATCTCATGAGAATCCCTCAGGAGAACAAGCTAGGGAGGTGTGGAGAGAGCTGGGAAGGAGGGGAGTGATGGGCTGGGGTGTTTGGGAGGGAGTTCAGTTCCCTGGCTGGCTGGAAACAGGCAGCTGTGTGAGGAGTAGCAGGAGCAAGGGGTTTGGGACAGGTCTGGAGGCCAGCAAGGAGCCTTGAGTGTGGGACATGCTGATGTCCCTCAGGGCTGGATTTCCACATTCCTCAATAAACCTCCATCACTGCAGCTTTTGCTTGGGTTTACTGGCCGGGCAGGAGCACACAAGGTGCCTTATGGTCTTCAGAAACACGTCCCTGCTATTTCCAAAGAGCTCCATCTTTTTAAGCAAGGACCAGAAAACATCCAATTTTGCTTTTTCCTCTTCTCTAATAATTCCTCCTTTTCAGAGCTAAATAATAGAGAGGGAGAGGACACCAAAAATAAAAATGGAATAGTTTTTTTAAAGAATTTTTTTATCTGTTCCTAACAAAGAAACCACTAAGGAAACATGTCTGGATTTTTATTTTGAGACGAGGCATTTTGAATGGGGTGAGGGTAGAGAAGGAAAGAGAGATCACATTAAAAACTTCCACCAGCTCCAGTAATGAGATTAAGGGAGCTGCCAGATGAAACCATCTGCCTAATCTTCTACCCAGAGTCACTGTGTTCCCAGCTCCCATCCAAGGATGGGACCAAAGCCACCTTTTGCCATGGGCTGGCCTGACAGGAGATGTACAGGTGTCTGCCAGGGATGGACTGCTCACTCCAGACACAGAGCTCCTCACCGAACATCTGAGGAGAAAGGGGAATGAAAAGGAAAAAAAAAAAAAAAAAAAAAAGGGAAGAAAAAAAAAAAAGAAAAAAAGAAAGACACTCATAAAAAAGACAGTTTGACATTTTCTTGACTGTTTTGAAATTTTCCTAGCACAACAAGCTGTTTATCCGCCACTCCAGCTCTTATTGAATTAAAGTGTGGAGGGGGTGTTAGGAAGAAATCAATTCGTGCTCCATATGCTGCTCTGCCGAGGAGCGCGGCTCCCTGCGCACTATGGAATATGTAGGGAAGGGTGGGGGAAGGAGAGATAAATCCATCAGCTAACAAGATAAGTGCCTTGTTCCTCCATCTGTTACTGCTGTGTCCTTATCTGGGATTGCAGCATGGCAGCAGTGATACATCTTGTGTCAGGTATTATATTCCAAATTCATATGAATGAATTTCCACGCTCACGCTCCCGCCGCCGGCCCCGCCGCGGCTGCGGGGCTTGCCCAGCTCCTCTTTCCTTGTTGTAGTTTGTGACTTCAGAGGGATCATGTGGGGACAGCTGCAGCCTGGAGAGGGGCTGGTAGAGCCTGGAGGAGGGTCTGGAGGATGGCCAGGCTGGAGATGTGCCTTTCACAGACAGGAAAATCAGCTGGGAATAAAGCACGTGTTTAGGGTGGCAGCAGGGACAAGGGCTTCTCAGCTCTTTGCTGAGTCTTGTTAGGTGGAGAATTGAGTGGGCTTAAACCAAAGTAGGATAGGTCTAGATGTGATATTGAGAAGAAATTCTTGGCTGTGAGGGTGGGGAGACCTTGGCACAGGGTGCCCAGAGAAGTTGTGATTGCCTCTGGATCCCTGGCAGTGTCTGAGGCCAGGTTGGATGGGGCTTGGAGCACCCTGAGATGGTGGAAGGTGTCCCTGCCCAAGGCAGGAGATAGGATAGGATGAGCTTTAGGGTTCCTTCCAACCCAAACCTTTCTGGGATTCTCTGTGCTACACATCCTTGGGGTGTGGATGCTGCACTCCAGCCCTCATGTCCAGCAGACAGCAGGGAGAGAGGCAGTGCCAAGTGCCCTTCACATCATCCTTAAATTGGGCTTTTTTAGGGGCATCAACCTCTGCTACTGGTGGAGGAACCAGATTCCTGCCTTGGTTTTTGGGAGCAGAAGTTGGATGGAATGGATCTACTCCTGCTGTGAGATCATGGGAAGCTCATTTAGCTGTACATGCCCAAGGTCCTGATGGGCACCTCTGCCCAGCTGCAAACCAGCTCCAAACATCAGGCTGCAGAATGCCGAGTTTCTACACTGTGCTTGTTTTTAAAATCAATTTGTCTCTGGTCTGGCCTCAAGACTTGTACTGGATTCAGTGGCTCAGTGGGATGAGCCAGGCTTTTCGGATCTGGGAGCTGCTCTCAGAGTCTTGCTCTATGGCTAATCCTGGTGCACTTGTAATTGAAGGCACAAAAAAAAATCTGCTGGAGGATTTTTGGGTGGTCTTCAAACCTCTGGTGTCTGCAGAGCCCATCCACTTTCTGGTATGTTGGTTGTTACAACTATCTAGTGAGCTGGGAGTCCTCAGAGCTGTCAGCAGCCTCGGGGTATAAATCCAAGTCTGGCTGGGATGCAGGCAGGCTGGTAAAACCCACAGCATCATCCTGGAGTGAGGAACAGCATCACCATTTGTTCCTTCATGTTTTTGAACACTTGTGTGCTGTCGGGCCAGCTTTTCCTGGAGGGGACACTGTCGAGACACAGAAAGTTTAAACAGGGAATGGGAATGCATCTAAGTCATCTCTAACTGGCCATACTCCACTGAGTCCCTCCTGACCTGCAAGCCCTTGGGTGCCCTCAAGGACCTGCTGCCACCAAGGAGATGAATTAAGTCTGCATTGCTCATAGAGGGTTTTCTCTCTGTCTCTCAGCTTTGGAAATGGGATTTTCCTGGCTGGAAAAGAAGAAAATCACAAAAGTTTTTTGTACAACTGGGCTGTGTGAGGCTGGAGCGAGAATGGTGAAGGTCAGAGCCAAATCCCAGCCTTTGGCAGCAGGAGGGTTTGGAGCTGGGTGATTTATTTTGGGGCCAGTTTTCAGTCTGGGTTTGTATGTGCTGGCGCAAGGCACAGACTGTGGCACAGTGCCCAAGCCAAGAATTCAGAAACCTGTTTTTAGACGTAAAATCTAATTTGGAATTAAAGCACAGGAATTGCTAATGTGCTCGTGGGAATAATCCGTTCCTGGATCCTATTTTCTGCTGCTCATGTGTGTTAGACTCCTTTGAGCAGCATACACGGAGAGGGATCACTCAGGGTGATGTGTAGGGCTGGGAGAGAGTCGGGAGGAAGAGTCACTACCCACCAAAACCTTTAGAAAGGGAGAAAGTGAGATGCTGCCATTAAGCACCTGGCTCCTGAGCATCCCTCCTGCCTGGGACTGGGATTTGGGAAGAATTCAGCCCCTCTGAATGAATGGTGCAAATGGGTTTGGTGGGGTGATTAAATTGTCTTTCTGCTGTTGAGGATATCGGTCCAGGTGGCCCTGGTGCACAGAGGGATGTGGGCAATGAAGCAGCAATAAAAGCAGGAGTTGTGCCTTTTTTCAGGTGGTCTTTTCCTCTCCTTTTGTGCCTCTGAATAAAAGGAATGAAAGTGAGAACGCTTATCTTTGCCGGTGTGAGCATCGGGGGAAAAGAGCACGTTTCACTTGCAGAGCAGTAAAAAGTTTCAGGAAAAAGTCAGGAACAGGACCCTGAGCTCAGCTTGCCCTGGGTTCCCTCAGAGCACGGGAGGTGTGGTTTGATCTTGAAATATCCTCTCTGAACCCGTCTCAAGCTGAAAAGGCACAGAGATGCCTGAGGGAGAAGCGGGAGCATCGTCTCTGCCCTGCCTGCGGGAATCGGCGCTGGGACAAAACCCAGCTGCAAAGCCAAGACTGAGCAAACCAGGTGTGTCAAAGCCAGAGAGGATCTTTTTTCTCATTCCCACCTTCTTGTTCTTGAATAAAGATGCTATTTTTATTTTCCCTTCTGTTTAGCCCCAATGGGCTTAACCCATCTCTGCTGAGGCACCGAAATCCCAGCTCTAATTTCAATTAAGAGCGCTCCTTTTGATTGCAGCCCAGGCTGGGCTTTGGGATCTATTCCTAATCCCTATATTAGCACTGATTCATCTCTTCCATGAGTATTATCATCAGCAGCCCTTAGGGAAGGGAGGGGAGGGATCATTGGGGAGGATAAATACCATTTGTTTGTGTTTGTATTAGCTTCCACGCCGCATCCTGATTACATCCCGCATTTTGACACAACAATTATTATTAATTTCCCGGCGTCTGCGTTTGGATTCTCGCCGACACAAAGGGAAGATGACGGATAATGTCAGGCTCGGTAATTGGGTGGGGGAGGGATGGAGAAGGATACGGGGGGGGCATTTGGGATATTATTAGATTGCAGTTCTCAGTGTGGAGAGGGAAAGGTATTTCTCAGCAGATGTCAGCACCGGCTATTTATCCGCACGTTAGCGCCAGTGGAGCGATTGTCTGGGACACGCTCAGCTCCCTCACCCCTGCCCCTCTCTGCCCTCTTCCACACAGAAATCCCATCAGCTCTGTATTGTGGGAATTGGCTTTTCCAGGGAGCCCTGCTGGTTGCTTTCTGCTGCGGCGCTGCCGTCTTTGCAATTAACTTGGCTGGGGCGAGCCCTGGCTGCGAAGCAGCAAGCACAGGGCTATGGAGGGCTCTGCTCTGGGGGACAGGGCTTTGGGACAGCTGCATCCCTCTGGTGGGGGTTGCAAGGAGCTGGTGCCCATTGTGGAAACACCATGAGCTGCCCAGTGCGGCTGCAGGCAGAGCCCAGATGGGAACCCACCAGTCCTGTCTCCATGTTTCAAAGATGTTTTCCATGAAGACCCAACATCCTTCACATCCAACCTCCATCTGAAACTGTTGGATGTTTGGCTGGGGGAAAGGTGGCAGATTATGAGCAGAAAGGTGTTGGAGAGACATTGCTGGTGAAGATATCAGAGCAGGGCATGTGCCCTGGTGTCCCTCTGTCCTTGCTGACGGGGATTTTTTGTAACTGACTGCTTTTTTCCTTCATCCAGCCTTCATTGGAGAATTGCAGCAGAGCTGTTGTGATGCAAGCCCAAGTGATGCAAAATCCCAAAGAATACTCAGAATATCTGTGCAGGCATGCACAGACAACCTTCTCCTCCCAGCTCTTGCATCCATCAGTTGATCTCTGACTTGCGTTGAGTCATTCATTGCTGGTACAGGTTGCCCAGAGAAGCTGTGGCTGCCCCATCCCAGGTTGGATTTGGGGTTGGAGCAACCTGGGACAGCAGCAGGTGTCCTTGCCCATGGCAGGGAGCTGGAATGAGATGGGCTTTAATGTCCCTCCCAATCCAAACCATTCTGGGCTTTGGAATGGAGGTGTCTGAAGCAATGTGCTGGGAGGGAAGAGCTCCTGCCCTTCCTGTGCCTCGCTGCTGCCTCGCCCCTCCTGCAGTGCCTGTGCTTGTGAAATTCTGCCTGCCTCATCCACCGCTCCCGCCATGCGGAAGGAGCTTTGAGTTCAAGCTGGGAAAATAATAAATAAACCAAAGGATCTAACTGTGATTCAGTGAGCATCGATTTCTGAGGCTGCTCCTGAAACATGGAGAGATGCTTGAGATGGAGGGGAAGCTACGGGAGACGAGGAACAGATGGGTCTTTGAACCTTTGGGAAACCTCCTTCATCTCATTTATAAATCTGTGCAGGGCAGGTGATGTGCTGGAATATCTTTTCCTCCCCATCACAGGCAGTGAAGATGGTGATGGAATTGGTGGGGTTGATGGGAGGAGAGCTGCAGTCCTGGGGGGTTTCAGCAATGGGATCCCCAGGCTCTGTTCTGAGCTCTGGAAGGGGTCTGGGAGATGAACAGAAGTGCTGCTGGTGCCTGACCCTCCCTGGGGCTGCAAAATGCCTTTACAGCTTAGGGCAGCAGCACAAGGTCAGACTGTGTCTCTGCCTGAGAGAGGACCAAGAGCATTGACCTTGTAACTCATGAAATAATTTCAGGAGGGTGATGAGTTCTGTTCTTTAATGTTTGAGCTTTGGTTGTGCCTGGCATCCACAGGGAGTGCTGGGTGCCATCCCCCTGTGCCAGCCCCTTGGCTGGATGCTGCTGTGGGCATCCTGCACTGCTGGGGCAGGAGAAGATGCTTGACACTCTGTTTCTTGGATTTGTGGTTGTTTGGCTCACCATGCCCTGCTCTGACATAGCCAAATCCCCCTGCTCATGCTCCCTCCCTCTCCATTGGTTCCTGTCCATCCCAATCCCAATCCCTTTAACGTGTCCCGGAGCTGGGTCCTAGCTCTCCTTCATCTCTGCTGTGCAGGTTTTCCCTGTAGGGCCATGGTTACATCCAAATCATCCTGTGCATCAGCTGGGCCTTCCCAGTTACCCTGAAAAGTGTTTTACCTTGAGACTGCGCTCCCAGGGCTGGCAGCTCTCACACAAAGGGACATCTGCTCCATCCCTGTGGTGTTCACACATCTGGGTGCCAAGAGCTGCATTGCTTGGAGGTTGCACTTGTCCTCTGGAAGGCCTACACACATCCAGCCCTGGAAGACTTCCAGGCAAGGCTGGATGGGGCTTGGAGCAGCCTGGTCTCGTGGAAGGTGTCCCTGCCCACGGCACAGGGTGGAAAAAGATGATTTTTAAGGTTCCTCCAAGACTGACACATAGAGATCATGGTCCTGGTGGGGCGCAGCTGGGATGGCAGGAGGAGACCCACATCCTGGCTCTGAGTCCTGCCCATGGGTGGAAGCAGAAGGTGCTTCTGAAAGGCTTTCCTCTGAAGTAGGGCTGCTTTTCCTGCTGCCCAGGGGCTTCTCTGGCTGACACACAAAGCTGGGCTGGCTGGAGCAGTGGCTTTGTCTCCACCAGCCTTGCAGGAGGGGCTCTGGGATGAGCCAAGCAGCTGGGCTGGGCTCACAAGGTGGCGTGAACCTGCACTGGGGATGGGATCCTGGTCTGGAAAGAGAATTAAGGGATTTTGTTTGGGTTTTACCCTTTCTGACAGCTTGTTGAGGGGGCTGTCCTGGGGCTGGAAGCACCTCCTGTAGTCCTGAAGTATTTACCTATGAGGTGGAATGGGCTTGGCTTGGTGAAAGGAATGGATTTGATGCTTTGCTCTGAAATTAGGCCAAATCACAATCTCTAGATGCAGCAGCTGAAATTATAGAACACACATTGCAATTACATTCATTGCGATATTTTGTCTGTTTAGAAGCAAGACTGAGTTAGGCAAGGGTGATGTGGCATGGTCCCTGTGTGTGCTGGGACCTGGGGGATGAGGAGCAGCTTGGTCCCAGCCCTGTGATCCTGGCCAAGCCTTTCTCCGTGTTTTCCCCTCTCAAACTTTGATCTTTTCTCTTCAGCCTTTAAGCACTTCCAGCTGTGGATTTGTGTGCTCAATATCCAGCCCAGTTCCTGTGGTGTTGCTAGGGGTTAGCATAATGGCAATAGTAAGGCAGGGAATTATCAGAGACCTTATCAGCACAGTCAAACCTGAACTTTTTCCATTTTTCCCTTTCACCCCAAAAGCAGGATGGGTTTTCTGTGCACTGTGACCTGTAGGTGCTGGACCCAGACCATGGGGTCATCTCATCTAATAGCAAATCCTTTGTCCTTAGAACAATAAATCCAACGTTTCATTCCCCCTCTTGCATCTTTTTATGTCCATTTGCACATTGAAATCTCTTCAGCTGACTCCTGCCAGTCTTCACAAAAAGCTTTTGCTGCTTCAGATGTTTCAAAGATTGCAGGGTTGCCCATCAATCCGAGAGCTTTCCTCGTAAGCAGCTCCAGCTCTGCAGAAGGCAGTGGGAGGGAGGTAAATGTATTTGGAAAAGATGGGGAAGGGAGGCAAAAAGAGAAGGGGTTTTGTACCCTGTTCTCCAGGGGAAAGCATTTTTTATCTCTAAATCTGTGTAATTGATGCTCAGATACTCTGGTGATGAGTGCCTTAGAAATACATCTGCAGTAATAATCTAATATCCATTTGTTAGGGCTCCAAGGAAATCTAATAATACTGATACTTTGCCTAATAGAGCTCTTTTCATCCCAGGATAAAATGCAAGGAGTTTGAGATGGAAAAGACCAATTTTAGGTCATGCAGTTCATCTCCCTTCCCATGCAAAGTCTCGAGGTGTCTTGCAGACATTAAATAATTACAGAGTAGTTATGGTCAGGGAGGCAACTGAGTGAGGAAAGCAGCAGCTGGGGAGCTCCTGGGTGTGCTGCCAGGCTGGGAATGGGAGCTCCCTGGGATGGCACATTCCCACCCCACTCCTGCAGTGAGCCAGGGGCTCTGGGTTTTACTGGGCCGTGTTTGTGTGCTGCTCTGGACTCTGAGCACTGCTGAGGATGGAGGGTGTCATGATCTGTCCTTACGAACGGGGTTCGTGATGGTTCGTGGGTTGATCTCAGGGTGCAAAAAGAACCGACACTGCACAGGGAGTCTGCAATGATAATCGAAACAAATGCACCTTTATTGAATGACCACAGCAAAATGTGATAGAGGGATTGAAGGAGAGAAAAAGATAGAGAAAGAGAGAGAAAAGAGGGAGACAGAAAGAGGGGGATATAGCTACCAAACGTAGAGACAAAGTCCTTTGGTCCAGTCCAGCCATGGATCCGCCTGTTACGTCAGGGAGATCTCAAAATCTCTAGTTAACTCAGATGTTTTTATTATGATAACTCTATTGGAAATTGCGAGGGGGAGGAAACAGATACAATAAGGAATAGATGTAACAGGTACTCCATGTTCTCAGCAGTAACCAAGAGCCTTTGTCTTCTTGGTCCAGCGGTCACAACCTGCAGGCAAACATCTCGCTTTGGTCAGCTTGCCTTCCCCACACACCTGCCCCGGGCTGGGGTTTCAGTCCCAGTCCTTGGGAGAAGCAGAGGGGCCTTTTCACATGGGGGTTTCATGTCTTTGTTGGAGAGGCTCCTTGCATCTCAGTCTGTCTGTCACGGTGGTTGTAAAACAGGTGAGGGTCTTCTGTGGGAGACCACCTGAACTCAGGAGACGTCCAGCCAGGCTGAGAGGTGGGACAGCTCCCAAGGCTGTTGTTGCAAAAAGGGCACTGTGCCCCCTTCTCATTGGGCTCAGTGTAGCATACAGCAAACAACACCTGTGAAAACAATAACTTAGCACTGTGCTCTCAGGTCTCAGGGCCTTTGGCATGTGACTTTCTCCTTCAGAGCCAGAGATTTTAGATGGGAGGGTCTTCTCTTCAATGGTCCCCAAATTACGATCATGAGGCAGATGAGGGAAAATTCAGACAGACTCTCACAAGGTGACACCCAGCTCCTGGGATCCTGGCCAGCCCAGCTCTAATGGGACACCATCCCTGCTAGCCGGGGATTTAGCAATGGCATCAGCATTCAGGGCTACTGGTGCCAGCCAGGGCAGGGCAGCAGCCTGGTGGCTGCAGGCACAGCTTCTCCTTTCTGACCTGCGAAATGCAGGACAGTGATGGAGCTCGCCTGAGCTGGAAGCTCAAGGTGTCCCTTCTGCAGGAGCAGCTCCAAGGAGGAGGCTGTGATGTGATTTTCCAGTTCACTGGCAGCTCCTGGCAGGAATCGTAGCAGATGAATCTCCCTCAGTTCCTGGTGGTTGCAGTCACTTGGTATCAGTTTGTGATCTTTTGGAAGAAAGGGTTAAGGGCTGGGTTGAGGTTTCTAAGTGATGAATTACTAACCAACCCTCAACCCTCCAGCTATGGTTTATCAGCCTAGTCACAAAACAACTAATAATACCCCTAGATAAAAAAGGACACAAATGAACCCTAATTTTAACATCCCTCATAATCTTCTTGCTACTCATTAACCTACTAGGACTGCTACCCTACACATTTACCTCAACCACCCAACTATCTATAAACTTAGCCCTAGCTTTCCCCCTATGGCTGGCCACCCTCCTAACAGGACTCAACCTCAACCAAGTGATGCTCTCCAGCCTCACCCCATCTAAGAGCAGCACTGTGATGGAGTTCACAGGGGTTTCAGATGAGGGAAGAGACGAGGATTTGACTCCATGTTTCAGAAGGCTTGATTTATTATTTTATGATATATATTACATTATAACTATACTAAAAGAATAGAAGAAAAGGTTCTCTTCAGAAGGCTAGCTAAGCTAAGAATAGATAATAATGAATAACAAAGGTTTGTGGCTCTGACAGAGAGCCGAGCTAGCTGGGCTGTGATTGGCCATTAATCATAAATATCCAAGATGGGCCAATCACAGATGCACCTGTTGCATTCCACAGCAGCAGATAACCATTGTTTACATTTTGTTCCTGAGGCCTCTCAGCTTCTCAGGAGGAAAAAATCCTAAGGAAAGGATTTTTTATAAAAGTTGTCCGTGACACAGGACCAGCCCAGAATTCAGCCCCTCCATTGCTGAATCCATATCAGGTGTGATCCAGCAGTTCCCTGCCTGGGGAGCAGAGCCATGAGGGTTTTACTCCGTGTTTGCTACAGGGAGTAAAACCAGGCAGGATCCACTTCCCTGGGGCTGTGGAGGGAAGAGCAGGACAGCAGCAGCTCCTGCAGGACTCTGGCTACTGCCAGTTCCAGCCTGTCGTGGCTCTGCATTCCCCAGGATGAGGGTGGCAGGAGGGTGGGATTTGGGGATTTGCAGAATTGATGATATCTGCAGTGAGGATCTGCCCCCTGCGGCTCTGCACAGGGAAATCACCTGTGACTGCTTCCTCGGATGTGCCCTCCTGGAAATAGCCTGGAGATGGAAATGTCAAGCCTGGAGCTCCTGATGCCAGCCCAAAGGAGGGGATGAGTAGAGGGAAATGTGTGTGTTGGTGTGGGAGGGCGAGATATAGAAAGAATGGTGTTGGGAGACAGTCAGTGCATGACGGAGATGCAAACCCTGCCGGGAGGGCTGGAGGAGATCTCTGCAGGGATTGGGCTGGGAGAGATCCCAGGGAGATGGTTGTGATCCTGTGTGAGGCTCTGTGAGGAGGGCAGGGTGTGTGCTGGGCTGTGCAGTGAGCATCCTCTGCCCCAGGATGCTTTCCCCAGGACTGTGATCCCAGAGTGTCCAGCTGGCTCCAGCTCCCAAGGATGAGTCCCAGGGAAGGGATTCTCCTGGTTAAGCACAGAGATGTGTCCTTTCATCCACACAGAAACACACAGCATGGAGGGATGGCTGCTTCCCTTCCCTTCCCTTCCCTTCCCTTCCCTTCCCTTCCCTTCCCTTCCCTTCCCTTCCCTTCCCTTCCCTTCCCTTCCCTTCCCTTCCCTTCCCTTCCCTTCCCTTCCCTTCCCTTCCCTTCCCTTCCCTTCCCTTCCCTTCCCTTCCCTTCCCTTCCCTTCCCTTCCCTTCCCTTCCCTTCCCTTCCCTTCCCTTCCCTTCCCTTCCCCTCCCTTCCCTTCTTCCCCCTTGGCCCTTTGCTTCTCTGCTGAGCGTTAATTAGAGGGCCAATTAGTGTTCAAGGTCAATTGGATTTGCACACTCGCTCCAGCAGCAATTGGAGGGAGCCCATCTCCTCATTTTGGGAGGTGGGAGGCAGCTCCCTCTCCATCACCAGCCTGGCAATGTGCCGTGCACATCTGGACTGCTGTGTGCACATCTGTGCAGCCCTTACCCAGCTGATGGGGAGCAGCAGGCACTGCCATGGGGAGAGGGGAGCACCTCTGCCACAGTGGGGTGAACCCAGGAACACTCAAACAGGAGGAAAAAATAGATTTGGGAAGCTGGCAGAGCTGATGGGGAAATGAAAGGGTTGGAGCTGCTCAATTTGTGTTTCAGCAGCAGAGCTGTGGCTGGATTTGCTGCAGTGGACAGCGGGATGCCGAGGAGAGGGCAGGTGTCAAACAGCTCATGAACAGAGACCTCAGCCGGGATCAGCATCCTCAGCCTCAGTTCCCACTGCTGAATCTTGCTCCAGCAAAATCCAGACAGGAGGATTTGGCCCTTCCTGTGAGCTGTGGACAGTCAGGACATGCAGTATCCTCTCCAGGAATTGGTGTGTGCAGAGATAACACTGGCAGCCCCAGTGCAGCATGAGTGGATGTTGCACCATCCCAGCTGACTGGAACATTTGGCTTTTTTGGGTGTGGGACAGGCATCAGAGCTGGCTTTTCATGGCTGTCTCAGGTGCAATGGCACAGCAAAGGCACAGGGAACACCTTCATGTGCTTCTCCCAGCCTCAGGTGTCCTCAGGTGTCCTGTCAGCTATACTGTGCTGCAGGACCAGTTTCCCTGCATGGAAAAGGTTTTGTAGCTGAGATCTTGCCACCCCTCTGCTCAGCCAGTGTGCCCACACAGCCCACCCTGGCCTTGCCACCGGGATTTCTGGGCACAAAACAAGGAGCAGATGGAGTGGGAACATGCACCCAGGTGTGTGACACCAGCACCTGCCCCATCCCTGCATTCCTCCCATCCCTGAAATTCCCCCTGGGTACAGAAATGTCCCTCCAGCGTGCAGCCAGGACTGCTCAGGTGCCCTGAGAGACACAGGCACGTCTCCATCTCCCCCACCAGCGCCTGCCTTCCTCACAGGCAAGGCTGGCTGTGTGAAATCTGTGCTGGGGGCATCCGCTGATACCAGCTCCAGTCCAAAGCCGATGAGGAATGCACAGACTGGCAGTGCTGGACTGCATACTAATGGTGTGAGAGCTCGCAGGGAGCAGGGAAGAGAAAGGGAAGGAGCCAGACTGCAGCTCCTGGCTACCCACGATTGATTTATTACCAGGTTTGCTGATGAATGTGTGAGAAACGCTGTTGGTGATAAAGCAGAAAGCCCGTAATTAAAGTAACAGCTTTCAGTTTTTAAGCACTGCTTGGGTGTTTTCTTGTCTCTGGCAAATTTTGTGGCTTGGTGCCACTCGGCAGCATCTTCCCCCCACCATCCTGAGCCTGAGCTGCCTTTGGCTCCAGCCTGGAGGCTCTGTGCCAGCCTGGCAGCTGGTGAGGGGTAGGGTATGGTGTGGTTTGGTCAGTGGCTGATTTGAGAAGGGAATATGGCATTTTTGGAGCCCTGGTGGCATAGGGATCTGTGCAAGGAAAATTCCTCTCCTCTTACACTTGCCTTTGCTTTCTGTCCTAGCATGTTTTCTTCATGCTTTCAGGGTATGCATAGTAATGCGTCACACTCTCTGCCCCATCAGACAGTCCATGAAATGTAGGAAAATCCACATCAAACGTCATGCCACTCCCTCAAAACCCCAAACATTATCTCCCAAATGGATGGTATTTGGCCAGTACACTCACCAGATACATTCTTGTTTCAGGTACCATATAACCCAAGTGTTCCTACCTATGGCCAAGCTGCAAGCATTACCCAAAGACCCAGAAACTTATCTACTGTGCACAACACCCAAATGTAGTGAATGAAATGAAATATGGCATTTTTGGAGCCCTGGTGGCATAGGGATCTCTGCAAGGAAAATTCCTCTCCTCTTACACTTGCCAGAGAGCTGGGCAGGATCTGGGGGGGATACAGGGCACTGATGCCCTTCGTTAGTGTGGGGATCAGGATTTTCTTTAAATCCTTGCTGCACCTTGCAGAAGGTGCTCAGCACTTTCCTTATCAGCATGTGCCTGGTTTTTGTGCTCCTGCCCAGACCAGGAGCTGCTCTTTCCTCCTGCTGGTGGACGTGCAGGTGCAGCCCAGCCCAGCTGAGCAGTGTGAGCACTCCACACCCACTCCAGCAATGTCTCCTCCTGTAGGAGTGTCAGGGAGTAGGATGGTCAGGACAAACAGACACAAGAGATCTCTGCAGCCAGGTCTGGAACTTGTGGTTTATTGCAAAGGGCCTGGGTGCAGGGCCCTGCTGGGAGCTGCCAGCCACAGCTCAGAGCAGGGCTGAGAGAAGAGAGGGGGAGAGAGGGTGAGAGGGTGAGGGAATAAAAGGGGTAAGAGAGCGAGGTTCCCACTACAATACCATAAATCTTCTTCTGTGTTGAATATTCTGATTCTCACTATTCAATCTAGTACAATATACAAATCCTACAGCATTTACATATAGCCTATAAGAATCATTACATTACCATACTGTGTTATATTTTAAACCCTAAAAACTCCTCTTTGGGCCCCTTCTGCCAAGCTGTAGGGTCTGCTCTGACCCTTGGGCCTGTCTGCAAGCAGAGGGTGTTGTTCCATCAAAAGGGGATCACCTTCAGCCAGCCACACCATTGTTTTCCAGTTGTTCAGTAACTGAGGGATCTCAAAGCTTGCTTTCATTTCAATCTCTCTTATAGTTTCCACATTCTCAAAATCTTTTGCCAGGCAATCAAATTTGTAAGGCTTTCCTGTTTCATCTTCCCCAACATCCTCCCCTGGCTCAGAGCTCCTTTCCCAGCTCCATCCCCTCTCCGGGGCTCCTGGCTAGGGGGAGAAGAGGACCTGCTGCTTGGTGGGCTGTGGATCCAGCGATGCACAGGGAAATATCTGGTGCCCTCGGGTAGCAAATGGAGCAGAGAGGCACCGAGCCCGGTGCAGCAAGAGGCCGTGATGGATGGGCTGGTGGATGGGAGGATACGTGCAGTGAAGGATGGGGGAGAGGAGGTGAGAGCTCTGCCCGTGACAGATGGACAGACAAGGGGGGTGTGTGGATGTGTGTGTGGATATATGGGCAGGTAGGTAGGGAAAGGGTCTCTCTGATGAGACATAGATTGAGAGAGATGGATGGATGGGATATTTATAGTGATGGCTAGGTAGATAGAGCTGGATGTGTGTTGATGAATAGGTGGATGATGGATAGAGGGCAGGGATTGTGGGAGCTGGCAGGCTAAAGGGTATATATGGTGCTAGATAAATTAGATAGAAGGATATATGTGATGATAGAGAGATAGTATAAGCAGCAGTCTCTGCATCCCCAGCAAACTGCTGCTTTTAGCTACTCCGAGCTCTGGTGTAATCTCATTTTGCCCTGGTAAATTCCTTATCAAGGCAGCTTAAAAAAAAAAAACAAAAACAAAGAAATCTCCTTAAAAGAAAGAAAGAAAAAAAAAAGGGGAAAAAGAACAGATCACCACCAGTAGCACTTCCTGACTCCTGCACCCACAGCCACTGACACGGGCTGGCTGTTTCCATGATGACAAATTAACTGATGCTCAGCAGCAGCTCCAAGTTTTTCCCAGCACCTGCAGCAGGGTCTGCCCGGGAGTCGACAGGGAGAGTCTGTCTGTCTGTCCCTTGGGTCCCTCCTCCCTTCCCACTTTGGAGAAGCCTCTCTGTCCTCAGGCAGCCTCCACGCGTCCCCACAATGCTGTAGACACACACGGCATTGGTGCGCGGGCTGTCCTGGCTTGTTGGGAATGGGCTGTCTGTCTGTCTGTCTGTCTGGGCTCAGCATGTCCTGGCAAACCCTGATGCAATCCCCGTTTTTCACCAAGAGCAAGGCTGTAAGGTGAGCCTTGTCTCCTGTGAAAAATGCATGTATTTTATGATTGGCTTTTTGTAAATATTCAAGTGAATATTATATGTGTTGTGTTAGAAAGTGATGCTTTATTCATTTTCTTAAGTAGTGTGTTAAATATAGTTTTAGGTTGTAACATAATGTTAAAGTAGAAACTATGCTATGTAAGATACCTTTTTTAAAGAAAGGACCTGCACTGAGATAGCAGCCACAGGACACCTGAATCTTTCAGAGAAAGAGAATTTATTGCTCCATTATCAGAAGAAACGAACTTCTTCCTGCCTTGCTCAGCCATGAAGATTCGTCAGGATTAAGAAGAAGAAGCTGACACTGACCAGACAGAATCCTGTGTTTGAATGGAATTTATGCATCATGGATGAGGTGTATGAATATACAACAGGCTGTTGTTTTTAAGGGTTAATCCTCTGTTAATGGGGGTCCTTTTTTGGGCTTATTTTGCTGAGAAAGACGTACCCAGACTGTCCGTAACTCTTTGTTTCTGTTGTCTCATATTGTCCTAATCCAAATTGTCCAAATTATTATTACTGTAATTATATTGCTATTTTTATAGCAATTTTAATATCATTAAACTTTTAAAATATTAAATAAACCACAAGCGATTGGCTTTTTCACAGCTCCTTTCCCTCTCCCTGCTTCCTCCTGCAAGCAGCTGAGGAGCCCTGGGGACAGATTGTGCAGAGAGGAGAGCGAAGTGCAGGCTGCAGGATGCTGCAGGATTCTGAAGGATGCTGCAGGATGCTAAAGGATGCTGTGGGATGCTGCAGGATGCTGCAGGATGCAGGGCTGCGCTCTGGTGCTGCTCCCCCATCCCCGAGCAGGCACACAGACTCGGCAGACGCGGGAAAATCTGGCGTTCCTCTGCCGATAGCAATTAAGACGTGCTAATGGGTTCAGAACAGCACCTAAAAAATGTGGATGTTTCACTCGAGCCTTCTGGAAGCGTTTGCTCATCTGCAGACAATCCTGCTGGTGGGAAATGAAAGCGTTCCATGGCACGGGCATCTTCTGTGGTGGCATCTGGAGTGGCCTCCTCGTCCTGAGAGGGAAGATGTGTCTTCACAAACGATCCCATGGCTGAGGGAAGGGGTGTGAACGGCTTTAAAAACTTCGAGCAGCAGATTTGTTACCGAGCCCAGAGAGTTTGGCTCCTGAATCAGACTGCACAAGCCTGAACTTTGGGGGAAAATGACAGATTTAAGGGGGGATATGGGTGGTTTGGGCTGTACCTTCCAAATGCTTCAGCAATGGGAAAGGAAGAGGGCTGAGTGCTGCAGGGGTTTAGGATAAAAGGAAGATGTGCCCTCCAAATCCATGAGAGAGAAAAACCTGGTGGAACTCTCCCTTTATTCCAATAAAGTCACAGGACTCCTCTGTCTCCTTTATGGACCCTGGCTTTTCCCAGAGGGATTTACCACGCAGTCCCACACGTGGTATGGAAGGTCAGGAAGCCCTCGAGGTGTTTTCTGAGCACTCCCACGGAGGTTTGACCTCAGTCTGCCTTTGGGAGCTGCAGGATGCTGTTTTATCCATCTCTATGTCTGTGTTGGGCTCTGCTGGGGAGACATTGGAGAGGGACAGGAATCCTGGGCAGAGTAAAGACCAATTCTGCTGTGGGGATTTATTCTCAGGCACTATTTTTAAAGGACTTGGTGACAAACACAGTTCAGGCCTGTTGGCTTCACTCTCCCAGGTTGCTGATGAGGAGAAAGGCCATTAGGTTCTCCCTGGCTCTTGGGTTCATCCAAGAGGTGCTTGAAGGGGTGGCTTTCTCTGCTGATACTCAGCATAGCAGCCAGGGCAGCCTGGAGGATCATTCAGGACCTGGAAACACAGGAGCCCCCATGGTTTGCAGGGACAGGCTGTAGCTGGTGTTTGCTGGCTGGATGCAAACTCTGCATTTTGTAGAATCACAGAATGGTTTGGGTTGGAAGAACTTAAAGCCCATCTTGTTCCAACTCCCTGCTACAGGCAGGGGCATCTTCCACTGTCCCAGGGTCCTCCAAGCTCTGTCCAACCTGGCCTTGGACAATTCCACATATGGGGCAGCCACAGCTGCTCTGGGCACCCTGTGCCAGCGCCTCACCATCCTCCAGGGAATGATTTGTCCCCAGTGTCCAATCTAGACCTGCCCTGTGTCAGTGTGAAGCCATTTGCTCAGTCCCTGTCTATTCCTCATCCCCCTTTGGACAGCACATCCCCTGCTCCAAGTACTCTGAAATTTGGGAATAAATAATGCAGAGAGCCCATATGATGTTGGTTGACTTTTTCCACTAGTGCCTGTCCCTTTGGGAACCACTAGAAACCTATTTCTGGTGAATCTGGCTTCCCCTTTCCTAAACTGGAAATAAATCCACGCAATAATCAAATATTTCCAGCAGACTGAGAGAGAGTTCCCTGCTCTCCTCCTAAACAGAGGAGGAGATCCCCTCTCATGCAGGCAGTGAGACAAGGGGAAGTGCATCTCCATGCAAATCTCTCTCCCCTTCCTTGGCAACTTCATCTCTTGATCATTTCTGACAGCCCAAGTTTTGTCAGCCAGACACATTTGAGGCAAAAAAAGAAGGGAAAAAAAAAAAAAAAAGGAAAACCACAGCAAGTCAAAGCAAGTTGGAGATGTGATTGGGGGAAGGGAGAGGGAATAAGAAGTAGGTGGAAAAGGAAGGTCCCTGGAGACAGCAGTGAATATGTAAACTTTCTCGATTTCCTCTGCCTACTCATACCTCTGTGTGTTAACAACTAGACAGACATCTTGTATATATTTGATAAATAAGCCTCTCCATTTATTCAGAGGAGTGAATTTGTAGCTATTATGATTCAAATGGCATGACAGGTTCAGGATTGTTGTATTTTTTTGCTATTGAGTTTACAAAAAGAAAAAAAAAACAACCTGAAAATTGCAAAATTCAAAGCAATTTTCTTTGGCTATGAATCCTCACAATGCACAGATAGAGAGAAACAGTTTTATATATATATATATATATATGTATATACAAAAATAATACAAAGGCCAGTCCAAGTGCCTCTTCCCTTGAGACAGGAGGATGAGGGGTGCAATAAATAATTTAGAAATTGCTACCACCACTTGATTCAGAGTGATGGATCTGGCATGTGTTCCAACAAGGCACATGCTGTATTCATTACCCATTGAGCTACATTTTAATTTCTCCCTCATTAACCTTATCTGTGACTGGGGTTGTGCATCAAGTCAAATCCTTCGGATGTCAATCAATTCATTAGATGGTTGTTTGGTTTGTCATATGTGCTGTTATCGCTTATTAGGCTGCCACGCCGATCAATCAATCAAAAGGCAGCGAGGAGCTGGCTGGAAGGGACACGGGCAGGCAGCAGGCAGGCAGCATTCCATGGAAAGGGCTGCTGGAGCACAGCCCACGCTGCCAAAAGGGGCATGAATATTTTGTGTGAAAAATGGGTATTTCATGATTGGCTTTTCGCAAATATTCAAATGAATGTTATATGTGTTGTCTTGGAAAGTGATGCAGTATTAATTCTCTTAAGTAGTGTGTTAGATATAGTTTTAGGTTATGACAAAATGTTAAAATAGAAACTATGCTATGTAGGATACTTTTTTTCTAAGGAAATGACTCGCAGTGAGATAGTAGCCACAGGACACCTGAATCTTTCAGAGAAAGAGAATTTATTGCTCCATTATCAGAAGAAACGAACTTCTTCCTGCCTCACTTGGTCAGGACGATGCCGTCAGGATTCAGAGGAAGAAGCTGACACTCCCCAGCCTGAATCCTGTGTTTGAATGGAATTTATGCATCATGGATGAGGTGTATGAATATGCAATAGGCTGTTGTTTTTAAGGGTTAATCCTCTGTTAACGTGGGTCCTTTTTTGGGCTTATTTTGCTGAGAAAGGGTCCTTTTTTGGGCTTATTTTGCTGAGAAAGACGTACCCAGACTGTCCGTAACTCTTTGTTTCTATTGTCTCATATTGTCCTAATTAAAATTCTCCAAATTATTATTATTCTAATTGTATTAATATTTTTATAACCATTTTACTACCATTAAACTTTTAAAATTTTAAAAACAACTGTTTGGCATTTTTCACATTTTGCAAAGTGGAAGGGAAAAAAGATTCGGAGGTACTCAGATGGCTGCCGTTGAAAACCACAGCTTTGTTTCAGGTCATTGAAGCAAGTTATAGGCACATAATAATAATAATAATAAGGTTAGTTGAGTGTTTACAGTCAGGGCCGAACGCTTGGTAGGAAAGATGTCATCTCACCATCCTGCTGGCACAGAAAGTTTCTCCTCCTGACTGACCCTGCCTCTGTTTCCACCTGATATTTGCTGCCCATTGAATTCCTCCAGGGTTTCCAGCTGATGGACCATCAAGGAAAGGCTCTTGGCTGGCTGGATCTACATTCCCACCTTCTTGGCACAGCTCATCTGAGCATTATTCCCATTCATGGACTAGGTTAGAGGCCCCACCTGCCCTGTTAGGAGAGGGCTGGATCCAGGACAATCCCAGGAACCCCATGTAACCCCCCAAACAGCCAGCCCTACTCATTCACAGCTGTTTGCTCCCACTGGGGGCACTTTGGGGGAAGCACAAGAGCACTTGTGTGGAGCCAGCAAGTGCCCAGGTGGCCAAGAAAGCCAAAGGCATCCTGTCTTATATCAGCAATAGGGAAAAATTCTTCATCCAAAGGGATATCAAGCACTGGAACGGGCTGTCAGTGGTGGGGTCCCCATTTCTGGAGGGATTTAAAAGGCATAAATGTGGCACTTGCAGGTATCATTTAATGGTGGCCTTGGCAGTGCTGGGGGAATGGTTGGACTTAATGATCTTAGAAGGTTTTTCCAACCTAAATATTCTGTGATTCTAAGGCATGGCAAATTTTGATTCATGGCTTTGGCTGCTGGCAAATCCTCATGCAGAAACTCCTGTGGCAGTCCCAAACCTCCCCGTGGAGCACCCAGGAGAAGGCGACAGCCCAGCCAAGGGCTGCAGGTGCTGCTACATCCCAGAATTCTTATTCCTCCTCTTCTCCCCAGCACGTGGCTGTGAGTGCTGCAGGGCTGAGTTTCTCCACCAAAATATTAAAATAAAAAAGAGGCATCCAGAGAAGTTGTGCTGGCCCATCCCTGGAAGTGTTCAGGACCAGGTGGGATGGAGTTCTGAGTAGCGTGGTTTAGTGGAAGCTGCTCCTACATGGCAGGGGTTGGAACAAGATGATTTTTAGTGTCTCTTTTAACCCAAACCATTCTATAATTCCACAAAATGCTGGTTCAGGTTTGTGTGTGTTTGTGAAGGTGCTGCTGGGTGTTTGCTGCCCACATTGGTGGCACTGCCTGCTGCATGCCTGGGAAATTATCCCTCTGTGCCTTGATCCAGGCAAGCTGTGAAGTCCTTGGTGCTGAGCCGAGCCCTTGCCACAAGCCCAGTGAATCCCACCCTGCTCTGGGAGGGAAAGCCACGTCCCCTCCCACTTTGTGCCCCTGGTACCTGCTAATGAGCTCCTTTTCCACCTTGGCATCCTCTCCCTAATTGGGAGGCAGGGACACAAAGGACTCAGGTAGCGCGACTTCATTGTAGATGGAGTGAGACAGAGCAGCAAGAGGGCACAAAAAATATCCATCCCTTTGCTTATAAAGTGCAGCTGGGTCTGCAGCCATTCAGAGGAAATGGCTGTGGATCCCCCCCGTGTCATTCTTCAAAAATAGAGCCATTCTCCTCCAAGTGCTCTTCCAGGATTCATTTGAAACCCCCCATTGTAGCTCGGCTGCTGTTGGGTTTGGAGTGCAGGAGTTGGCGGCTTTTAAGAGCTCTGCTCCTGCCACAGGTGTCCTTTGGTGACAGTGCCTCTCTATTAGGGTACTGCAGGTAGATGCCACTGCTCGGTGTCGGGGAGGCCGGGACAAGCAATCCTAGCAAGGCGCCGGCGTTTCAATTAACTGCCAAGACAGGCAACATTTCAGGACCTGTACATCTCTCTCCGCAGCAGCCGGGATGTATTGTATTATAAATAACAATAAGCAGGCCCAGTCAAAGGCTGTAATTGAATCTCTTCATTTTGCTGACTCGGGTGGAAAAGCCCCTTTTAGTGAATTATGCCGCGGGGGGTGGGTGATTTGGGGATGTGTAAAGGTAACACACACTCGCTGTAATTAAAGCAAACATCCATCCCTGTCCCTGTCACTGCCCTCGGGGTGTGCAGGAGCTGCTCTGATGGTCTTGCTGTGGGCAGATCCTGCTGCTGGGCTGGGAAGCATCACTCTGCTCTCCTAAACTATCCCTTCCCCAGGACGAGGGAAGAGATGAGAATCTTGACTCCATGTTTCAGAAGGCTGATTTATTATTTTATGATATTTTATTATATTGAAAATGCTATACTAAAACTATACTAAAGAAATAGAAAGGAGACATCAAAAAGCTAGAAAGGAAATGAGTGATAATAAAATCTTGTGACTGACCAGAGTCCCAACACAGCTGGACCTGTGATTGGTCATCGAGTAGAAACAGTTCACATGAGACCAATCAAAGATGCACCTGCTGGTAAACCATCTCCAGACCACATTCTACAGCCATCAGATAGTTATTGTTTATATTTCTTTTCTGAGATTTCTCAGGAGAAAAATCCTAGCAAAAGGATTTTCATAAAATCTGTCAGTGACACTTTCCCTCAAGGGGCATTCCTTGATGATGGAGCTATGGATGTTTGTTGAAGAGGAAAAGGAAATTCCCTCCTCTTGAGGGGCTGGAAGAGCTGAGAAGGGACTTGATGCTCCTCTATTCTTTCATGGTTTTCCTTGTAGTGGTACTGCAGCCTCCTTCCCATGTTGCCAGGTGTCCCTAGGCTCCAAAATCCTCATTTTTGTCATCATGGAGGCCTCCTTCATGCTGATGATCTTCTGGGAGATGCCCATCTGGCACACTCCAGCTGCGGGCCCAGCGTTAAGGAATCTTTATGGATTTAAGCAAGTACCCTCTTTTGTGGCTGAAATGGACTCACGCAGGTGGTGTTGCCAACAGGAATGAGCAGTTTAGTTGACCTTTGCTTAAAGCAGCAGCCTGGCATGTCTTTTGGCTCATGGAGAGAGCCAAAGGTTGATGCCTTCCAGTTCCCTTCCATCCCTTGCGCCCGACTGCTCTCAGCCCACACCCTTCCCATCTCATCTCTTCTCTCCTATCCAATCCTATCCAATCCAATCCAATCCAATCCAGACATCTCCCCAAGGCCAGCACATTTTTCAGCCCAAATTTTGCATTGACAGAATATATTACACCTGCGGCGAGGCGGAATATAAAGTGAGGAGGAGTTACTGGGGGAGCACAGGGAAATGAGGTTTTCTCCACTGCAAGAGCACAGGGTTAAATTGGCAGCTGCAGCCAGAGCTCCTAGGTCCCTCTGTGCTGTTTCAGGTTTTCTTGGAGATTTTTTTGTTGAGAACACACTCCACCTTTTTTCTTTTCCCCTCTAGAATCCACTTTGTATGTCGCTTGCTTTTTCTTTTTTTATTATTATCTTAAGCATCCATTATTTAGAAACTGCTGGAGCCTGGAAACCAATTTCCATGCTTATTTCAAAGAGTTTGCAGTGTTTAGGTGGTTATGTACAGGCTATTACATGGACTGACCATGGGGAAACAGCCTGGCAGGGCTGGGGAAGGGACAGCAAGCAGAGGGGTAAATATGGGATAATTCCTGCCTGATGGACATTTGTACCTCAGGATGCTGGGGATGAAAATCATGGAGGGTGAAAATGATGGAGGATGAAAATCAGTGCTGCTTTTAGGACAGGGTGCTGTGCTGGAGGAGGGGTGGGAGCCCATATTCTCCCCCTGAGAAGGGGGGCTGTGATGGGCAATGCTCCCTCAGGGGATGCTGAGCTCCTTCCCGGATGGGGACGTGGTTGTCACGAGTGTCCTTGGCTGTTCTTGGCTTTGCAGGGCTCAGTGTGTAAAGCAGTGGATCCCTGCAGATGCTTTAAGCTACTCAAGGGATTAGGCAGGGTTATGAGCAATCCCAGTATGGGGGAAACGTGGAGGCAGCTTGCAGCCAGCCTCATTCTCCTCTCCTCCAGCCAAGGAAAGGAGTGGAGGGATCTTTTTGTCTGGGTTTGGCCATTTGGGGGTGGGTGGTTGAGGAAGCTTCTGGTGCAGGAGGGATCCCTCTTTCCCAAAAAAAACCTTGCTGCTCATATTTAGGGCCGAGGAAGTGGTGGGAGGGAAATCCAGGATTGAGGGATTGAGTTCATCCCTCTTGTAAGCGCGTCAGAGTCAGCGGAGTCACGGCAGGAGGAGAGCTGGCGGGTGCAATCCCGGCCTGAGAGCAATCCCCAAATGCCATTTCCTCAGTGTGACCCTCTGCTGAGCCCTTGTGAGTCACAAGGATCCCTCATGGTGCCACTCTGGTGGCAGGGAGCACTGCAGAAGTCACCATCACGAGGGCATGGACAAAGGGAAGAGCTGTCCCAGCAGGACGTGCTCCTTTTTGCCAGTGTTAAGCCCAGAGTCTTTTATCCTGTGATTTCAAAAGAGCTGAAAAAGATCAATCAGTGGCATTATCTCTGCTTCTTGCAAACAGAACCGAGGTAGCAGAGCTGAGCTGGGGTCAGACAAGCCCCTGCCCTCCCCCGGTGCTCCTGTCCCTCTCAAAACTCCCCAGGATGCCAACAGGAGCAACTGGGGTCTGCAAGAGGCGCCATCCACAGGACATCTCCCTCCTGCTGTCTATAAGAAAATCAGGATAGAATTATAGAATCCTGGAAGGGTTTGGGTTAGGAAAGACCTGAAATCTCATCCTGTTCTACCCCCTGCCCTGGACAGGGACAGCTCCCACTATTCCAGGGGGCTCCCAGCCCTGTCCAGCCTGGCCTTGGGCACTGCCAGGGATCCAGGGGCAGCCACAGCTGCTCTGGGCACCCTGTGCCAGGGCCTGCCCACCCTCACAGGGAACAATTCCCAATTCCCAATATCCCATCCAGCCCTGCCCTCTGGCAGTGGGAGCCATTCCCTGTGTCCTGTCCCTCCATCCCTTGTCCCCAGTCCCTCTCCAGCTCTCCTGGAGCCCCTTCAGGCCCTGGCAGGGGCTCTGAGCTCTCCCTGGAGCCTTCTCCTCTCCTGTCCTCTCCCCCAGCTCTCCCAGTCTGTGGAGAGGGGCTTCAGCTCTTGGACCTGGTCTCTCCATGGTCTCTCTGACTGGCTCCAGCAGCTCCAGCTCCTGCTGTTGGGTGCCCCATAACTGGAGGAGTTCTGCAGCTGGGGTCTCACCATGGGACAGAATCCCCTCTCTCTCCGTGCTGCCCACACTGCTTTGGGTTCAAGATGAACAACTTGAGATGACTGTGTTGGGCTGGTTTGGTTTTCCAGGCTGCAGCCCAAACCTGGGTGCTCTGCAAGCACCCACACAGCAAACCCAACCATGTCAGATCTTCCTTCCAGGACCCTCTCCAAGCCCCCACCATCCTCATCCTCCCAGCAGAAGGCTGAGGCTGGAATCCTCGTGGTGCCGCTGGTGGGGAGGCAGGCAGCAGTGCAGTTGGAATTTTCCCCGTGTCGCCGTGAGTTAATTCATTCCAGCAAATCATCCACAATAATTTGCGGCGAATATCAATTTTCTGTGTGAACTTCTCGCTGGCTGCACAGAAGTATCTTCTGCCGACACGGCTCCCTTATTCTGCTGATCTGAGACAACAAAGCAGCTGGGGAATAAACAGGAGGCGAGCTGGAGTCCCCAGGGCTGCCGGTACGAAGGAGGTGCCTGGGCTGGAGCTCACTCGTGGATAAAACCCAGCGAAGGCCGCGATGATTAAAGGCTAATTTGCTGCCTGTGTAGTGTTAAGTGCCCCCTTTCCTAACGAGCAGGAGGCACTGCCAAGCCGTTCTGCTTCGCCGCCTCTCTTCTATTTACCTTTTCAATTATTTTAAGGCTTTTATGATCTTTGATAACCAACGTGTCTCCTCCGTGAGAGCCCTCTGCGCCGGGTCGGGGGCAGGGGGTGTCTTTCTTATGATAAAAGAGACTTAGATGGGCATCAAATGTCTCTAAAATACCCCCCAAAAAACAAACCAGAAAAGCCAGGCTGCTCTGGCTGTCTCGTGATGGATTTCAGCCGTGAGCAGTGCTGGCTGTCACTTGCTCGACCTTTCTCCCCTACCAGCTGGTGGAGCAGAGTTGTCCCAGAGCCAAAGGCATAGCTGCATGGAGCCCTGTCACCCCGGGAGGGTGGTGGCAGGGTGAAGAAGACTCAGTATTAGCATCTTAACCACCGTCTGCCCTCCAAAAAGAAAACAAAAATCCCAGGGAAGACTTTTGGGGTGGTTTGGTTGTTTTTAAGGAGGGTATTTTGTGATGTTTAAGCGTGGTATACAATGTTTTTGTGTTATTTCATAGGATACTGTGATTGGTTAATCTCTGTGGTTTGGTTGGTTTTATGTTATTTCACAGGATTATACGTTCGTTAATCTCTGTGGTTTGGTTGGTTTTATGTTATTTCACAGGATTCTATGATTGGTTAATCTCTGGCTGCGCTGTGGCTGTGTTCACATTGGGGTTTGGAAAACCTGTTTTGGTGTTTTGGCTTTTGTTCTAATCCTGATGGGAAAAGTCTTGTGGAGAGTTGGGATGAAGAACCCATTTTATCACAGGATCACAGAAGGGACCTTGAGGCTCATCTTGTCCCACCCCCTGCCATGGTCAGGGACACACTCCACTCGACCAAGCTGCTCAAAGCCCCATCCAGCCTGGCCCTTCTCCTGCCTTTTATCACAGAGAGGAGCTGCCTCGTGAGAGTTTCTGAGTGGGGCTGTAAAGGAGAGAAAAGAGGAGCTTTTCCCCACTCACAGAACCTGGAAGCAGCTTATCCCCATGGTACATACTGCAAATGTCCTCGGCATCCCTTCTCAGGGGCTCTCCAGCCAGGGTTTAACCTGGATACAAGGACTGGAGTGCCTTTGGCTCCTCATCTGCAGAACCAGCAGCACTACAGCTCCTTCCAGGAGGAAGGAAAATCGCTCCTTGGTGCTCAGGCAGCTCAGGCTGGGTGTCCTGTGATGGGGACCTGGCACAGCCCTGGGGAGCCCAAAATAGATCTGGGGCACCCATTTGCAACCGGTGCACACAGGCTCCCCTGGGGGAGGCGGCCCTGATTAAAAGAACTATTTTTACGGAGCCTGGATGCAGGGAGGAAGAGGTGATAATTAGCTGGTGGCAGTGGCTGTGCTGCAGGACTGGGTTTGGATGGGTCCTTGTGCTAGCAGGGAGATCCACACAGCCAGAAAAAAACCCTGCTGGAATCTGGAAAGGACTGGCTCCCTTCTCCTTGCCTCTGTCTCCAAGAAACCCTGCTATTTTATTATCACTATTTTATTTTCATTTATTTTCATTCATTTTCATTTATTTTCACTTTTTTTTCACTGGTGGCAGTGGCTGTGCTGCAGGATGGGCTCGGATGGGTCCCTGTGCTAGCAGGGAGATCCACACAGCCAGAAAAAACCCTGCTGGAATCTGGAAAGGACTGGCTCCCTTCTCCTTGCCTCTCCCTCCAAGAAACCCTGCTATTTTATTATCACTGTTTTATTTCCATAGATGTAGCACCTGCTCTTCACTCCCACAGTGGAAGCAACCAGGGCGTCGAGGGCTGGTTGGGAATTGTGTCTGTGTGGTGAAGATCATCAGGAATGATTTGGGTGATGTTTTTCTCACCACGAAGAATTTATTTGTTTGTTTGCTTATTTGCTTTTTCGATGGCTGTGAGACAGGATGAATTTTTCATGCGGAAAAAAAAATTCAAGTGTTTTATTGTTTGAAAAATTGGCTTTAAGTACACGTGTGTGTTATGTGCAGTTGGGAAAAAAAATTGAGCTCTTCAGTCATCTCCACTTATTTATTTATTTGTGTGATGCATCATGCAGATTTATTTAATTGATGGCAGCACCTGGAGTGTGTTAGGCACTTCCTAAGCTCTCCCAAAGGCTGGGCTTTGGTTTTTTGTGCTCAGCCTAAGGACAGACAGGCACAGCGCTGGAGGTCAGCAGAAGGGGAAGAGCTGCAGACAATTTATGTGGGAGCTAAATCTCCTCACTCTGAGCTGCCCAGAGCCAGTACTACCTGCAGCCTCTCAGGGGGCTGGATTAGCTCCTTGTCACTTCCCCAGAGTGGATTCAGCTAAAATATATATATATATATACATATATATATAATGAAAGTGTGTGTGTGTGTGTGTATTTCTCTTTCATTGGGCTGGGATAAAAACTGCTGAGTCAAAGATTCATTTTCTTCTCCAGCCCCTTGGAAGGCAGATAAAGGGGCTGGCAGTGCTCAGCAGGGCCATAAATAATGCATAGAGCACAGGAGCAGCAGGCCCACCCCCTGCTCACACCGAGGAGATTTCTCCATAACATATTACCCTGTCTCCCAGTGCCAGCGCTTCTCCACTCACCTTAGGCTAACACCGAGTGGTCGGAGAAATAAATAAATAAAGGAGCCTAATAAAGGCTCTGGTTACCAGCATTCCTGCCTGATCCATTGCTGCAGCGAGTGTTGTCCTGGGTTTGCTGCCTCAGGAAGGCACCGTGCTCAAGGTGATGTGAGGACAAAGGGAAAAATGTGCCTGATTGTCCTCCTGTCATCTCCCCAAGGCTGGAACGCTGCCTTCCCACCATCCCCCTTCATCTTGGGGATAAGGCTCTTGTCCATTTAAATGCAGAAAATGTCCCAGTGCTGAGCTGGAATGCCAAATCCGAGGCAGCTGAGAACGTGGAGGAGGTTCAGATGTAGCTGAGCTTGGGTCTTCACCCTCAAGGTGATGCAGAAAATGCCTCTTAGGATTCATTCTTGCTCTGTATCATTGATCAAATTGCTTCCAGCTGCTCCCTCCCCTTTCCAGGTGTTGCTGCTGGTGGCCTGAGCCTCTCCATGGCTGGATGATGGTTTGGGAAGGTTTGTTGGCGGGAGGGTGACAGCCCAGCTGAGGTTGGGTCTTCACCCACAAGGTGACGCAGAAAATGCCTCTTAGGATTCATTCTTGCTCTGTATCATTGATCAAATTACTTCCAGCTGCTCCCAGAAGTCCTCCCCCTTTTCCAGGTGTTGCTGCTGGTGGCCTGAGCCTCTCCATTGCTGGACAATGGCTTGGGAAGGTTTGTTGGTGGGAGGGTGACAGCCCAGCTGAGGTGTGGCTGCTCTTGTGTGCTCCACACATAGCTCTGCCCTGCTCAGGGTGGGAAGAGACTCCTGTGGAACATCGAGGACTTGCGTGGCCTCAGTTCTGAGATCCCAGCAATGCTCCAGCGAGGAGTGAGAGTGCCCTGGCACAAAGGGAGTGAGGGTGTTCCCCAGTCAGTGGCAGCTCAGGGGCCTTTTCCACGCAGTCCCACACCATGGGGGGCTTCGAAGGCTCTTTCCCTTCCCTTTGAGCTGCTGGTTCAAACGAGCCTCAGCTGTCAAAGAGAAACTCTGAGCAAAACTGTTGTAGTTCATCCTCTTGCCGTTGAGTCCGGATGCAATAAATTGGTCCCAGTTTGGCACAGGGGATCCAGGTGAATAAATGGAGCAGGGGCCTCCCTGTCAGGAGATGCTGCTGAGAGAAACCAAAAGGCAGCAAATGTCAAATCGATGAAAGAGTAGTCTTTCTCCTCTCTTTTTTCTGCCTGCTCACAGAATACGCTGCTGCTCCTGAAGTTTCTCAGCCTGCTTTTCCTTGGTCTTCAGCCTCAAATCCCTGTCAGGAGTTACCTTTGAAACCAAAGAGTGGCTGTGGAAGGGTGAGAGGGAAGGACACATTTCCTACCTGACCTGGACAGCTTTGAGAATTTGGAGGAGCTCTGAGCCATCCCAGCTCAGGGTGCCGGGCACCCTCTGCTTGGGGAGGGTCAGAAAGGGAGATTGGCTTGGGAAGGGTAGCCCAGGAGTGCCATCTTCAGGATTGTCGTTACCTTTATTCCTGAAGTTCTAACGAGCAGGTTGGGTGCTGCTACTGCAGTTTGAGCTCGCTGAAAATCCTCTGTGGCCAAGTTTTCCATGTTTCACCCTAATTCTCCTCCCTGGCTCCTGCTGCAGCCATGCATGCTCTGGGCAATGCCTCTTCAGTGACATTTCTTTGGGTAGCATTGCACTTAGTTGTTTGATTCCACATTTTCAAGGGTATTTGGAGGAAATGTGGATGGTTCATTGCCTGGTATTTGAAGGAAGCGGCAAATTTAATTAAAAAACATGAGGCAAAATTAGTAGTAAAGGAGACTGATTGCAAGGTTTGATGTAGGGCAGATTTAGGTATGGCACAGGAGCCCCAGGAAGCACTGGCTCCCTGCTCCATCCCACTTCTCTGCCCTTGGGGACAATAATAACAAGGAGAAGCAGAGAGAGGAGAAGGAAAAAAAAAAAAGAGGTGGTTTTTATTGTTGTTTGTGATTTTTACATAAATTTTTCAGATTGCACAGCCTGTCTTGTCTTTTTTTTCCCCTGTCTGCTCTGTTTAATGCAAACGGCACCTTCCCGCTGATTGCAATCACACACTGATTGAGAGCAGCTCCTCTGCCTGGGCTGGGAGGGAAGGAGGGAGCTTTAACCCTTTCCCTCTCTGCAGTCTCACTCTTTCCTTGCTCCCTCCCATTGCTGGAGGGCTCCAAACCCACTCCTCAAACCCCCTGCTTATACATGCGCCAGAGCTCCGCGGCGCTAACAGTAAATTTATTTTCATAAGTGAAAGCTTTGAAATAGATACTGACCTGCTGCTGCAGGGCACGGGCCCAGATCCAGCTAATATGATTAGGAAGAAACTTTTCCTGCAGAGGAATCCTTGCCTATCTGCCTGCTGCAGCTGGGTGCCCTGGGATGCTCAGAGCAGCGGTCACCAGGGGAGGGGGAAGCCTTGGCTGGGTGGATCTTTGTCTGTTCTACCCCAGTTCTTGTTTCCTCCTCACCACAGCTGCTTCCTGTGGCGCGTGCAACAACACCCAGCCCTCATGGCTCCTTTGCTCCTGGCAGGTGGATTGGTAGGGAGCAGAATCGTGGAAGGGTTTGGGTTGAAGGGACCTTAAAGCTCGTCTTTGTCCATATGATTTTTCCTTTCCATTTCTCCAAGCGTTCAGGTTGATCCCAGTCCTGTTCAGCTTGGCCTAAAGCACTTCCAGGGATGGGGCATCCACAGCTCCTCATGCTTGTGCTTTGCCTTCTCTCAGGGACTGGGATCCAGGGATCTCCATAAAAAGATCATCATGGAGAGTGGCCATGGAGAGCTTGGCGCAACTGCTGCTGAAACCCTCTGGGCTTTTTGCTAATTCCCATCTTGTGAAGACTCATAAAAGCTCTTAAATCTCCATAATCCTTAATCCAGTGGACACACACCTTTTCACAGTGGAGATGCACAGGCTGTGGGAATGGTCCAGGAGTTTGATGACTGCAAGTCTCAATTCCACGTGTTGCCTTGAGGCTTGGATCACCGAAATCTGCCAGGCACCAGGAGGGATGAGAGTCCCCCCCAAAAAGTCACTCCTGCAGGCAGCAGGGCTGCAGTGGTCGCTCCTGTCTGGCTGCAGATTGTCCATGTGGGGTGGAGGAGCTGAGGATCAGCGAGGAACAGGGCTGAGAGCTGCACTTCTTCAAGGCTGACAGCTTCACACCCAGCGGTGCAACCTGGTTTCCGTGCATCGTGCAAAAAGAGGAGCAAAATCCACCCTGGTCCTTTTTTGCAGGGATTCTGCTGGGAGGGAGCTCAGCCAGGCCGGGTGTGTGCATCCCAAAATTTAGCCATGCCAGGTCCGTCCCTTCTCTTCCCTTTCGATAAAGGTGCCCCAGGAGAGAGGGAGGGGAGCTCTTTGCAGGCACAGCGATGCCTGCAGAGGTCGGCAGTGAATGTGGTCCATGGGCTGATAAGTTACCTGAGAGGGAATGACTGCAGGGATTGGATTGCGTTGCCCAGCTCGGTTACGTGGAGATAACATCGTGGTTTGAGACATCGATCACTTCAAAGGAACCTGCAGAGGGATTTTAATGCCTCGCAAATTGCTTTTGCTTCTATTCAATTTACATTCACGATTGCACAGAGCGTATTTAGGAGCTTTCCAAACTGCCACAAACAATGACAAATCTCTCCTGAAACATTCTCCTGTTGCAGTAAATTTGACCTGACAAAAGAGAGGGAGAAACTTCAGCCTCCTTCAGTGCCTTAAGGGTCTCCAACCCCACTGAGATCTGGGGTTTGGGCTGGCCAGCCCCAGACTTTTGTGGGAAAGGCATTGGTGTGATGCTGCAGCATCTGAGGGCTGGGTCAGGATGTTCTGTGTGAGAGAAGTCACTGATCCTGAAATTACTTGCCTGTGGAAAGTCTTATTGATGGAGCTAGAGCCTCTGAAAGGGCTGCTGGTGCAGATTAAACAGAATTTATTCCTGGCAGTGGGGATGCACTGCCCTCGCCACTGGAGACTTGGTAAGGATAGACAGGGATCACTTCTGCACCAGAAAAACCCTTCTTGCTTTAGCTGGGGCTGTGAGGTTGAGCCTTGGTCCCAGTGCCCATGGGAAGCACTGATTGCCATCCTGATTAGCATGCAAATGAGTGGATTGGGAAGGAAGCAAGGAGTTGGGAAAATAGGAATGTGCACCAGGACCTGGCAACATGACTGGGATTCATAGCACAGGGCTCTTCTCATGTAACACAGATTCTTCAGGCCATTTTTTCTGGGGATTCTTGCTGTGGCAAGAGGCACAAGCAGTGCCTCTGGGCTGGGATGTTTCTCTCTGCAAGGCAGGCTCAATATGACCAGCCCTGCCATGGCCTCTCCAGTTCTACCCAGCCCACCATCCCACGGGAATTCTGCTAATTGAAATGTAATCAATACAGCAGTGATTGGTTTGCTGGTGAGAGAGGATCCCTTTCTCCCACCACGGGGACAGGCTGTGCTGATATCTGGGGGAACACAGGAGTCCCCAGCCTCAGCTATGCTATTTTGGGATTTCCAGGCTGCTCCAGTGTGACTGCATCTGATCCTCATGGTGTCAGAGATATAATAAACCTTCAGTATTTGATCCTCATGCTCACAACGCTGCCATGGTTTGGCATGGGCATCTTTCTGTGTTTTCTGATGGGGATAGGGCTGGGAGACGAGGGCAGATGCCAGGAGGAGGGAAGGATATTTTTGCCAGGCACTCTCCAGGGCTTGCTTCTCTCCAGCACAGCTTTTTCCCATGCTTCCCAAACCGTGGTCAGGCAAAGAACCCTGTTGCCTGAGTTTAATTTCATTAAAGATGTTAATTCTGACCCTGCCTCTGCATATTCATGAGGCAGTGGTGTCCTTCCTGCCATGGGCAGTCAGGATGAGCTGCCATCACGGCACACAGCGGGGGCACATCCCCAGAACCAGAGGGTGCCACGCTCAGCTCAACCTCATCCCCCTCCAACTCGTACCTGCTGGCTCCTGGAGGCTTTAAAAGCCAGTGCAGAGCTGCAATGGGTTTGTTCCAAAACTTCCACTGGGTTTTTCCGGCAGCATTTGTTGCCCCAAAGTGTCGGAGTGTTCTGGGGTAGGATGGTTGGAATGGATGGAGATGAGAGATCTCTGCAGCCAGGTCTGGAATTTGGGGTTTATTGCAAAGGGCCTGGGTGCAGGGCCCTGATGGGAGCTGCCAGCCACAGCTCAGAGCAGGCCCCAAAGAGGGAGAGAGGGTGAGAGGGTGAGAGCATAAAAGGGTAAGAGAGTGAGGTTCCCGTTCCAATACAATAAATCTTCTTCTGTGTTGAATATTCTAATTCTCACTAACCAATCTAGTACAAGATACAAAATCCTACAGCATTTACATACAGCCTATAAGAATCATTACATTACCATACTGTGTTACATTTTAAACCCTAAAAACTCCTCTTTGGGCCCCTTCTGCCAAGCTGTAGGGTCTGCTCTGACCCTTGGGCCTGTCTGCAAGCAGAGGGTGTTGTTCCATCAAAAGGGGATCACCTTCAGCCAGCCACACCATTGTTTTCCAGTTGTTCAGTAACTGAGGGATCTCAAAGCTTGCTTTCATTCAATCTCTCTTATAGTTTCCATATTCTCAAAACGTTTTGCCAGACAATCATATTGATAAGGCTTTCCTGTTTCATCTTCCCCAACACCAAAGGACTTCTGCAAGTCCATGTGGCCCCTGCTTGCTTAGATGCACCTGGATGACCCACGAAGCACCCCTAAACTTCCACAATCCATTTCCCAAACAGAAATCTATAGATTCCAGAGGCCAACTGAGCTCCTTGGCATGGCCAGGACACCAGAGTGAAGGCTGACATTGTGTCCATGTCCTCAGATCTGCTATGTGGTACCTGCCAGAGCACCTCCTGCTCTGACAGAGCCAGAGATCTCAGCTGGGAAATGTCAGCTAGCCTTGGATGGATTAATGGGTTTTGGCATCACTCCTGGCACCTTTTTATCTCGTTCCTCCATGAAGCTGTGATCTCAGGGATGACTGTGCTCCAGGGGAAAGCAGCTATCAAATGCAGCAAGGAGTACAGCTCCTACAGCAGAGCAAAACCCATTCCCCAGGCCCCCAGTGTGGACAGGCTTCCCAAGCCCTTTCATTCTATTTGGGAATGGCGTGTTTGGCACTTTCCCTGATTTTCCTGCGCTTTGGGGGTCTGAGATAAAGCCTTCCAGTGTTAACCATCTATCCCAGGAGGCTGGGAAGGGCTCTGAGGAGGCTGTGGGGGTGTTTCCAGCTGGAGCTGGATGTGGTGGGGCAGCCTCTCTGTGTGGGGTTTTCAGGTGATGTCTGGCACTGCCACGTGCATCCCTGTCCCAGCTCCCTCCACCTCATCCCCTCCTTTGTGGAGCACAAAGCTGCTCTGTCCCCTGGGCCCTCTTGCCCTTAGATGGCTGCAGAAGGCTGCCAGCCCCGTTGCTGGGCTTGATTTAATCCTGGGTTTTGTGTAACAGCCTGAAAATCCTCACGGCCATCAGGGCACAGCACATTAGGGAGCTAGAGACACGTGTTCCAACCTTGTTCTGGGCTCCTGTGGAAATGCTCCCGTGGCTGTGGCAGCTGTGGGGAGGAGCTGGGATGCACAGGCAGGACTGGAGTAGATTTAGAAAGTCCCTTCCCGCTCCAGCTATTCCATGATTCTATTCTATGTTCTTTCTCAGATGCTTGGGATACCCAGAGAAAATGAACTGATTTCATACTGGTGTCTTCTCCCAAGTGTTGTGTTTGGGTAGGGAGGTAAATTTGAGGTCTAAAGAGTGAAGGAATGTGATTCATGGGCATGGGAGTGCTGAGCCCCTCTCCTGTCCAGGCAGGTTATTTCCTCCAGCATATCTTTGATCTGCACTGAAGCAGCTTTTAGGGCTCAACCCCTTTCCCTTGGATGGCCCTAAAAAGGCACAGAGGAATTCTCAATGCCCAGTCTTTCCTGCCGTATTTGCTGCTTTGTCCCTCCAAATCCAGGTTGGCACTGTAGAAAATATCCTGATTATATTCCTCTCCCCTGCCTTGCCCCTTTTTCATCGAATTTGTGGATGCACCAGGGTTGATCATTAATCTTCCATGGCTCTGAGCTCTGCTGGGTTGAAGCAGTGGAGTCACTGCTGCACTGGGCTCTGACCATGCCCAGGGCTCAAGAAGCACCCTGGGGTGTCACACTCCTCTCCTCTCCTCTCCTCTCCTCTCCTCTCCTCTCCTCTCCTCTCCTCTCCTCTCCTCTCCTCTCCTCTCCTCTCCTCTCCTCTCCTCTCCTCTCCTCTCCTCTCCTCTCCTCTCCTCTCCTCTCCTCTCCTCTCCTCTCCTCTCCTCTCCTCTCCTCTCCTCTCCTCTCCTCTCCTCTCCTCTCCTCTCCTCTCCTCTCCTCTCCTCTCCTCTCCTCTCCTCTCCTCTCCTCTCCTCTCCTCTCCTCTCCTCTCCTCTCCTCTCCTCTCCTCTCCTCTCCTCTCCTCTCCTCTCCTCTCCTCTCCTCTCCTCTCCTCTCCTCTCCTCTCCTCTCCTCTCCTCTCCTCTCCTCTCCTCTCCTCCCAGAAACAGGAGAGCCATAAATCAATCTCGAGTGTTTCTCTTCTCTTTAGGGGTAAAATAATAACCCCAAACAAAACAAGGTCGGCAGAAAGGAATTCCTAATGACAAACTTACTTCAGCTAGGACACCAGGGGCTTCAGCAATATGAGATTAAACCTGCTGTGCTGAGACTCTATTACTCCATATATTACTGTGTGCTGCTGGACTGATGGTTCTCACAGGCGGAAATATAACCCTTGGAAATGTCAAGGCACATAATAAAGAGACCTAGCAGGGGAGGCTGGATGGCTCCAGGGATTGATAAAGCCTTTACAGCACCAGAGCTGCTTTGAGGAGGGGTGGGTGCCTGCTGGAGCTCACACACTTTGCTGGTCCCTTTGTTAGATGGCTCCGAGGGAGAGGTGACATGGGAGAAATTCTCCTGGAACAACTCTGTCTGGCCAAGTTCGCTTTGGAAATAAAGCAGGGACCTCAAAATGAAAGCTTGGATGAATAGTCACCTCCTTGTGCAGTCTCAGCTGTGTTTGTCCCCAGGGTGGCTGTCACACTTATACCTCTTCATTAGCTCTTAATACTCCCCGTGTCCTCTTGGCACTGCAAATCCCTTGGGGACAAGCTGTTTCCCTGGGAGCCCGCCTGGGTCTCCTGGGTTTGTGTGAGACCACACTGTAAATCTCTTGGGAAGTGTCTCCCTAATGGCTGTTGGATAGAGCCATCTCAAGGGGAGAGCAGGCAGCACTTGGGATCCTCGCCAAGGACTCGAAACAAATCCTCCAGGGGAGCAAAAAGCATTTTCTCATTGGCATGTGGACCTGAAAATCCTGGGTTTGGGAATGGGTACAGTCATGAGGTGCTGGATGAGCTGATGCCAGTGGGTTTGTGAGTTCCCAAAAACCCCACTCACCTGTGCTGTGCATAGCTGGGCTCCCTGGTAGCCCTGCTTGGTGGCTGGAGGCTGTGAACCTCCCCACTCCTCCATGGAGGCTGCGGGCTCGTTAAGGCGAGAAGAGGGAAATAAATCTCCTGGAACTCATGAACTATTTACAGCAGTGCTGAGCAAGCAGTCTGCAATTATTTATTTATTCTCCCCAGGACGCTGCACTGGTGAACCCAGAGAGTTGGGAATGCTGCCAGGGCTTCCCAGTCCATCCACACTGTCTCCTCTGCACGGGGCTCCCAGTGGGCAGGCAAATCCCTGAAGATCCCAAAAGGCAGCACACACAGCCTGGGAGCATCTGTGTGCTGTGTGTGTCTTTGGAGGGAATAAAACCCAACCTTTTCTTGTGCTGAGGTATTTTCAGCCCTGCTCTGTCTCAGCATTCCTGTGCCCAGGGCCACAAAAAGGAGGAAAATCATATTGTGGTGGAGGAGGATATTTTGCAGGGAGATGTGTTGGGGGAGCCTGTTGATTGTGAAATGTATCTGCAGCTGGGTTGGGGTGTAAGGGAGGACCAAGAAATGGTTTGGGTTGGAAGAGACCTTAAGGATAATTTTGTTCCACCCCCTGCCATGTACAGGGACACCTTCCACTACAAAGGTTGCTCCAAACTTCATCCAGCCTGGCCTTGAACAATTTTGTGGATAGGTCTTGATTTTATGAATTTTTCCCCTGCATAATTCCCAGACAATCAATAGATATTTATGACTGATCCTTCCAGTAATTACACAACCTCCTGTGTTTGTGAAAACAGGTCCTGTAAACCGCCAAGAGACAAGTCAGGATTTGCTGGGCCATATCCACAGCACCCTGCCTTGCACAGAGATGTGTCTGGGAGGCACTGCCCTGTTGGCCTTCCCTTCCCTTCCCTTCCCTTCCCTTCCCTTCCCTTCCCTTCCCTTCCCTTCCCTTCCCTTCCCTTCCCTTCCCTTCCCTTCCCGGGCATTTTCTACCCCAGATTTGAGGTTGATGGAGAGGATGCTGTGAGGATGAAGGAATGGCTCCTCTCCCTTTCCTGGCAGCACTCCTTACTGGCACTCATGTTTCTTCAAAGGCATTTTCCTGCTGTGGGGCTTATGGGCCAAGGACACTTCTCGCCTTCAGCTTTATATCTGTCAGTTTGATCAGCAAATGGGGGTGAGGGCCATAAAACTGTGGAGGCTGAGTCCTAGTCCCTTTAATCCCTCCAGGAGGGCTGGCATTATTTCTCCGCCGGGAGCGCTAATAGGATTCTAATACGCTGGCAAATGGGATTTTTTACAACTGCCGTTCTGCACTTACGGAGGCGGTGTGTCACCAGGGCAGCCCTATAAATTCTGCAGATGGAGGGGGCTGGTGGCTTGGGAGGGGGAATGGTGCCCTTGCTGATGATGTTTGGGAAGGATTGGTCGGGTGCACCATTGCTGTTTTCCATGCTCTTGGAGCATCACCATGGCTTGACTGGGTGGTGTTGCTGGGCTGGTGGTTGGGGAGGGGTGGTTTGGATGTTTCTAGTATAATTTAGGGTTATTGTCTGGAATTTTGGAATTGCTCCCTCCTTGCTCCCTCTGTGCCCTCCCCTGTGCATATGTGTGTCAGGATGAGCATCTCTTTGATGCTCTCAACAGGCAAAGCAAGGAGTTGTTGCTTTGAGCATGTTTTCCATGCTCTTGGAGTATCACCATGGCTTGACTGGGTGGTGTTGCTGGGCTGGTGCTCAGGCTGATGAGGCAGGGTTGGTTTGGCTATTTCTGGTAGAATTGAGGGTTAGTGTCTGGAATTTTGGACTTGCTCCCTCCTTGCTCCTCCTTGCTCCCTCTGTGCCCTTTTTGCTCCCTCTGTGCCCTCCTTGTTCCCTCTGTGTCTCCCCCATGCATGTGTGTGCCAGGATGAGCATCTCTGATGTTCTCAGCAGGCAAAGCAAGGAGTTGGGTGCTCAGTGCTGTTCACATTGGTTAAAAGGAATTGCAAAGCCCTCATAAACCTGGGAATGTTCTGCAGGATCTGTTTGTTCCTCCCCATCATTGCTACCCCCTGCCTGTGTCTCCTCTGTCACAGTGGCTGGAAGGCTCCAGTGTGAAGGTCACATCCAGCTCCCAGCTTTCTTGGTGCTGTGCCCAGGCCAATGGGACCATCAAGTCTGTGGAAAGGCAGGACAGGGGCTCATTGGCAGTGGTCACTGCAGGGTGGCCATGCATGGAACACCTGCCCTCGTCAGGGAAATTCCCTGGAAGAGCAGGAATATCATGTTTTTGGAACCCTATTCCTTGCCTTGTGCTCATGCACATGGAAATGTTGGTGGAATTGTAGGATAGTGATGTATTTATGGCCTTGCTCTAAATCCCTAGGCTAGAGCAGGGCTGGCGGAGAGGGCAGGCTCCATGGATGCAAATGGATCCCACTCCATTTGAACATCACTCTGGCACCCATGGGACACACCAGGAACTGCACTTCATCCCCTCCTCAGCAGGCAGTGCCTGGCTCGAGTGCCAAAGCCATAAATATTGTATCACTGTATCCAATCTCAGCTCTGGATTGATTTTCCTCCAGCCTTGATCGTGGGAAGGCAGGGAGACGGGATTATTTTCCAGGGCAATCACAGGTTGACGGCTCCTTGCAGCTGCTTCCACACTTTTTGCCATCAGTAAATAAGCAGCTCCCCACGCTGTGCTCAGAGTAGCACCTATTTCCCTGGGACATTCTCCGGGGTTTCTGCTGCAAATTGGTACAGGAGAGTGGCCCGACCCTTCTTGTTTTACAGCAGCGTGGGCATGTCGGTTTTATCTTATCTATTATCACCTCTGCCCCAGAGCTAACAAGATCTCATCTACCTCTCTCTGCAAATCTTATTTGTCATCACATTCCTCCAGCTGCCCAAAAGTCCCACCCTGACGTCAGGAATCCTCGTGCCAAGCGCTGCACAGGTTGATTGCCAGAGACAGAGCTGCCCCAAAGGTAATAGAGCAGCTCTCCTTATTCCCACTTTACAGGCAGCTGAGCCGAGGGGAAACGCGTGGTCCAAGTTAATAAAAACTCCTTGAATAATCCCCCTGTGATTTTTCCAAGGTTATAAAGGAAGGCTGAGGTTTGAAGAGAGATGTGGAGAGCGCTAAACAGAAATCTGGCAGTGCGTAAACAGCTCGCTCCAGGGTTTTAAATTGTCAGGATGCAACCAAAGCAGCAGAATTCCTTCCCCAATTAAAAAATAAAACAAATTTGAAAAGTTCTGCATGTAAATCGGCACCAGAGAATGAGCTCGTGTTGTGCAATAAATAGGTGAAGGCAGGAAAATGTCACATTTTATTGAGGGAAAATCTGTGATGGGAGAAAATATCTTCTCTGAGACTGATATGTTTGGGGAAAATGAAATAGCAGCAAAGTGGCTTTTTCAGAGTCTCAGCTGCAGGAGGAGGTGGAGGAAGTGGGTGTCCCTGATATCACAGATACCTCTGCACCCAGGACCTGGGAACATCATGGAAAAGGGCTCCTGAGCTGCCACTGGTTCGAGCAGAGAGTTAATGCAAAATTGGGAACATCTGCTGCACTTCAGGATTTGCTTGTCATGCTGTTGTATCCTACCTCAACACATCTGGGCAAGGAGATGTGGTGAGACAGCTGCTGGGGACAGCAACCCTTGAACTTACCAGGTGGTGTGTCAGCTCTGGCCACTCCAAATTCCTCCAGATTCTGAAAATCCCAAGCTTTTCTTTGCTTGGAGCAGTGGCTGCAGCTCTCTGTGCTCCCAAAGTCCTGGAACTGGGGTCAAACCAATGCAACATCTCACAGGCTGTGCTAGGAATGGGTGGGATGTCCTCTCCTGGACCAAGGAACTCTCCAAATAATAGAGTCATTGAATCAATGAGATTGAGAAAGACCTCCAATGTCATGGAGCCCAATCTTTGACCAACCACCACCTTTTCAACCAGACCAGAGCACTGAGTGTCAGGTCCTGCCAAAGCTAGGGCTGCATCTCCCCTTCTCCTTTCTTCCTAGAAGAGCCAGGGGAGATTTGTCCCCTGGACAAATTAATCTGGTCCTGTCACCTTGGTTTTAGTCTTTGGAGTGAAACTTCGTAGAAAATAATCTGGAATTGTGAGGGGAAAGTTGTAAACCTTCAGTGGTGTGTGGGTATATTTTGGTATATAAATATATATACCTGCTGTCTCTGTATGCTTTAACGCCAGGATTTTCCATCCCCTGCCCAAACCTGTCAGGGTGCACTGCACTCTAAGGTGAGAAACAGGAGAAAGAGATGAGATTTTTTTTTTACTGTTTTATTCCCAAAATTGCCTATGACCAAATCCATTTGCTTGACAAGCAGTCAGGAGATCGAGGATTTGGACTTAGGAGAGGAAAATTGTTAGGAGAGTGCAGTATTGCAAACCAGGATGGGCCCTGGAAGGGGCTGAGGCATCTGGCTCTGGGCACTGCTGGCAACATATCCCAAACCAATGGGATTTCAATGGAAACATCCATTTCTGCAGGTAGGAAACAAACACTGACAACAGAGAGCCCAGCAGTGAGTGCAAGCAAGGCAGAAGAAAGATGAATATTTGGCTTGCACAGAACTGTTTTATTTTGTTCCTACCAGAATAGGATGCTCCTTTCCCATTCAGAAGAAAAATGAGGCTGTAGAGATGATCTCTGGGCTTTATTTGTAGAAAGGATTTCATGGCAGGAAGGCAAACAAGGAAGAGAGAGAAAAAAAATCATAGAATGGTTTAGGTTGGAAAAAGCCCTTTAAGGTCACCAAGTCCAACCAAACCAGCACTGCCAAGGTTACCATTGTCTATGTCCCCAAGTGCCACATCTACATGGCTTTTAAACCCTTCCAGAGATGTCAAATTCATCCCTGTCCTGGACAGCAGGGACCAATCCTTTCAGTGTAGATATTTTCCCCAATATCCAACCTAAACCTCCCTTGGTATCACTTGAGTCCATTTGCTCTTGATCTTCCTATGCTCTTGTTGAACCTCAGCACAATTTTTCATTCAGTAACTTTATATTAAATATTTTTAATTGATTCTTTAAATAATAATTGAGCTTGGAAGAGTCTGAAGCTTTGTAAGCCCTACCAAGGATACGATGGATGCAAAAGTCGTGCATGGCCAAGCCTTGTTAGGAGCTGCAAACTCTCTGCTTGACGGGAAATGGAAAATAAGACAAATAGATCAATTTTCATTGCAGCAAAAGCTTAACAGTTGTGGGCTTCAAATTTCCTCTGGGGGCTAATGTTGTTTAACTTATTTCTTAATGGTCTGAAACACAGGGTGACTGGGGCTGTGGCCTTTGACTGCAAGAGAAATATAAAGTTGCCCTAATAATGGAGCGTTGGGAGTTATGAAAAGGAACTGGATAAATTAGATTGTGGCCTTGTGTGTGGCAATGGCAGTGTCCTCCTGGAGAGATAACGATTAGTATTTACTGAGGGGAAAGGAAAAAACACACCAAATGTCTGCTGTATGTGGAGAATCTATTCCTGATACTGGGATGGGTGATGCTGTGTTCATGGAGTGCTGGGATTTCACACATTCCGGGGGATTGCAGAGGGGCAGCTCCAAAATGTGCTGCTGGTAAAAACCAGGCAGGTTTCTGGTCTCTGCAGAGATGTGAGGAAATTAAAGCACTGAGGAGGGTTCTGTGTGTGATTTTATGGCAAGGAAAAGCTCTCGGTGAGGCACTGGCAGGAAGGAATGCATATCTCCTAACACATGGGGCTGATGTCCTTAGTCACGCCAGTGGAAGTGACCCGATGCGAAATAGAGTTATAGATTTTTTGTGCTCCTGGACATATGGCCAGAGTGGGATTTAGAGCTGCTTTTGCAGCTTCTGGGCTGTGGCTGCAACTGCGAGGAATTGCTGATACAAAGATGTTTCTGGAGACTTCTCACCATTACCAAGAAAATAAACATTAAAATAAAGATTTTTTTGCAGTGCAACATTATATTAAAAGCCCCAAATTGAATTTAAGTGCTCAATAAGAATCAAATTTTTGATGTAAAGCTGACTTTTTTCCGCCACACAACCATTGTATGATGCCAGCAGAGGCTCAGCCAGACCCATTGGGACATTTTTTGGTGCAAAAGTCCTGTCTAGACTTGGTTCTCCTATGGTTTATGCCTCATCTATTGTCCCCAGAGCTTCCCTGAGCCTTTGGCACCTCACATGCTGCCCACTGGCCCCTGGGGGAATCAACAGTATCAGCAAACCTTGAAAACCTTTTTTAAATTCTCCTTGCTCCATGGGTTCACTCTGTGGAAAGGAGCTGTAGGGAGGGGTGACTTGCAGCAAGAATCTGGGATGAAATCCTCCTTGATCCGAGTGATTTGTGACATTTCACCTGTCATTTAAACTTCTGAAGTTGTTGCACTTGGGCTGAGCAAACCTCAATGTAATGTGAAGGGAAAAACTACATGAATTACGTATGTGTAATATATATATTTGATATGCAAAACTCAGTCCATTGATGTTTTCCTTTCTCTTGTTGAATATTCTCCTTCCTCATCGGGGAGCTGGAATAAAGTTCACAGCGCCGGGAACATAATGGAGCAAACGGCCTCTGCACTTATCAAGTGCCTCTGTTCTGCTTGGGCATTTAATCACCTGCAAAAGCCATTTATTGCCTCGTATACTCCTCTTCTATGAACATTAGCCCTTAAATACCTGGCATAATTAAAGGTGAAGCCACAGCGCCGCGCTCCGTCTCCTGCCCGTGGAAGGGTAACAGATGAGGTGGGAGTTCTGGTGGAGTTCAAGGTGAGAGCCGTAAAGCCCATTTTCTGCATGTGTCAGGGACATTATTTTAGGAATGTCTAATTCTGCTGGTGAAAATTGAGGCTGGCTCAAATAATAATTCACGCTTAATGAACTTAGAGTTATAGCCCCGGTGCTGCGATTCCCTCCGTGCCTGGCGCGGTCGATTGGCCTTGTCAGATGTTTAAAGGATGGTGAGGAAATGACAAAAAGGATTTGATGGAATTAGATGGAATTCCCCCCAAAAACCTATTCCTTTTGTGTTTAGATCCCTGTCGGGGAAGAAAGAGAGAAATTTGCCGCAGCTTTGGCTGTAATCCAGTCGGCTCCTTGATCAGGACTTTTCAGGGCTTTAACCTTGTGTGTTCTTCTTGCAGCTCAGCTCTTCAAAGGGCTCGTGCCCTTCCTTTATGTGAGGGAAAATAAACACAAAGCCTTGATGAAGGGTTAATACATTGAGCTGTGTGTAGGGAGCAAATTGAAGCACTTGTCTGCCACGTTCCTTGACGCACCCTCGGCTGCCCAACAATCAGACAGCCAAAGGCTCCATCATTAACGCCCTTATCCTCATAACACCCCTTTGATGGTAAATTAATGGGCTGTGGGATGTAGAACATCAGACTGTTGCTGCTGCTGGGTTTATCCACTGGCAAGTTGTATGGCAGGGAAAGCTTTGCCTGCTGATGAGAGTGGGGAGTGGAGCCGAAGGCAAGCATCTCATTATGGCAAGGAGAGAGCAAAATGTGACACAACCCACGAACTGGACTTGGTGATCCTTATGGATCTCTTCCAACCCAGGATATCTGATGATTCTGTCCTGGCTTCATGCCCAGGGGGTTTAGGTACCATCTGCTGATGGTGGAGGTGTTTGTTCATGCAGGTTGTCCCATGATGTGTGCTAAGAAGGGCAACAAAGATGGGGAAGGGTCTGGAGTGGCTGAGGGAGCTGGAAAGGGGCTGAGCCTGGAGCAAAGGAGGCTCAGGGGGCCCTTGTGGCTCTGCACAACTCCTGACAGGAGGGGACGGCCGAGGGGGTCGGGCTGTGCTCCAGGGAACAGGGACAGGAGGAGAGGGAACAGCCTCAAGTTGTGCCAGGAAAGGTTTAGGTTGAATATTGGGAAAATTTCTTCATGGAAGGGGTTGTCCAGCCCTGGCACAGGCTGCCCAAGGCAATGTAGGAGTCCTCGTTCCAGGAGGAATTGCAAAATCATGCAGATGTGGCCCCCAATGTGGGGACATTGTTTATTGGTGGCTTTGGCAGTGCTGGGTTAATAATTGAACTCGGTGGTCTTAGAGGGCTTTTCCAGCCCAAATGATTCCATGATTCAGCAGTTACATTTGGGAGGCCAACCTGGGATGAAGGAGTAGGGTCTGGGGCAAGTGGAGATCAACAAGATCCCCCATTATCCACCCCTCTTCTCCCCAAGCACATCCCCACAGCAGGATTGCTGCGCCCTGCATCGCTTCCTAGAAAGACAAGGATATTTCTGGCTGTTGGAAACATGAGACATCTGTATAAACAATTGTATTAAGCTGCTGTTGTAGTAATTGTGTTTGTACAGTGAAGCAAAAAGGCTCAGTTTACCCCTCTGCTGTCTGGAAATGATTCCTTTAGGTCATGTGTGAAGCGTTTTTTCAGTGTGCTGATTTCATTCAAGGGGAAGGAAAAAAGCAAAGATCCCATTACAGTGACATATTCTTCCCCAATGGTAACTTTATCCCTGCTTCTGGCTCCGTGCAGAACCATAATTCATTTTGTCACAAGGATAGCAAATAAATAATAAGAATAAATTGAGCAGATTATCTCATCTTTAAGCCATGCCCAGCATTCATCAAATCCATGCCAAGAAGTAAGACTTAGCTGCAGTCAAATTGATCCTACAAGAACACCTACCTTAAGCTCCATTAGGGCACCTCAGAGCTGCTTGCCCATTTCCTGGTCCTTGGCTGCTTAAAATGACAAGTCATTAAAGTGACACATTCCCAAAGTGTCCTTTTTTCTTTTTTTTTTTTCTTTTTTTTTTCATAATAAAGGGGCCAGAGAAAACCTAGATGTTGCTATTTTTCCTCATTGATTTTTCCTGAAAGGATGAAACCATGCAAAGGCTAAATCCAAGGCAGGAGAAGTGTGCTGCTCATGCTGCAGATGCAAAAACATCCATTTCTTCTCTCGCTTCACTGAAGTTTTAATAACAGCTGCTGCAGGGACTTTGCACAGGACTAAGGTCTCATTATTTTTAAAGAAGATGCTTCTGTACATTTACTGGTGGTACTGCAAAGTGTTATAAATAATTAACGTGGAACTACAGCAACTAAACCTACTGCAGTCCGACTAATTGGTAAACAGCCATGTATTTCACTCGGAGTACATGAGAGGTATTACCACTTCCAGTGGGATGATTCACTTGTATAAATTTACGCTTATGAATAATGGTTTGAAGGGCTGAGGTTCGCTTTTATTCATCTCACAGTACTCAAAAACCAGTGGGTGCGTCAGATGAAGAAAGGCGAGGTTTGTTTCCCCAGAAAATATTGGTTCTAAAGCCTCGTCTAAACTAAAACTGGGACAGAAGGAAGTCACTTTGGTAACAAATAACAATTAATTCACTGGAAGGCTTTGTGTTCAGTTGAAATAATATTCCCTGAACCTGCTTCAAGCCCCTTCCCAAGTCATCACAAAGCAGCACATCCTGAATGCAGAATTAGGTGGTTGATTTGCAGTTGTGCTCTCAAGGTGTGTGTGATGAAGGTTGTGCCAACAGCACAAGACTCATCTCCTTGTTTATATGAATTTAACCCGATATCTTTAAGCAGGAAAACATGTGAGGATGAAGGGCTCCAATTTGCTTCAACTTGATCTGGAACTTCTTTAGGCTACGCTGGAGCAAGCCCTTTTCAAGCTGAAATAGTTTGTGCTCACGAGTGTTTGCCCCTTTAGGTGGGTTGGTTTGATAACTGGGTCTCGTTAAATGGTGCTGGCTCTTGCTCAGCTCCACACCCTCTGTTATTCCCTACATGTGGATTCCAGGAGCAATTTTTCACCTCGGGTTTGCCTTACCCATGTGCAAAGGGAGCACAGGCTGGGCATCAAACCCTTCCCAGGCCAGAGGAGGAAGGTGCTGGTGTGGGTTTCACGCAGGAGAAGGGAGAGTTGAGGGTGGAAGCCAGCATGGCAATAGTGCCAAAGGGGGAAAGGTTTGGAAGCTGGACTTGCAAAGTCCTCAGCTTTGCAGCAGGTACGGCGAGAAGTGAGGCTGTGCCTCAAAAGGCAAGCTGCCAGCGTGGTGGCACACAACATTTCAAGACTATATATAAATATCTGACCTATTTCTTATGGATAGCACAATAAGGACTCGATCAAAACCCCATTGAATTCTGCAGGAGTCTTTCCATTGACTTCAATGGCTTTAGGATTGGCCCCTATAAATGGCTCTTGAGAAGAGGATAGTGGTGCATTTGCCTGACTATTTTTATAATGTGTTTGATCACTCACTCGGTGATTTTTCCAACTTCAGCCGTTCGCAATGGGGAGCCAGTGCAAATTACAATGTTCGATGTCCAAAGAAATGTCTCTTGAAATTGAACGGAGACGCATAAAACAGATAAATGTGTTGGCATCCCATGGCCGCAGAAATGAAAGGGGAGCATTAACACTCATTAAAAGGGACAAGTCAGTGCCACGCTTCCAGCGACCCTGTCATGGGAACACGAGGGTTTTGTCATTTATTTTTCAGTACTCCCGGTTTTTGGACTAGCGTGGGACTTGCAGGATCAGTGGGCCGGCTCATCCCCTGCCCTCTTTTCTGAAAAATGGGAGTCTGGGGAAGGTCCAAGAAGCTTCTCAGAATGTGGCTGCAGAGTTACAATCACAGAATCACAGAATCTCTGAGGTTGGAAAAGACCTCTAAGATCACTGAGTCCAGCCATTAGCCCAGCATTGCCAACATATCCCACTTGGAGAAGTTTCTTTCTCTTAAATCACAAGGGCTTGTTCTATTCTGCCGTGGAGCTGTGCAGGTTCTCATTGCTCATGTAAGTCCTTCAGCCTGATGGTTCCCTTTTAAGCTCTTCTGTTTAATGATACCTGGTGTCAGAGGTTAATCATGCCTTGTGCAAAGAGGGGCCTCATCTCCTACCTCTGCATGGAGCTGCCTGTTGAATTTCACTGAGAGGCTCCTCTGTTTCTCCTCTTTGAGGGCTGGGAAGCACCAGGCATGGGGTTTGTGGTGAAAGGCTTTTCCACCACCAGCTACAGTAAAATCAGAATATCTGGTAAAATCTTTTCCACTGGAGATTTGCACGGTGTCACCAGTGGATGTAATTTCCATAGGTTGGAGTATCAGAATTATGGAATGGTTTGGGTTAAAAGGGACCTTAAAGGCCATCTCATTCTACCCCTGGCCATGGGCAGGAACACCTTCCAATATCCCAAGGTGCTCCAAGACCCATCCAACCTGGCCTTGGGCACTTCCAGGGATGGGGCAACCATCTGGGTACCCTGTGCCAGGGCCTGCCCACCCTCACAGGGAACAATTCTTCCCAATATGTCATCCATCCCTGTCTTCTGGAAGTGTGAACCCATTCCCTGTGTCCTGTCCCTCCAGGTCCTTTTCTAAAGTTCTCTCCAGCTCTCTTGGAGTCCCTTTTGGCACTGGAAGACTTTTCCAGCGTTCTCTTTTTGTCTTGTTTTATATAATAAAAAACAGTGGAATCAAAATGAAAGCATTCAGTGATCCCACTGATCACTGGGAATATTCTATTCCTGGAATATTCTGTGATGTGAAGGAAATTCACAGTTTCAGATTTTTGCCCCAGGTTTTGCACCAGATTTCAAAGTCTTTCGTGCATAAAAGTGAATTTACATTTTTTGGCTTTTTTACCCTCCCAGGAAATAAAGCTGTCTGCTTTTGCTCCTGTTGTATCCCACTCATCAAGACAGGAGCACTCAATTTTTGTCACACCTTGAAATTTCCAACTGAAAGCACAGAGCATTTCAGGGATACTATGCTCATAGATTGCTTTATACGATAATAATGGAGTTGTGTTTGCTTTTCTTAAAAGCCTTTTGTGGATGTCTTGGAAGCAACAAGAGGATTAGGGATGGAAAAATGTCTAGAAGTTTGCTCATCACACCTCAGCCAAATCTCTGGCTTCTGTAAGGATGCCTGCTTGGTCTCTTCTTGCCTTTTTTCCATGGGTACAGAATGAATACAAACCTTTTGGTTTCAAGGAAGAGATGATAAATTTTTCTTGGAATACAGAATCTGAGACTCTACCACACCCTGTGGCACGAGTTTGCCCTCTCAATGTCACCACCTGTCCCAGGGCTTGTCATTTAATTCTTTGTTTCTTGCTCTGATCCCCCTCAATATTCAGCAGGAAGGACAGAGGGACAGACGCCTCCCCCGTGCCTGCAGTGGGGAAGATGCCCATGGAATTGATTTCATTTCTCCTCCATGTCCTTACTCTCTAATTGCTCCCCAGCAGACCTGTGCTGATGGAATATTCCTGCTGCCCACGCTGAGGGGTTCAGCCTGGGAGCTGGTGTGGGCAGGTTGTGGGTGAGACGGGAAGATCTGAGATTGTTCTCTCTGCCCTGACTTTAGTGGCTGCCCACTGGGGAGACCTCCTGGCTCTTTTTCCTGGGTCACAGTGTTCTTCTCTGCTATTTACTGAGCTTTAAACAGTTGATTTTCTCAGCAAATCCAGACTTTGTGTGCCTAAAACAAACAGGGAAACCTTTTCCACGTGAACTACAGAATTTGTGTCTGTATTTGTTGTCTAAAATTCACACTATAGACCCCAAAAGTGAAGCCTGACCCAGGGAGCAAGACTAAACCCCTCAATTTTTAGGCTGCTTTAAGTAAAGGCATTGGAATGATCTTTCTAAATCTTGGGAGAGATCAGGATTAATTTGACCATGTGGAATTTCAGTGACTGCTTTTATGTATTTTGTGTAGGTGCTCTTTAGAGAAACTTCCCACTGAATCCCATTCTGGGATTTCATAGGGGTGACAGATTGCTCTGTTCTTGCATTTTCTTGGGATGGGCACAGCATTGGGTGGTGGTTCCAGCCATTGTTTTCAAGGAAAAATGATAAATTTAGGTTGGAATAAGTGCATCTGAGACTCCTCCACAGTTTGTGGCTGCAGGTCACCTTCTCAGTGTCACCACCTGTCCCATTAGGAATATTGATATTCCCAGTGTCTCATTCTGGGATTCAATATTGATGTGTCACTCAGGACTGGAATATGCTGTTAGAATGGACTGGCCAAAAACCTGGATGTTAAAAAAAACAATTAAATAATGAAGAATAATAAAATATATCAATAGCACTGGTGTAAGTCAGGTTGGTGGCTGGGCTGCACTGTATCAAAGCTCTGGTCCATGCACCTGCCTGGGGAACTAAACTGCTTTTTCTCCCTTTTTAAAGTAGATGAGATAATTATCCCTGTACTTAATTTTTAAGTCTCTGACCAGCTGAAGTGCAGGATTCTGTATTTTCCATGATGGATTTGTCCATCAGTGCTGTTCCAGAGGGCCAGAAGGTGCTGCTGATGCTGGGAAGAGGTCCCTGGTCTCAGGGATCCTCCCCCATCAGCCCCAGCAGGATTTCTCCCAATTCAAACACACCATTTTTTTTGCCTAAAGGCAAACTGAAAATTAAGCGAACTGATCTGTTTAAACCTTTATAAATACGTGTTTAATATCTGCTTAATGGGAGATGGAATTTATGAGCCGTTAAGTGATGCCAGATCGTTTTTATAAGAAAAGAGAAGTCTAGTGGGAAAACTTCCTCCTGGGACATAATCTCATATTATTATTTTTTTAAGAGAGAGAGATTTAATATGTTACAGTTGACGTTTGCAGTGACACTGGAATATTTCCTACACGGGAGCTTTCACAAGTGCTTTATAAATCTTGAAGGGTTTAAGTTAATGAAATCCTTCTGCCAGTGGGAAGGATTCCATCTCCTCTGCTGATGGGGAAACTGAGGCTCGGGTGCAGGGATGTGAGGGGGGGAATGGGATCTGTGAGTCCCATGTGGATCAGGGTAGCCCAGACACTTCATGGCATTTCCCCAGTGAGGAGACAATGCTGTGCTTTGCACCTCCTTGGATTTGGGGGTTTTGCCTTTTGTGTGGTTGTGGAAAGGTTGGTGGAAGCAAAGGATGCGCCACGTGTCCTCCTGGTCCCTGTCCTCTGCCCCCACTTCCTTCCCATCAGTCTTTTCCTATTTTTTTTTCATCCCTTCTTTTTCCCTTTTTTTCTTTTTCCTTCCCCCCCTTGTATTCTTTTTTCTTTTTTTTTTCTTAACCTTTTTCCTTTTTATTATTTCTCCTTTTTCTCCTATTTTATTTTTTCTCTTGTTTTTATCTCTTTTATACTTTTCTTTTTTCCTCTTTTCCCCTTTTTCTTTTTCCTTCATTTTCATTTTTCATTTTTCATTTTTCTCTTTTCTCTTTTCTCTTTTCTCTTTTCTCTTTTCTCTTTTCTCTTTTCTCTTTTCTCTTTTCTCTTTTCTCTTTTCTCTTTTCTCTTTTCTCTTTTCTCTTTTCTCTTTTCTCTCTTTTCCCTTTTTTTCTTTGATTTTATTTTTACTCTAGTTTCCCTTTTTCCCCCCCACTCTTCTTTTTGTGCTCTCACCTCCCACTCTCTTTGCAGGGGATATTTTTAATGCAAATCCAAAATCCAGCTCCAGTCTTTCCCAAGCTGCTGCTGCTGCTGCTGAAGTAATCCCTTGCCTTGGATCCACCTGGAGCATTATTATTATCATCATCATCATCATCATTATTATTGTTATTATTATGATGATTATTGTTATTCTTATTATTACTTTTACTTTTATTTTTATTATTTATTATATTATTGCTGCAATGGCAGCTCCAGCCCTGGCAGAGATTCACTGCACTGGGGGGTTTTGGGGGTTTTGGGGACATGGATCCGCCCAGGGAATATCTCTGTTGTTGTTTGTGATGTAAAGATTTTCTGCTTGGTGACTTTGGGGGTGGCACTGCTGCCTGGAGGAATAAAGAGCTTTCTGCTTCCTGCATCTGGGGCTGGAATGAGATTTTTTTTTTCCTTCAATGTGAAAAACATCAGCAAAATCCCTCGGTGGATATTGCAGTTTGCTTCTAACATTTGGAGCATTTCCGAAAAAACCCTCATGCATTTGTGATATGAAACTTTTATATTTTTTCCTCTCTCTTTTTTTTTTTTTTTTCCCCTCTAAACCTGCATTTTGAGGAGGATCCAATTGCTGTGTTCTCCTCAGAGGAGAGGAGAGATGGATGGATGGATGGATGGATGGATGGATGGATGGATGGATGGATGGATGGATGGATGGATGGATGGAAGGATGGATGGATGGATGGAAGGATGGATGGATGGATGGATGGATGGATGGATGGATGGATGGATGGATGGATGGATGATGGATGGATGGATGGAGGGATGGTTGGATGGATGGATGATGGATGGATGGATGGATGGATGGATGGAGGGATGGACGGACAGGGGAGATGCCAGTTTCAGCTCATCAGGTCACTCTCCATCAGCAGAGCTGACTTGGTGCTGGGCTGTTTTCCATCTCCAGCCCCATTTTCTCCCAGCCCCAGGAAAGCCTTGGTGGGGGGAGCTGGGCCATGCAGGGCAGCAGATCCCGGTGCAGGAATTGCATTCTCACCATGTGGATGCAGCTCCTGGGCACTGCTGACAAACCTGGGCCATGCCAGCAGTGTCCCTGCCCCTGTCCCCAGCTGTATTTATCATTCCAACCCTGTCCTGGGTCCCTGGCCTGCATCCCACCTCTCATCCCAGCCTCCTCCTGCCTCCAGCTAATTAGGGACAGCACAGCCTCATTAGGATGGCATCCAGACAAGGGCTTTGACCCTTTCCCTGCAGCTCTTGGATGGGAAGTCAGGATGTGGCTCACAGGGACTGAGTTTTGCAGTCCTGAGGACTCTGCCTCCTTCCCCCCGTTTTGGGGGTGCTGGGGGATCTCAGTATCCCACAGGATGCTCCTGGATGATCCTGAGAATAGCCCTGTGCAGGAGCAGCGCTATCTCAGACTATCAGCACCCGTTTGTCTGGTTTCTTATGAATAATTATTAAAAAAGAAAGGCAAGAGAGGCAGAGAGAGCTGAGGAAATAATCTTTTTACATTTTAATCTGAGCAGTTTTCAAGCAGTTTGATAAGGCGAGTTGTAGAAATGTCAGCTTCCCCTTATCTCTAATTGACTTAAAGTAGAAGGCAGCTTTAATCCCGGCATGCAGAGGAGCTTCTGATGGGGAGATGAGGGCAATTGATTTCTGCCTTTTTAATTAACAGTCTGACTGCTTTTAAAAACAATAGGGAGGAGGGAAAGGAAGGGGAAAAGCACATGGTGACATTTAGAGCTGGCGGCGTGGGGATGGACAGGTGCTCTCCAGCTTCCAGAGAGTTGGGATGGACTGGTTCCAGTTTAAACAGGGAATTGCTTCCTGGAGAGGGGGCAAAGAGTGGGGCTGGGGGATTCCCTGCATTTTGCAGCCTGTGAGGATGTGGGGTGTCCTGTGCCAGGTCCCAGAGCTGAGGACTGGGTGTGCTGGCTCTGCTCAGGCTGTGGGAGTGATGGAGGGTGACAGGCTGTCCTGGGACACATCCCTCAGCTGCCCCACCAGGGCAAACCCACAGTGGATGGAGAGGGAGACATGGTCCCAGCACCCTGTGTCCCCTCCAATGTCCTGGAGCTGCTGTGAGGAGCAGGACCATGAGTTTGGCAGGGAAGGGGCAAAACGGATGCCATTCCTTTGTCAGGCTTTCCCCTTGCCTCCTGACCTTGCTGTAGCTCTGCTCCCCTCCAGCCCACACACACGTGCGTGTAGGGATGTATGGAAAGTGCTTCCTGCATGGACAGCCCAGGAAGCAGAGGTTTGCTTGGAGTCCTCTCTCTCACTGTATCTGTAGCATCACAGAGCCCCCAGCCTCCTGCAAACCCCAAATTCCTCGTGACCCCACCAGGCAGCACATCGCCAGTGGGGAGGAGGCGAGTTTTCTGCAGAGGTGGCTTTCTGTGTGGGAAGGCAGCCCAGATGTGCTGATGATTATGGCTTTCACTGCAGGGGAGCTGCTGCTGCCTCTGTTCCGGCTCCATTTGCTGTCCTGCTGCAATTGGCTTCCACTTGTCCGCTTAAGTGTCAGCCACGCAGCCGAGGATTGTTTATGCAGCACTTAGTAACATCGACGGGGTAATGGGCTGTGCAGAGGACCCTGGCATAATTGGGAAAATGTCTGGAAGTGGATTAGCCATGTGTCTGCGCGGCGGATATTTGGAAATAGATACATACGTTCAATTTTTAAATACATATTAGGCTAAAGTCCTGCTCGGCCCAGGGATTGCTGCGCTGGGGTTAATGTTGTGTGAATGGAGTGGGTTCAAATATCCCAGGAAGGATGGGAGGGGCAGTGCTGGATGCCTGGCTGGATACCAGGAGGGGCTGTGTCTAGTGGAAGGCGTCCCTGCCCATGGGAAAGGGTTGGAACAAGACAATTTTTAATGTTCCTTCCAACCCACACCATTCTAGGATTCCACGATTCCATTACATTAGTGGTTCACACAGGGTAAAGCTGTTTTATTACAGCTGGGCATGGGAAGCAGGACTTACACCCAACTTCATCACTGCGAAGGGGCTGTGTGTCCATAGTGGGGCAGGAGAGGAGTAACCTTCCCCGCTAGAACCCCCCCATGCTAAAGAGCTGCTGAATCCCAGAATTTTTAAAGTTGGAAAAGACATCTCAGATCAAATCCAACCTGTAAGTGATTCCCACCATGTCAACTACACCAGAGCATGTCCAGTAGCTCCTTGGACACCTCCAGGGATGGTGATTCACCCGGGGACAAGCAGGTTTGGGATTGTGGCTGGAGGAGAGCAGAGGGATGCAGGAGCACCCTGGGAACACCAGCCCTGTGCCAGTGGTTTATTTGCACTTTGCTCAGGCTTTAAGTGGAGGTCAGGCTGTTCTCTCTCAGCCGTGCCCCAGCTCCCCTGGGCTTCATCCTGCTCTTGTGCATTCCTAGTCTTCTTTTTATTCTTATTTTCTCCAAGCACCTCCTGTCCTACCAGCAGGAGGGAGAGAAACCACTTAAACTCACCTGCCCAAGGACACGAGCCTCTCTGTAGCACCTGGAGCAGAGGATGGCCACTTCCAGACGAGGGGTTTGGGGCCATCCCAAGCATCCTGGGGGTGCAGAGCACCTGGGAAAGCAGAGCCCTGTGTGCCTGCTGGCACCAGCCTTCCCAACCCTCCCATTGCTCATTATATTCCAGGCGCTTGCAATGAATTGTTTAACGAGCTTTCTGCGAGGCTGAGCAGATGAGAGGAGTGCGGAGCTTGGAAAGGAGAGGAATAAATTGGGAATGCTTTTGATTTGTGAAGAGCTGTGATGAGCAGGAGGGAAATCAGAGCTGGAGCATCCCTATTGAGGGTTTGGCATGGAATAGGGCTTAAAAATGGAGCTTGGCCCTGTTCTCTGGTATTTTTAGCCCGGATGCAGGATTGCAGGACCTGTGTTGTAGCCATGTGCGTTGTGAGTTCCAAAGGGTTTGGCATCTGCTCAGAGCAGTGGTTTATAGGTATTAGATTTTTGGCTTTTAGAGCTCCCTAATAACTCATAATTTCTTAATACCATGTGCTGTCTCTCTCATTCTTACAAATCAATTTGTTATGGGTTATATCTGCTGCTGAACCGTGGTGGGGAGGAGAAGGAAGAACAGTTTTCTCTCTGCACTTTTCACATTCTCTTTTATATCCTAAGGGTTATCAAGTCAGCCACCAAAATGCCATGACTTAATGTGATGGGTATTTAAAGTAAAAAACAATCCCAACTGCAAAGTAATACAGCAGCAGCAACATTAAACCACATCTGAAGTGATTAAATTGGGTGCAAGTCCTGCTTCCCATGTCCAGCTGTGATAAAAAAAGTGTTATTCTGTGTGAACCACTAATCTCATGGAATTATGGAGCCCTAGAATGGTTTGTGTTAGAAGGAACATTAAAAATGTTCTTGTTCCAACACCCTGCCATGGGCAGGGACACCTCCCACCAGACCAATATGTCCTGGTGGAAGGAGCCTGAAATTCTGTTTAAATTGTTTAGTTGCAAATATGAAATTGTATATTCCAAATATGTATTTCCAAATATGAAAATTATTCCAAATCCACCCAGATAAAATCCTTGCTGCCTCCAGATCATCTTCTGTCTCCTTATCATCTCCAAGGAAAAAGAAACTGGGGATCAATCATAAAGGCAATGGTGTAGACACCCAGGATACAACAGCCTTGATGGGTTGGAGGCTTTGCTCCAAAATCCTGAGAAAATTTGGCAAACCACAAGGTTTCATTAAAAGTTAATGGAGCTTAGACTGGGAATTGCATGGAAAAATGGGAATTGGACCTCTAAAATCACCTTGGTCCTTTGGGAAGTGTTGTCCTCGTGGTTGTCATTCCCAAAGCTCAGCATGGATGTAGATGATACAGCTCTGGTGGTGGCATTGATTTCCCATCAGCATCAGGCTGGAGGGGCTCTTTCTTCAACCAGCCTGAGATTTTTGCAGCTTTGTGATTCAGTATAATTAACATCTGGGAGGAATTAAAGGGGTCTTGGGGGAGAAAAGCAAGATCTGAAGTTTAAATAACTATTTGGTTTCAGCACAATTAAAAATAAGCTGCTTTGCGATTACCGGTGCGGCTGCTTACACGGAGATGTAAACGTGAGCTCTGGGAGGAGGAGATAAAGGTAGGGATGAACATGGAAAGAGCAAGAGGCTGAGGAAGGACTAAACCTGATCCTCAGGCTCTGGGGAATAAATCCAGGTTGCACCAATAGGAAAAACATCACAAAAAGCTGGAGATCAGTTGCCACTTGTGGTCTTCTCTAAAGCCTCCTTGTCATTCTTTATATGCAAAAGTGGATCCGAGCGCCAGCTCCACTCACCAAAGGAAAAAAACCACAAATCCACTCCAGAAAATCAAATATTTTGCAGGTTGGGTGCCAAGACCCTCTTGAAACTGATTGGTATCAGTGGCCGTCTGGGAATCTCATGCGATTCCTTTAATTGCTTTATTTTCCCTCCTCTGATTGCATCTCACAATGTAGAATTGGGAAACAGGGAAAACTGAAGCAAACAGAAATTGTTGTGTGCAAATGAAATGCTCCACTTGCCCAGCAGCAAAACATTTGGAGAAAACTTCAGCTTCGGGTCTGATTTGAAATAAAGCCAAATTTTTACCAACTTGCAGCAAATTATGGGTTTAATCCTGATTTGGGAGGCTTTGTGATTGGATATGTGCAGTGAGCAGCAGCTCCAAAAAAGCTTTTTTTGGGGGGGTTTGGCCATCTGCAGCCTGGCAGGAGGATACGACAGAGTTCTTGGGGAAATGGCAAAGTGAGAAATACATGATCCAAGGAAATATCATTTTAATCAGGGTTTAGTTGGGTTGTGGAAATCACTGGTGGAAAATATGACTAGGAGAGCGGAATGAAGCTCCAAACCTATGGATTTGGGATGGGGTGGGTTTGTGGAGATGCGGATGCTTTGCTTCATCTCCTACTTTCCATATATCCCTACACCTGCTGTGTCCAGTGATGGACCAGCAATATCCCAAAACCATGAGACCACCAAAGGCCAGCAAAGGAATAAAGCTCCTCATTTCCTTCCAAACCCGTGTTGTACTTTGTTGGTGAGACACAGCAGCGTCCCTGGTTTTCCTTTCTTTACAGATTTCCATATTTATTACTTGCATTGCACCACAGGGGGGAAAAATGTTTTGCAATTGGAAATTTTAGTGGGTTTGGAGATGCTTGTGCTCCTCCTGCTTATTTGGAGTCCATTTGTTGTTGGATAATTATATTTTCTCTGTTTAAGGTGGTGTTTTGGTGGGGTTTTTTTATGGTTGTGTTTTGTGAGGGGGTTTCATGTGATGGTTTTATTTAGATCCTTTCTCGGGCATAAAAACCTTAGAGCACAAATGCAGCCTCTGCTTTGTTTTGAGGGAAAATACCTATGGGAATTTGTGGTTTCTAATTGTGTAGGTTCCATGCATTTTTGAAGGGTGGAAGGTGAGCAGATATCAATGGAAGGGGAGTTTGAGAAGCAAAAGTGACCCTTGACTGCCTTAGGAAAATCCCCAATGTTCCTCATAAATGCAACCAAATGCTTTTCATCCTGTGAGCAGGTTTGTGACACTTGTGTTTTTCATGGACTAAACATGCTAAATATATGGGAAGCTTTAAAATTTGATTTTTAAAGCACAAAAGGCAAGTGGAGAATGAGGGCAGGAGAGATCTCCAGGTTAGAGTGTCTCCAAACCTATTGGAAACCTGGAAATGTGTTTTTTTTTGTTTTTTTTTCCAAGTGGCAATGTGGGACGTGGCAGCTGTGAGAAAGTTTCTCACCCCTTCAAACCTCTCAGAAATTGTCAGTGGGACTGGCACAGGTCAAAAATGACAATCATTCTTATTTTGAAAGACATTTGGACTTGTTTTAATGTCCCTGCTATTTTCCTCATCTTTTTTTTTGACTGCAAGATGTAGACAAATGAAGCCTGGAGAGCTAACAACTGCCTGGAACTGATTTGGGTGGAAATTACAAAGGATTTTTTTAATCCCTTTCTCTCCTAATAGTTTTCGTGGTTTTTTGTTTTGTTTTCTTTTTTTTTTTTTTTTTTTTTTTTTTTTTTTTACTTTAAGGTGAATTTGATCCAATAATCTACACAGAAGTAGCAATTTTGCACAGAAACCCAATTTGCATTTCCAAAATACACCTAGAAAAAAAACATCCCCAGCTTCCACCAGCTACCGCCGACTTGTGTTTCCTCTGGGAACGAGTCTCTCATTTGTCTTTTAATTTCTCAACGCTCGCTTGGTGCTTAGTTTTGGGCACAGATTTATTGCAGTGATCATTTCCCCAGCAGTTTGTACCTTTTTCTGTTCAATATTGTTGGTGCTTTGCCTTGCAAGTGGTTTGGGCAACAGTGGGAGTTTTGTTCCTTGTGCAGGAACATCGTTCACGGCTCAGATTGAGTCTTCTGGGCGTTGTAGTTGCCTGAATAATAAATAATATTAGCAAAATTCAGGAGCAGAGGATAATTGGGCAGTGAAATACTTTGTGTTGGAAGTTCTGCCGCCGCAATAGACTTGTTCCTTTCTTTTATTGACTCTTGATTAAATTTTTGTAACAATTACAGACCAATAATAGGCAGCTATTGATTTCTAGGGAGGTGAATATCAAGATTTATGGACAGGAGAGTGGAAGCTATTGACTCTGAGGGAAATAATAGCTGGAATCAAGTCGGGGGTTGCTCATGGAGGCAGCTTCATTTCCTTGTCTGATCCAGTGGTTTTTGCCTCTCCAGCTTTGGAATGGACAGACTATGGAAATGCGGTGCCCCTTGATGTGTTTACCTGCCTGGTGAGAGCTGTTCCCCCATGGCTTGTCATCAAATGGGCTTTGAGAATGGAAATCTAATTAATCTCCATGTTATCATGTAATTCCAGACTGGTTTGGTTTGGGGGAGACCTCGAGGTTCATCCCATTCCAGCCCCCTGCCACAGGCAGGGACAGCTTCCACTAGACCAGGTTTCTTTAGAGCCACCTTTGTCAAAATTGAGTATTTTCTACGCAAAATTGAGTTTTGTAGAGTGCCCAAACTTATAGAAATGTTGGGACCTGCCCCAAATCTCTGAAATTGCTCCTTTTGGTGCTTTTCAATTCAATTCTTGGCTCTGACTTCAGCTTTTTTGTTTTGGGAAGTAGTTTGTGCTTTTCTTCGAGATCTTTCCGCTTCTCTTGCAATTCGGGAGGAAAAAAATGCCTGCGAGCTCTCTTTTCATCTCAAAAACTCTCCTAAGATCCCACTCTTGTGCTTATCACCTTTTCCAATTGAGGCTGGTGCGTGTCCTCCCGGGCACTTGAAATTAAAGGGTGCTTTGAAACAGCGCTTTTAACGGCGCCGGGAGGATAACAGAGCTGGAAATCGCTGCTCCATCTCCAAACCCTCGGGAACTTGGTGCTCCTGGTGGATCTGGAGGTGCTGCTGCATCTCCATCATCCCTGTGGATGTGCCAATAGGTGGCAATCTCTCCACGTGGAGATGTGGCGTGTGGCACCTCTCCTGGCATGAGTTATCCTCGCTTTGCAGGAGCTGATGTGGGAGTTGGATGTGGCACTGAAGGGAAAGAAGGGGAAAAAGGGGATTGATTCTCTTTCATGGCGCTACCTTGGGATTCCGGCCAAAGTTTGGGGGCTTTGCTGGTAGGGTGGGGTGGAAAAACGGGGGCAAAGCAACTTCCATGTCCCTTTAAGAGCCTTTGTTGGTGTAATGGGATCCTTGATCTTGCGGCTGCATAAATCACAGGCAGCCAGTTCAAGTCAATTCATATTTTTGCAGTTCGTTAGCAGCTCGGGAGGAAATTGCATTTACTATAATTGCCTCTAATTGCACCAGATTAGTGATTACAATTATTGATGGTGGCTGATTATTCATTAGGCTTCAAATCAATTCCCCTGCTTCATCATTACCCAAAACAGTAACTCTGATGAGGAGAGAAAGAGGTCTGGAGGAGTCCGCGGCCATGCTCCTGCCAGGGAGCCTGCCAGCCTCCAGAAGCCGTGTGAAATCAGCACTCCAAGCTGATTAATGCCTCGACAGGATGGGAAAGGTCGTTAGCCAGGACTTGGGATGCTTTTGGTGGCCAGGAGATTAATTAGTCCATCCCCTTTGCACGGGCAGTGCTTCTCCTGTCTCAGGTGGCTTCCTTAGAGGGAAACGTGAAATGGTGAAATGTGAAACGGTGAAACGTGTCTGAGCTTTGCGGAGAGGGGTCTCAATGAACCACCCATGATGTGGCCCTGGTGTGATTTGTGACTCAGGAGAGCAATGGCACAGGGAGCAGCAAAGGGAGCAGCTCTCCCAGAGCAGCCCTGCGTTCCTGCAGCGCAGCCCCAGGTGCAGGCAGCCACCTGCGCCGCCTCCCAGCCATGCCTAATTGTCACCAGAGCTGCCTGACTCGCATAACAACCAGCACTCCGGGCCACACACGGCTCCTGGCTGCCTGCATTCCCAGCTGGAGTGGTGCAGGGGTTGGGTTTGCCATCCCAGCCCTGCTGCCCCGACCCTCTGCCCTCCCATGGGGGGCTGAGCTGCCGCCAGGGTAGGGCTGCTCCTGGGGGCTGTGCCTGGGGGCTGCCCTGCCCTCCCACCCAGACACCTGTGGCATTCACATTCTCTGAAAAACCCCTTCACCCAGGATTTTTCTCCTGGGAAGCTGAGAAGCCTCAGAGAAAAGGAAAACAATTCTTATCTCATTTGCTTCTCGTATGCTGTGCTCATGTGGAATGTGTTTGGCGATTGTTTGCCCACAGGTGATTGTTCCATTGGATTCTGCTGTGCGTTGTTTTCACTCATTGGCAAATCAGGGCCAAGCTGTGTCAAGACTCTGGAAAGAGTCACGAGTTTTCATTATTATCTTTTTAGCCTTCTGTAAGTATCCTTTCTGTATTCTTTAGTACAGTTTAGTATAGTATTCTTTAATATAATATAGTATTATTAAGTAATAAATCAGCCTTCTGAGAACATGGAGTCAGATTCATCATTCCTCCCTGCCACGGGAGTCTCTGCAAATAAAACAGATAACCAGGGCTCTGAGGAGCTGGGGGCACCTGGGATGAGGTTGAGGAGCTTGTGTGGTTATGTTGTCTGGCATGGGTGGTGCTGGCTGTAGCTGGACGTGATGCTGCTCACAGGTCTGACCCATCAGAACGTGTTCTTCCTCCCTGTCGTCATCAAATCATCGCAGAAAGCTTTGCGTTGAAAGGGACATTAAAGCTCATCCAATCCCACCCCCTGCCATGGCAGGGACACCTTCCACTCTCCCAGGTTGCTCCAAGCCCCATCCAGCCTGACCTTGGGCACTGCCAGGGATGGGGCAGCCACAGCTTCTCTGAGCAAACTGTGCCAGGGCCTCAGTACTCTCACAGGGAGCAACTTCTTCCCACCTGCCTTCTGGCAGTCTAAAGCTATTCTCCTTTGACCTCTTCCTGGCCTTTTCTCTCTCCAACCATTCCCAGTCTGGAATGAAGGGTGCTTCAGGATCCCAAGCTGTCCCAGGGGCTCCTTAGCAAACATTAATTGTATTTATGTTAAACTGACTGGCGGGTGCCAAGAGTGGATGTGGTCTGGCAGAGCTTGAACATGTCCCCAAAGGTGATGGATATATAACCAGCCTTCCATGTTCTGGGGGTCTCATTCCAGCCATCCCTCCTGCTGCCCCCACAATGAAACAGACCCTGGATTCCTTCCTTATGCGGGGACTGAGGGATGAGCTCAGTCCTTAGAGCAGCTCCAGCTGTTGGCCTCTGTCCCGTGATTTACAGCAGCCCAGGGAGCAGAGTGCCAGAGTTATGCCTGTCAGGCAGGATTGGGATTTGTAGCTGAGTAGGACATGCAGGTCCCAGCTGTCTTCCTAAAGGCCACTTATTACCTACATTTCCCACCTATTGATCCTGGTTCTGCTGCCGTGCTCAGACACTGCTAGGAAAAAAGGACCATAAAAAGAAGGGAAAGGTTGGTTCTATTCATTAATCTCAGCTGCTCCCATCATGGGGAGGAACAGGGCCTGAAGGCTCAATTAGCCTTAGTGGCTGCAGCTCGGTGACACATGGCAGCTTCCATCACTTTCCTCACGGATACTTTCCCTCCTCATGGCTGTCTCCAGCTGTTTATCCCTCACAGCTGGCCCTGAGAGGCCTTGGTGCTGGGAGACAAGCTGGGGAGCACTGGGAATTGCAGCCAGGTGAGGATGGGAATGTGGTGGGCAGGAGCTGAATCAGCTGAGACAGACAAGGTCACTGGTGTCTGTCTTCTTGTGCAGGATTTGGAACTGCTGTGGGATCCATAGGGATGCTTCTGTTCAAGATATGGGATTTTTACCTGAAAGTGAAAGGATTTGGGTCCTAAATCTTCATCCCACACTTGCAGTGCCAGTGCGGTTGCCATCTCAGGTGTGTGTGACCTGTCAGGACAGGGAGTGAATTACACTGGTTACAGGGACATCTCACCTCAGTCTGAATGTCCCACATGTAAATCTTGCTCATCTGGACCTCCTGCAGTGCCAGGAATTGCATTTGTCCTGAGACAGATGAAATTCAGCTTGTGGTGCTGATGCAGCTCTATAACATCTCCTGCTGGGGCGGAGGCAGAGGTGGCTCTGGTTTAGGAATATCCCAGGGGTGTCTGCAGGATGTGAGGGCCAGAATCAGAGCCAGGGAATCATCAGAGTCATGGGATAGCTTGGGTTGGGAAGGACCTTAAAGCTCATCCCATTCCACCCCTGCCATGTTCAGGGACACCTTCCACTGTCCCAGGCTGCTCCAATCCCCAGTGTCCAGCCTGGCCTTGGGCACTGCCAGGGATCCAGGGTGGGCACCCTGTGCCAGGGCCTGCCCACCCTCACAGGGAACAATTCCCAATTCCCAATATCCCATCCAGCCCTGCCCTCTGGCAGTGGGAGCCATTCCCTGTGTCCTGTCCCTCCATCCCTTTCCCCAGTCCCTCTCCAGCTCTCCTGGAGCCCCTTCAGGCCCTGCCAGGGGCTCTGAGCTCTCCCTGGAGCCTTCTCCTCTCCAGGTGAGCATCCCCAGCTCTCCCAGCCTGGCTCCAGAGCAGAGGGTCTCCAGCCCTTGGAGCTTCTTTATTGTCTCCTTTGGAATCTCTCCATCAGCTCCAGGTCTTTTTTATGCTTAGGACTCACGCCACTACTGCTCCCCTCTGGCTCCCATCTTCCCAGCTACTCTCTGCCCCTTTCCCGGGCTTGGCAGGGCTGAGCAGCTTCCATTCCATTCATTTGGGAATTCCTGCCTCTTGCATTTTGTGTTTGGCCTGTTGGCCGTGACTGCCCTGTTTGGGCCTCTCTGGTTTTCCTTCTAATTTGTCTGAGCATATGCTCAGGAGTGATTTGTTTGGTGATTGTTCACAGAAAAGAATTATTCTTTTATCCTGCTATTCTGAATAGCCACGAACATCTCCAGTCCCCAATTATTTTGCAGTCTGCATTCAGCAGGAAATGCCACAACAAAATTCAGACAAATTGCATTCCTTTCCACTGTCTCTGAATGCTCAGCCTTTGCAAACACCTGTAGGATTTTGAAATGCTGTGGAGAAATCTCCTCTTCCACTGAGGAAAGAAGCAACTCCAAAATAGGGACCAAAAGTAGGTTTTAGGTTAAAAGGCTGAAAAAGCAACCCCAATATTTTCCAATCTGATTTTTAAGGACTAAACTCCTGCTGAAGGTTTGGGATCAACAATACTGAGAGCACCTTCCATGGGTTTGCATGGAATTAGTTAAAATGGATTTATAGAAAGGGACTTTTAAGCAGTTCTCTTTGAAAACTTCAACTTGCAAAAATTAAAGGAAAAACTAAGGTACCAGTAGGGAATAAAACTGGCATCATCAGAGCCTTTCTAGTGGAACAACACAGCTTGAACTGGACTAATGAGCCTGAGAGTTTAAAAAAAAGATTATATATGTCTCTGTATCTCTATATCTCTGTATCTCTGTGACTCTGTAGCTCTAAATCTCACATTTGTACCTTTGAAGTACTGGCAATTGGATATCTTGGGTTTGGCTGGGCTGCAAACACGCATGATATTGGATGTCCACTATTTATTCTGAATTTTCTGCATTTTGGTACTTCCATCATTGTTGCAAGAGGCTCCTCTTCACCTGTGATGCTGTCCAGTGCCTAAAAGTGACATTAAGTAGGTGCAGAGTTTGTCCTGGGGGTGTCCATGATCTCAGTGATGGCAGAGGGGGTCTCCTCCTCGTGGTAATGCACAGTCAGCATTATTTAGGAAGCTGAATAAGGAATTGAGGATCTGGGATTCTCATTTTGGGGTGCAAAGATCTTTACCTGCAGATAAACGAAATTAGAAAATTAATTAACTAGCTGAAATAATTATATCCAAGCTGGATAATTTACCTGCTCCCAGGCAGTGTCCTTGCAGGATGTGAGCCTAGGAGAGCACAGGATTCCCAGCCTCATCCCTCTCCTGCCTAAGTGCTCCAAGGGAGTTTTCGGGCGATTTACGGCTGACTGAGGAGATCAATCTCTCCAGCAGATGGGAGGGAACTCATTTTGGGGTTTTGAAGCAAACACAGTTAAATCTTCTTTTCCCGGCTGAGCTGCTTGTCTTGGAATGACAGGAGGGCGGACGGCTGGGAGCCCTTCCCTGCTCCTGCCAGGAGAATCAGGGATGCTCCTTTGTGACATTCACATTTTCTGAAAAAATCCCTTCACCCAGGATTCTTCTCCTGGGAAGCTGAGAAAAGGGAGACAACGGGGTCTGACAAAAAGTTATTTCTGAATGTTTCCAGCCCCCAAATTGCTCCCTGCCTCTTGGGCTGTGCCCCAGTAAGTTCCTGTGTTAATCCTAAGGAAGGGGAAACTGAGGCATAGAGCAGGTGCCTCCTGGCTCTCCTGGGGGAGAAGGTATTACAGGGATCTGGCATGGGAAGGGCTGCAGGGTCATCACCACCAAGGCTCTGATGATGCCAGTTTTATTCCCTACTGGTACCTTAGTTTTTCCTTTAATTTTTGCAAGTTGAAGTTTTCAGAGAACTGTTTAAAAGTCCCTTTTTATAAATCCATTTTCTCCTGGGAAGCTGAGAAAAGGGAAGCCTCAGAGAAAAGGGAAACAATTTTTATCTCATTTGCTTCTCGTGTGTTGTGCTCATGTGGAATGTGTTTGGAGATTGTTTACCCACAGGTGATTGCTCCATTGGATTCTGGTGTGAGTTATTTTCACTCTTTGGCCAATCAGGGCCAAGCTGTGTCGGGACTCTGGAGAGAGTAATGAGTTTTCATTATTATCTTTTTAGCCTTCTGTAAGTATCCTTTCTGTATTCTTTAGTATAGTATAGTTTAGTATTCTTTAATATAATATAGCATCACAAAATAATAAATTAGCCTTCTGAGAACATGGAGTCAGATTCATCATTCCTTCCTTCATCTAGGGGAAATGCAAATACAATACTCCTTCTCTGCTCCTGGCTCTCCAAACTGCACATGGCTCTCCTGGGGGAGCAGGTGTTGTAGGGATCTGGCATGGGAAGGGCTGCAGGCTCATCACCACCAAGCCATTGCTGCTGCTTTTAGGGAAAACCCCAAACACAAGGATTTATCAGGGCATGGACAGTAGAATTGAGAGGGAAGCTGCTGGTGGGGGTCTGATCCCAGTGGTTGAGCTGTCACTTCTCTGTCTCTGTTGGACAGCTTTCCATGCCATTTCTTTTTGATGGTTTGGAGGGAAGCTACCTGCTATTGTCATGGAAACAAGCTGGCTGCAGGGTCAGGTGGCAGCAGGCAGCACAGAGCCATCTGACCCTGGCCTGCCTCTGATTCCCCCTGCTTTCCCTGACATCCTCACTGCAGCTCCCCACCAGTGCTGCTGCCAGACTCACAAACTGGCTCCCAAGGATGGATGCCCAGCAGGAAGTGAAAGCAGAGGGTTGCTCATAATCTTGGCAGGAAATTACAGCTTTCTGCTGGGCTTTGTGTTGGCTGAATTCACAGTAGGGTGATTCCCCCACCCCAGGCCTGAGAGGAATTTCTGAGTAAGTGGAAGTTGTGGGGAAAAGCATCCCAAATCAAAAAGAGGGAAGTATCCATATCAAATTGTACCTGAGGCAGAATCCTCTGCTTTCTTTGACTGATGCTGCAGGAGGAAAATTGAAGTGAAACACTTGGAATTTATTGAAGAGATGAGAATTGACAATTTGATCTTTTTTATTCCTTTAGTTTTGATGCCATTGCTCAGGTTTGGAGTTTGGTTATTGGGATAAAAAGCAGAATTTGTAGACAGCTGTTTCTGGCTCTCAGTCAGACCTCGTGGGAGCCACAATTCTGCTCCATGCCTCAGTTTCCCCTTCCTTAGGATTAACACAGCCTGAGCCATGCAGGATCTTACTGGGGCACAGCTCAAGAGGCAGGGAGCAATTTGGAGGCTGGAAACATTCAGAAATAACTTTTTGTCAGTGCCCAAATTCCCAATCCAAGCGAGAGCACTCCGGAAAGGTCCCAGATGCTCTGAGGGAAGCGGGGCTGCTCAACCAAGCGGGACGGAGAGGCGCATGATACAGCGGAGAACGACAGCCTTGTCACGCTGACTTATGATGGATGAGGAAAAAACCCATTTCTCATCGGCGCTGGGAAGACGTGAAGTGTAAAGAAGGATGCACCAGGAGTCTCCGGGCGATTCATCTTGTGTCGGGCGTGCTCCTGGAGTCGGCGGAGTCGAGAGAGAGCGCGCACCGGCAGAGCCAAAAGGCGCGAGGGAAGGAGGGGCCGGGGAGAAAATTCATTATGTGGAGGATAATCTCAGCGGGAAATATCAAAATGTCAGCGGCACCCCAGATAGGGGAGAGGAGGAAAAATTAACTGGGGGCATTTGTCACCTGGTTAACCAGGCGTGGATTGGAGCAGAGCGGTTGGATGGCGAGGTGACGGCTGCCAGGATGGGATGGGAGGCTTTGAGGAGCAGGGAGAGGGGCAGAAGGGGCTCTGGATTCACTGCCGAGGGGGAATTTTGCCTTTGGGGGTTCCTTCTGCTTTACAGGCAGTTTCTGCTTGTGCCTGGCTGAGGGGCCCCATGCATTTTAGGCATAGACTTCCTCTAAAGTGGGTATTTCAAAGGTCCAAAGGGACCCAGATGGGGTTTTGGAATGGCTGCTGAAGAGATAGAGGGCATCAAGCAATTGAATACCTTGCCTGGACTATCAGAAAACCCATCTGAATGTGGGTGCCACATTGAGCTGGTGTTTTCCATGGAAGTTAAAAAAATTGCTACATCCTTGCTGCCAAAGGGCTGCTCTTCGCCTCTCAGGAATTAAAATCTCAGGATATTTTTCAATCCCAAAAGATGGTGCCTCTCTGCTGGCAAAGTGAGGGCTGGTGATTCCCAACTTGGCTGCTGGTTCTGGTCACATTAAAGGCTGTGGAGCCCCAGTAGTCACCAAAGGGAAGTGAGGGAGCAATTGGGCTGCTGGGTCTGTGTTGTTATTTACCCAACCTAGATCAGCCTGACCATATCCTGTGGTTCTTCCCTGGTGCAGATAGAACCAATTTCCAGCACAGGAGCTGAGCTCCCATCTGGACTGCAGCAGCTGCGTGAAAGGAAGTCAGGACTGAGCCCATCCAGAAAAGGAAACCTTGATTTTCTCCCTGGCCAGGGTATTTAAGGAGTTTTAGTGTTTTATCCCATCCTACACTGAATTTCCATGCATGGAGCTGCCCTCAGCATTCCCACAGGAGCTTGGGAAGGGTCTGCACTCCAGCAGGGTTTCCAAAACCTTGTTTTTCAGTTGGTAAATCTAAAAAGCAGCTTTGCTTCGAGAAATCTCTTGGGTCAGGTGGCAGCAGTAAATGGCCAGGATGTTTAGAAATGATTGAGCCATTTATTTTTGACTGACACCAAACCCGCTGCCCCAGCAGTGCTTCCAGCTCCGTGTCCAGGGAGAAGGTTTAATAGCTGGAGTCCCAGGGTGCAGGGTTTGGGATAACAGTTGGGGCTTGACACCAAATAAAAATCCCCTATTAAAGAAATCAGGTTAATTTACTGCTCCCGAATAGACAATATATTGTACTTTTTTAGTGGGAAAAATTATCAGAAGCCTCAGCAGGAGCCTGTTGGTCTCCTGCCCGTACTGCTCCTGGGGCTCTGATGGATGCTCTGTGCCTTTCTTCCCCACCATAAAACCCTTCTTCATCCAGGTGATACAGAAATCCACAGATGGGATTGCACTCAGATGGGATTGCACTCAGATGGGATTGCACTCAGCATCTCAGAGCTGCTCTCCAATACACTCTGCAGCATCCAGGGAGCTGCTGATTCCATCCTGGGAGCATCTGGAGAGGATTCTGCCTGTGCCTGAAACCAAACCCGTATGGAGGTCTAGGAACAGGTTGCAGACCTCAGAATTAATGTTCCTGTGTGATGCGTTGTGATCAGGGAGGAGACACCTGCACTGAGCTGTTACAAACCCATCAGGGACCCAGAAACATCTTAGAGGTCTTTTCCAAAAACTGAATTCCATGATTTTATGAAGCAAGGGAGAGTTGGAAAGCTTTGGGTGAGAGACATCTACTACACTGTAAAATACCAGGGTGCCACTTAGGGCCCCATTCCACTCTCAAAAATTGGTGTGTTTTCCCCATTTTCCCAACAATGCTTTTTTTTCCACCCTATTTGTCTGAAACTTCTCCATGTCAATGCTGTGCCTGTGTCCTTCAGCAGAGATAAACCCCAAATGATTTCTCCTATCGATCCTCACCATGAGCATCGTGGGGAGCCAGAGGTGTAAGTGCCACTCTCTCTCTGCGCTGCTCTGTTAAGTGAGACTTTTAGCAGCAAATCTTGAAAGGGAAAGACAAGTCTCCTCCACAACCGGAGCCCCCTTCTCCTCCCCACCCCAGGAAGCCGTGGTACAACTTGAAACCGATTAATAATACACAAAGGGATGATGTGGTTGGGCAAAGTGTGGCGGTTTCCTCGGCTACCTTGTGTTATGCTTTTATTAAGCTGCGAACTAAAGCGAAGGAGAGGGAGTGATTTTATAGCCTGCAGCGTCTTGTTTGCAGATTCTTTTTCCAAAGATGCTCAGTAGAATATCAATTGGCTGTGATGAGACATCCCGGCAGGTGCTGCCTTGCACAGAGGAGGCTGCACAAGTCCCTCCTGGCATCTCTGTGCTCATCCCGTGCTCTGCCCTGGTGGAATACGGCCTGACACGGGTGGCAATGGAGTGGGAATTTTGGGGTGGGTAGCTCTAAGTGCAGAGGATGGTTTGGGGCCGAGGCAAAGCCCTGCTGGCTGTGCTGTTCCAACCCTCCAGCCCTGATCCAGGGGTTTCTGTGGCAGCACAGATGTTCAGCCCCGCACGTCCAGGTTGCAATGGCACTGCTCATTAGCGCTTGCAGGGAGCGCTGCGGGGCTGGGGCTTGGCCGGGGGACAAGGAAACAGCCCGTGTGTCAGATGGCAGAGAAGGGCAGAGAGAAGGAAAATGGGAGGGGACCCGGCGGAGTGCGATGACTTCCCAAAGTCACACTGCAGTGTGGGGAGGCAGCCAGGTGCCTGCCTGCTCTCTCAGCCCTCTGATCTGCCTGCTGGATTGTGCTACCCGAAATAAAACCATCTTTTCTCTCCCTCTTGGGGATGGACTGAAGGCAGCTTGGGGTGATTGGCATCTTTCTGAGTGGCTGTGGTGAAAGCAGCTGAATTCCTGAGTGTACAGCATGAGAAAAATAGGGGAAAAGAAGCTAAGCAGGGGTTTTGCTTTACAAAAGTGATACTTGCTGGCTCTTTGTGATGCTCTGAACCCTCCATGATGCCTTGGAGCCCCTTCAAGCACCGGTTGGTGGAGGGTGCAGGCAGATTCCTGCCATCAGGCAGAGCTTCCCAAGAGCCACAAAGCCCAATCAGCAGGAGAGGAGCGGTTGAGGCGCCAGCGGCCTTGGAGCTCTTCAGCTGATGAAGAAGAGCAGGGCCTGGACAAATTTGGAATAAGAAATCAGCTGCTGAGGAGGAACACCTAGTGACCTAGCTGGGGAAAGGAGGCAAAAAAGTTCTCCTCTATTACTTGTGTGTCTTTTCAGAGCATCTTTAATCATATCCCGCGTCATCTTCATCAGAGGGAAGGCGGTAATCAAGGCAGCTGCCTGAGGCTGATGCTGTGTCTTTATGCTGCCGAGGCTGTTCTTTTTGGGGTAGTCAGGAGAGCTGCTCTGGAGTGTGGCAGTGCATTTGGGATGTATTTGGCTTTTTATTTTTTTTTATTGGAGCCACTTAGGAGTTGGCTCACATTGTGCTAAGGACAGGGATTGAGTTGCTCTTGCCCAGGGAGTTAACGAAAGACAAATGCAATGTAGTCTCTTATTTATTTTTTTTTTTCTTCCTGCCTTCTTTTCTTTCTAGTGGTAAAATGATAGAATTTCATGCAGTCAATTGAGGCTATTGAGTTGTTTTGCCACTAAAGTTCTGGAGCATTGACTGTATGGATTCACAGTGTCCCCTCGCAATAACATCCCTTTTAACAATGTGCTATCAAGGGAGAGCTGTGCAGGCTTTAAAAGGTTTTCCACGATTGTATTTCTCTCTCTCTCTCTCTTTCTCTCCACTCGATGTGCTGAAAGCAAACCTGGGGCAGGTTTCAAGGGAAGAAGGGGGCCTCGAGTCATGGCTGTGAGGGAATTGATTGAGCCTGTATCCTGCTTTATGGCAAGACACCAAATCACAGATTTTCTTGGAGCTGGAGCCACGTGGGATGCTTGCCCCTTCCCTGCTGGGTCCATCACTCCTGCTCTTGGCTCCTTCAGGAGCCACTGACAAACAGCTAATACTCTGTACTTACAATAAAAGTAAGGGATAAAAGGAATGCAAACCCAAGGCTGAGGGAAAGCAAACAGCTGAAAACCCCAATTTTCTCTGTATTCATGTGATCCCTCCCTCTGTGTGTGCTTGCCCTCATTTGCTGTTAGCTCTGCTCTGCTGCCCAGATGAGACCTTTGCCTGAGTGGAACAGCACAGAGAGGTGCCAGGTCCTGAGCTCCTGGGTGAAATCCCATCCTGGTCCTTCTCACTGTGATTCCATAGTGCTGTTGGTCTTTGCTCTCCGAAGGCAGAGTTTAAATGAGCTTTCCCTTCAGAAGAGAAGGGTGGCTTTGCTGGGCATCCCCTGGTGTGATCCCGTGGCTGTCACTGCTCTGGGGCGCACCTGGGCACCCCGAGGGTTCCAGGTGGGGCTGGGGTATCTGGGCAGACCCCTCTGGGCTCAGTGCCTTGACCCATGTGAGATGAGCTGCAGCCCAAAGAGGTCTCAGGAGGTGTCACCCAGGGTGGGGCTCAGCCTCCTGGAGTGCCTGTGGTTTCAGTGGGGCAAATCAGAGAATACCAGACTGGTTTTTGGGGTTGGAATGGACCTTAAAGCCCATCTTGTTCCAGCCCCCTGGCATGAGCAGGGGCACCTTCCCCTAGACCAGATCTTGGCAGCTCTGGGTCCCCAGAGGTCTCCGGGGAAGCTCCGTGTCCGTGCCTGCTCCAGGAGCATCTCTGGCATTGCTGGGCCTCCCACCAGCCCATCCATAATGCAGATCTCTCCAGGTGTCCTTGCTGCAATATCCCTGCAACTGATCAGGCTGAGGCTGGGATATTTATGAAACTCAGCTTTCCAAATTTCAGCTGGTTTTAACCTTCACTCCTCTGTTTCCTGGCTCTTCAGTGTGTGCTCTTTTAATAACTGTAACCCATCTGATAATGTTGTTGTAAATTAATGATCTGTTTACAACCTTAACTCTGTTTTAATGAAGACTTTTTTTGTTGAGGAAAATAAAAGCTGCTGTAATTATACCTTGTAACTGCAGGGTTTTATAGCCGGTGAACTCATCCAACAAGCAATTTCGATTAGTTTATCCAGGCAAATATTCTAGTGTTGATTTCATACATATAAAAAACACACACAGCTACTTCCATGAGCAGCAGAAATAATTATTCCTGGATCCCTGTGCCTGTGTCTCGAGAGCAAACTCGTGCTAGATTTTCTGATGCTTAAAAAAAGTTGAATTCACAGCGCTGCCTTTCTCTGGGTAAAAGCTTTAATAGTATCTTTCATCTGACTAGTTCCCTATTTTCCCCAAACTTGTATCTTGGAGATAAATGTGTCCTTCCATCAGATTTTATTGAAATGGGTTATAAGGTTTAGAAATCACTGGAGATGGGGAAAGGAAACAGCCGGGCAGGCACTGCCGGTGTGTAAGGCTCATTTCCTCAGGAAACCAGGCTGAAAATGCTTTGGGCGCCATTAAAAAGTTGGAGCTGTCATTTCAGGGGAAAGCTTCAGAGAGACTTGGAAGCTGTTTTCCAAGTGGTTAGTTCAGTCTGTGTTTCCCAAAGTGCTCCACTTGGATTCCTGGACAAATTCCTGAATTTCAGAGGCTCAGCAGCCAACTTGTTGAGGACATTGGAAAACGTGGCAGTTCCTTTTGATACCTGCTCCGAGCCAAACCCACCAGATCCTTCTGGAGAAGTTGGCCAGCACAACATGTTGGTACCTTTATTCCATTTTGCTGGAGATTCTGTTTCTCATGAGGTTCACAAGGTCAAAAAAGCCCTCGCTTCTCACCAGCTGGTGTTGGAGCTCAGTGCCAGAACCTTTATGCCAAGGACAAAGACAGGGAGCCAAGGCCATGGGCTGGGATCTGGGTGACCTCAATTTTGGTGCTTTTGTCAGAGCTGCAGAGGTGAGTGCAGTTGGGACCCTCTGCATTCAAGTCCAGAAATTCCTGTGGGATTGGGAAAGTCAGGTCAGGCTCCCATGCTGATGGTGCTGCAAAGGAGTCCGTGAGGATGGTGATCCCTTCTCCTCTCTCTGAGCCACCCCTTCTCTCCACCTGGAAATCCCTCCTCAGCAATTGTTCCCTCCTCCTAACCTTGCTGATCATGGGTCATGTAATCACAGAATCCCAGAATTGTTGGGGTTGGAATGGATCTTAAACCTCATCTCATTCCAACCCCTGCCATGGACAGGGACACTTTCCACTAGATCAGGTTGCTCCAACCCCATCCAGCCTAACCCTGCTCTAACCCAACCTGGCCTTGAACACTTCTAGGGATGGGGTAACCACAGCTTCTCTGGGCAACCTGTGCCAGCACCTCAGTGCCCTCACAGGAGCTGGGAATCTCCAAGATTCCTGTCTGCCTTGAACAGCTCTGGTGCTCACCATCCACACTGAACCCCGATTTTTGCTCTTGTCCTTTCTCACAGTATCCTATCCCAGCCCTGCTCTCCTGTTCCTTCACCCCTTGCATGCTGCCATTATCCATGGATCTTGCTTCTCTGACTGGAGCTGCCTGTCTTCTGGGCTTTCAGCTCATGTGAGATGTTCAGGTTTAAAAATAACGAGCGCTGGGCATGAAATAGGAATTCTGGCTAATGAGGGCACTGGGATTCACTGTCCATGGTCACACCTGGCATAAAAGCTGCATGGTTTGTGCCTCACACATGACCTTTGCCATCCTGGGCATGGCACCTAGCTGGTATTTCTCTGTGTTTCTCCTCCTCACCCTCAGGTATAGAAAAAACTGAATTTCCTAGAGATTTTCCTTATTTTATTTGAGTTTCTTTCCTGTGGTAGGATTCTGCCTCTGCCTCGTGGATTCCCTATATTATCACAGTATCAGTAACAATAGTGGAATGATTTTTTTCCTTGGAGGCTGTCTAGCAAGGCCCCTGGAGCAGGGACACTGGCCTCGGCATGTTGAGCTGCATCCCTGCCCTGCAATCAATTCCTCCAATTCCAGCCCCCTGCTGCAGCAACAAAAAGTTGAACCAAAAGCATTTCCCGCCTCTGAAAGTCCATTACAGTCCCTGTCACAGGCCTTTTCTCACAGTTGCTTGCTTTTTTTTTTATTTTAATCTATTTTTTTTTTGTTGGGTTCAGTGGGGCTGTTTTCCCGTCCTGATTACAAGGAGTTATCAGAGAAATCCTTTGCCAAGTGTCAGCCCACAGCCACCTGAGGCAGCTGGAGTAGGAGTTATCAGTGTTTGAACAGGTATGGAACAGGCTCCTGGCCACAGACTGGGGCTATGTCCTTCCTCTTGTCCTTGTGGCAGGCAGGAGGGATCGGCTAATGAAAGATACTGAGGAAAAACGGCTTGGATTGGAGTCTGGCTGGTCCCACGAACTCCAGCTCTCATGTGTGGGATAAGGTCCCCAGATGCTGAACCAGGACCGTGCCTAGGGACACTCTGGCTGCTTTGAGCTGTGCTGCCAAAGCTGCTATTAGATCCAGCATCCCATTTTTAAAATTCCTTCTCCTTCTTTCTTAAGTGCAGAGCTCCAGGCGGTATTTTCGATCGTTTTATTTTACTTCTTTTTCATATTTTTTTAAATTCCCAAGTGACGCTGCTATCTGAACCTTGGGGATGGGAATGGAAACACTGTGGGAAATCGATGCTTTAATTTTCTGTCTTTTTTTTTTAATTTTCCCTTTTCTTCATATCTCCACCAAGGATCTGCATGAAGCTCCTCTATGTATCATTTATTCATCTGTATTTCAGCATGAGAGGCTCTGCCTCATGATGGAGATGTCATTTGCAAAATAATAAGGTCCCGCTTGCTGCAAGAAGAGCACCCCCACTCTTCCCCCACGAGGTCATTGCCTTCAAATTATAAATCTTTTTAACCATTACCTCATGGGTATCCACGAGCACAGCTCTCAGATTAATCCCAGGTCTGCTTCCTTGGCGTCTCCTTTGCTTTTTCTTTTTGCCGTGCGTTCGGCTCCTGAGCGTCGGATCTGGATTCCTAATTGGGTCGCATCAGAGGATCTTTGCCGTCAGCTGCTGAGCTCTCTGCGTTGTGCAGGGGCGTAAGTCACAGATATCATCCCGTAATTAAGCTGGTATTAGGTGTTGGGAGTGATGCTTCCCTGTTTGATCCCTTCCTGTGCCATCTGACGTCCCGGCAAAGCCGCGGCACGCGCTGGTCCCTCTGCTCAGGGCGAGGTGGAGACAAACATTAAAAAGGATTTTGTTTTTATTTACAGGCTCGTTCCTGCAGCAGGAACTATGTAAATGATGAGTGACAGTGGGGCACTGGTGTTTTGGCGTGAAAAAGGCTTTTTTTTTGGCCTCTGGCCATCCAATCCAGCAGGACACAGTGCCAGACCCTCATGGAGGATGCCCATAGGAGCCAGGGATGCAGAGTTGGTTTTTCCCAAACCCCAAATCCATGGACACAGTCTTGATTTCTAATTTGGCTTATCCATACCAGAGCCAAGGGAATTGTGCTGTGCTACAGATGAATCCCTCCCTATATAAAGATGCTTTTATAGGACATACCCCTGAATCATATCCCATTGTCCTCTTCCCCAAATTTTGGATTTTCTTTCTGGCATCTGCCCCCAAACCCACCTGAGGCTGAGCCAGCTGCATCCCAGGAGCTGCTTATGTGGCCGCTCCTACAGAGGGGAAATTATTAATGACCCAAGGTGTAATTATCTGTGTCTTAAGTCTTGCTCAGGCTCCGCTGACATCTTTCCAGAGGAGGGAGGAGGGGTTTCAGGGAGACACCTTGCTGTTTAATAAATAAAAGAAGAGATTCATAAAGTGTCTGGCAAGCACATTCCTCACATAGAAATGTTACAGAATAACACGGGATGAATAATAGAAAAGGTTATTGAAAAATTCATAATTTCCAAGCGCCACTGAAGGCCAGGCTTCCATGCCGTTTATTTGCCTGTAGAAAAGTGATTAAAATATATATTACTGTCCTGTCTATAGGAAAATGTATTATTAAGTGGATACTAGCATGACATTTGAAAAATCCATTTCATTCCATTTAGTGGCGGGTGGTGGGAGGGGAAGGGGGGTCTTTTTCCTGCTTTTGTGGAGGAAGGTTTTAAGGGCGTTTTAGTCAGGCCTTCAGAAAAACAGTGAAAACATAAAGAGGGGGAGGGTTTAATTACAGCCCCTTCCCTCCCAGCGGTGCCCTTCATTCTCTGTTTTCATTCCTTTTTGCCTTAAAAATGGAATGAGATTCCTTCACCTTTATTTATTGCTTTAATTGCCAAGAAGGGGAAATGAGGACGGACAGTGGGGGTGCAGGGATGAGGGATTTTGTCCCTGGATGACACAGCTGAAGGGTGGGTGGGTTTCTGCCATGGTTTTCATCATTGATGATCTTGTGATGTTGACCTGGTCAGGTCAGCCTGGATGACCTGGAAGCAGAAGGATTGTCCTCCCGCCAGGTTGTGCTGGTGGGGTTGGTGACACCCAGGTTGTCACACTGGGCTCCTCCCTCTTGGTTTTGGGTCATTTTATTAACCTGAGTGGATGCACAGGCCATGCTCACAGACCTGTCCTGATTCTTGGCCTGGGAAAGGGGAGGATTTGGGTTTTTTTGGGGATGTTGGGTGTGCTTATTGGGCTTGATCCCTCCTCTGATCCATCCAGCTCAATTATATAATGAAGGGTGAGAAATTGTCCCAAGAAATTTTCTTGACCAAGTACCAGGATTTTGATCAATGTGACTAAAAATAACTCTGAGCTATCCTCTTGTTCTCTTGGTTAAATATCTCCTCTCCAAGCCAGCCACATTCCTGTAATTGTTTTGGGGATGGGTGTGATGCAAGGTCTCTGGGCAGGCCAGGTCAAACCAGAGGGTGAATTTGTTGTTGTGGGATCTGATTCCTACAAAAATCCATGTATAAAATACCTTTCCACAGGGCAAAAGACACGGGCCACTGAACAGATTGTTTTGGGATATTTGGGCATTTTCTCCAAGAGCAGCCTCAGGAGATGAGCATTTTGAGCGGGAAAGTTGTGTCATGCATAGCCAAAGGCATTTTGTATATCCACTGAATTGATCTGGGGATTAAAAGGCAAGAACTGTCCCCTCTGCTCCGTTAACGTCGGCAGGGATACGTCATCCCACATTAGCCTGGATCCGTCCTCGAGACAAGAGGTGGGAGCTTTGCTTCCCCCTCCCCCTCATGCCTCAGATCTTGAGCTGAGTCTATATTTGCTGCGTTAATGACTCGGAGCCAATCTCCAGCTCCTCTTCAGTTTTATTCATAGATCCCATCTGGGACTGTCGGAAATAGAAAGGCAAAACCTGCAAAGAAGCCATGTGGCAGGAGAGGACATGAGGCAAGGAGCTGCTTCTAAAAAGAAAACAAGGCTTGGGATTGACTTAAACTACTCGTCAATCTGGAAGGATTTGCCATGTATCCTCAATTAAAGCACTTTAAAAGACAAAGCTGCTGCTTTTAGGGTTTTAATGAAATGTTTTGATTTTGAGGGAGTGCTCAAATTTGAGCTGGGCCTCCAGCATCTTCAAAAAGCGACTCACAGAGCACTGATGTTGAGCATCTCTGGAGGTGATCTCCCTCCATCCATCTATCCATCCATCCATCCATCCATCCATCCATCCATCCATCCATCCATCCATCCCTTGTGTGGAAAGCCTCAGACCCTGCCCCTCAAATTAGATAAAATATATATACGCCAGCGTGTCTCAGATGCAGAGGTGTTCAGTGTGTAAAGCTCTTTAAATCTGCATGGAAAATCAGGCTGGGAGGACAGGAATATCGAGATCTCTCTGCAAAGGAGAACTTAATGTACCCAGAAGCCGCTGATAGACTGTCTGATAGCCGGAGTCACAGCCCGGTGGGCAGCCTCTTCCTCTCCTGCCTGGAAAAAAAAAAAATAACTCTGAGCAGGAATAGATGCTGGGCCCAGGAAAATGGCAATGTTTGGTGTGGAGGGGCTGCAGCTCAGTGCTCCCCCTGGAATTGGGAAGGATTAGGGAAAAGGAGCAGGAGCGGGTGCAGGGATGATGATGTGGCAGTGACAGCTCCGTGGTCAGCATGGTAAACGGGTGGACACAACTTTTGTGATCAGCCATCTCTCCTTGCTTGTTTATTTTTCTTTTCTCCCCCTCCCTTCCTTACAACCTCCCCCCTTCTCATTCTCTCTCTCTCCCTGCCCAGCCCCAATACCCATCTTGGAGGATCTAAATTAAAATCTGTTATCATTTCCTGGATAATCCCCTTTGATGCCCTGAATACAGCAGAATCTGTCCTGCTTCAACCTTGCATGTAAGTGCTGATAGCTTTTGAACAGCTAAATGGCTTTGTATATCTCATACAAATGTCTGTCTCATCCAGGAGCTGGCAAGCCCCGTGCAGTCGGCTGGGGAAGCTTTATGAGTTACAAGTGGAATTACTTTGGAGAGATGCTAAGGAGGCCAAACCTTTCAGAACACGTTCCCCTGGCATCTTCTGTCTGGCAGGGACGGGACTTGCATTGTCTTAACCTCACAGAGCAGCTAATTGGTGTCATGGTGCTGATGCCATTTGTCATCAGGGCTTTCCTGCATCCAGCCCGCTGTGCCAGCCTGCATCTGCCCCTCTGGGCTTTGCTGTGGGTATCAGTTTGCCCCAAACTGAGCTCCTGAGGAGCTGTGGGTAGAGGAGAGCTTGGGCATGGGCTTTGTTTGTGGGTTTTGGGCAGGGCTGAGAGCAAATGGGTGTTTCATAGAACCCCACAATGGTTTGGGTTGGAAGGGACATTAAAGCTCGTCTCAGTCCCACCCCTGCCATGAGCAGGGACACCTCCCTGCACCAGGTTGCTCCAAGCTGGTTTGTGCATCTCTGCCCAGGCTCAGATCCTGGTGTTCCCCCAGCAGAGCCGATCTTTGTGCTGGGGCTGGGGCTGCTGGGTTGCATCCCCAGTGTGAGGGGCCCCTTGTCCCTCTCCATCCTCATTAGTCACAGGATTTTGGAAGCTCTGTCAGACCCTCCCTCCTCTGCTTTCCCTGGGGATCTGTGTTGTGTCCAGGGATGCAGAAGGGTGTCCAGGGATGCAGAGGGATGTCCAGGGATGCAAAGTGAGGGATGCCTCCATCCTTAAGCCAGCCCATCCCAGCACAACCTCTTGTGCCATTCTTGCAGGAGAGCTACAAGGACACAAAGCCTTGCAGAGGGGAGTTTTCCCAGTGCGAATGGATTGTGAACTGCTTGGGGGTGAGCAGGCCAGTGATGCTCCTGGAACATCCCAGCTCTGGTCCATCCCCTCCATGGTTTAACCCCAGCCAGAAACTCCAGCCCAGCCCAAGCTGGCAGAGTGCTGCAAAATACAGAGTGCAGCACAAAGTCATTGCCTGTCTGAAATAAAAACCTCTCCAGCAGGGAGAGAAACCAAGAATCACTACAGCCAGTGATGTCTTCATGTTCCCTGGAGGACCTGGAGAGATATGTGGGCATCTGGGGAACAAGGGGGAGGAAATTCTGCAGGAGGCTGGTGATGGTTCAGCAATGGCCCCATGACATGAGCTGCTGTGGCAGGGCACAGCTGGGACTGGGAAGCATCTTCCCAGCTCCCTGCCCCAGGTGATGGGATATAAAATCACAGCCCCATGCCTGGGGAGAGGCACTTAGCCAAAAAACCTGAGGAGAGAGGATTAAGGGAAGGAGCCAGAAAAAGGGAGGAAGGGCTTTATTTTTAAAAGAAAAATGAACAATAAGTCATTTTTAGTTGCAGTCACTTCTTCCCCATGACTGCCTTGCTGCTCCTCTCTGGCGCAGAGCTAGAAAACAGTGGATCTACATCCCTTGGTTAAATTGTGGGGTGCAGGAAAGAGGAGCTCATGGTTCTGCAGATCACCAGCCCTGTGTTCAGCCAGGGGGAGAGGACAGGGCACAGCCAGCCAGCACCAGCTGCATTCATTCCTCAAAGCTGCCTGTTGTGCAGGAATTCATCTGCCAAATCAGCCACAGAGCTAGCAAAGAGCACTGGAGTGGACTTAACCTTCCACCTCTGCTTGTGCTTCCTCAACAAAAAAACCCCAAACAAACTGCTCTTGCTGAGCAGAGACTTTATCAGAATGAAGGGGAAGCAGGCAGCTGGTCTGCTGAGAGCTGCTGGCTCAGGGCAGGCAGCCCTGGCTCTCCAAGTGTCCCCTGGGAACGGGGGAATCATCCCTGCTCGCTCTTTCTCTCCAAAGGTGCTGAAATCTCCCAGCTGTGTCAGAGGGAGCTTCCCCTGGGAGCTGAGGTGCCATGGCTGGTGGGAAGGGGACAGGAGCTGACATTGCAGAGTCAGATGGAGCAGTGGCACAGGCCTGGCATGGGCTCTGACTGGCACTGCTCTGCCATCCTTCTGAAGGATGCTGATTTTCCGTTTAGGTCTGATACTTGTGGCTGGGTACAGCAGCTGTGCTGTGAGTGCTTGTGGCAAGAGCAGGGCTGGGCAGCCCATCCATCGCCCTGCATCCATCCATCCATCCATCCATCCATCCATCCATCCATCCATCCATCCATCCCTCTGAATCCATCCCCCTGTAGCCCATCCACCCCCCTACATCCATCCCCTCTGCATTCATCCCTCTGCATCCATCTCCCTGCATCCATCCATTCATCCCTCTGCATCCATCCATCCATCCATCCATCCATCCATCCATCCATCCATCCATCCATCCATCCCTCTGCATCCATCCATCCCTCTACATCCATCCATTCCTCTGCATCCATCCCTCTGCAGCCCATGCATCCCCCTACATCCATCCCCTCTGTATCCATCTCCCTGCATCCATTCATCCCCCTGCATCCATCCATCCATCCATCCATCCATCCATCCATCCATCCATCCATCCCTTTGCACAAGCAGTTTGGGATGGCAGAGCCATGGGCACAGTTCCAGCCCTGCCCTGCTGACAAGGGCCAGATGTGTGTCCCTGTGTCTGGTGACTCTGATCCAACAGTGGTTTCTGCCACTGGTGCTCGAGGTGCCCGTGGGCAAGGTCAGCCCTTCCCAGCACTCTGTCTCAGTTTCTTCCCTTTGCAGGGCTGGGATCTTGCCAGGGAATGTGGAGGTTGGTTATTTTCAGGCTTTGGGATCAAAGCTGGTCTCTGTTGTGATGGAGTGTGCAAAGGAGACCAATTCCTCCCATCCCTGGGATGTGAAGATGCTGAGGGCAGAGATTTGAAGCTTGAGCCCTGGAGTGAGCAGCATTTCTGAGGCTGATGCTGTTGGGCACTGGTGTGATGAGGTGCTTCCAATCTCTACATCCTCAAGGGCAGGAGCTCCCTACCACTCATCCCCCTTTCCCCCCAGCGTTTTTCCCCATGCTGAATCTAGTGAAAAAGCAAAAAAAAAGCACTCACCCCCCCTTAATGAACTCAGCATTAATCGCTTGTGTCAAATCCTTGTGCTAACAAGCTGAGGAAATCAAACAGGCGTCCCCGGGGAGACCCAGGGAGTCAACACTCATCCATTAAAATGGTAATTTTGTATTTTTCACCGAGGCATTTGTCGCCTCTTGCCCTTGTGCACTCGTTAGAGCTTTGGCCTTTAAATTATAGTGATTTTTTTAAAAAAAACACCAACAACTAAACCGCAAAAGCAGCTCTCTTCAGACTTCTTCCCTTCCTCTTCCCAGGAATGCTGAGCTGCGCGCAGGGGAGCGTGTCTCCAGGTGGGCCATTATATTTGCTTCAGTGATGGCAACGAAGTGCTTGTGCCTACCAAAACAACTCCTTTTCTCCCATGAATTTAAAAAACTGATCCCCACTACCTCCAAAGAAAGCAACTTGTGAGTGTCATGCTTGGATCCAAGTAGGAATTTCAGGTGGTGCCGTTGTTCATGGCCTTGCAATGTGAGGTTTCTGGTAAATCATGGAGATATTTGCATATCCCAAGGGGTTTTGTGGGTGTTTGAGTGGAGGAGGTGGGGGCTGGCAGCTGTTTGCTGCTTCCTTGTTTTAAAAAGTTGGTGGGAGCGAGGTTTTATTAGGCTGCCAGAGGAGGTGGACAAATGCAGCATCCCTTCATCAGAGCTCAATCAGATCTGGGTTTTCAGCATAAAAATGGCTTTTCCCACCTGCCTCAGCTGCTCCAATGAAAGATATCAGCTCTCACCACAAACCCTGCAGCTTCCTCACCGTGCCAGTGGAAGGCTGTTAAAATTCCCGTGCGTGCAGCAGGAAAACCAGGAGTCATTGAAATGCAGCTCTTCCTGGGAGAGGAGGAGCAGGCAGGAGCCAGCGCTGCTGCTCCAGCATCACATGGCATGGGGAAAAGCAGTCTGCTTCCCCAGTGCCTCAGTTTGCCCATCAGCAAAACAACAACAGGAAAATATCCTTCCTGGTGTGTCACTGTCATATTTTCTGAAAAATCTCTTTGCCCAGGATTTCCTCCTGGGAAGCTAAGAAGCCTCAGAGAAAAATGAAAACAATAATCATCTGGTTTGCTTCTCCCGTGTTTTGCTGCTTTGGAATGTGTTTGGAGATTGTTTATCCAACATGTGAATCATTTTTACTTATTGGCCAATGACAGCCAAGCTGTTTTGGACTCCAGAGAGAGTCAGGAGTTTTTCAGTAGTATCTTTTAGCCTTCTGAAAATATCCTTTCTGTATTCTTCAGTATAGTTTAGTACAGTTTTAGTATAGCATTCTTTAATATAATATTGATCATAAAATAATAAATTAGCCTTCTAAGAACATGGAGTCAGATTAATTCTTTCCTCCCTTTGATGGGGGTCTCAGAAAATACCACACTGGTGAGATCATTCCCCCCTGTTTCAGTGGAAAATGTCCCTGCCTGTGGAAGGGGGTGGAATGAGATGGGTTTTAAGGTTCCTTCCAACCCAAACCATTCCATGATTCTGGGACTCTGGAGGCATATGGAAAACGCCATGGAAGGCACAGATTGCTGTCGTGCCAGTGAAGACAGACATGATTTTAAATCAAGTTAGGGCTCATCTGTGCTGAGCAGGAGCGCGAGGGTTTGGCTTGGGGTTTGTTTGCCTTTTCCAGCTGGGATAGCTGTGGAGTCCAGTGCCTGCTCCCTGCAGCTGGAGTTGCTCATTCCTGGCTTTGCAGAGGTGGGAGGGAGCTGTGCTGGACTGGCAGCTCTTTGAGACAGGGGCTCTCTCTCATCTCTCGCTCTGGCACAATTAATACACCATAACGACGTGTCAGGCGGCACAGGGACGCGAGCGCGGTGGCGGCAGCGTTTCCCAGAGGAGCCTGCCATGTGGAATCCGATGAATAATCATGCCCGTCCTCCTCTCCCCACGTGGAAATATTCCGATAAATAAATAAAATAAATGACATTTTCTCGTTCCGTTAAATTTTTTTTCCCCCTTTCTATTTTTCATCAAAGCTCTCCCTCTGGTGAGCAATTTGCAGGCAGCGTGGCAGGGAGCGGCTCTGAGGAAAGGATCTGCTGTGGTTGATGTGTTTTTCATCATCTCATTGTCCCATTTTCTGGGATGAAGGAGACTGGTTTTCCCCTCCCCAAACTGGTTTCTGCTTGCCATGACCCAGCTCTCAGCACTGCCTGGAGCTGGGACCATTTGCACCCACGAGGTTCTGCCTGGGCAATAGGAATGGGGAGAAGCCATGAGTGGTCAGGAGGGGTTTGATTGGACTGGCTTGGTGTTAAATTAGGGCTGGGGCTTGTCACTCTCATATTTCCTGAAAAATCCCTTTGCCAGGATTTCTTCTCCTGCAAAGCTGAGAAGCCTCAGAGAAAAATTTAAATAATTATTATCTAATTAGTTTCTCCTCTATTTGGTGCTTTGGAATGTAGTCTGGACATTGTTTACCAACAGGTGCATGTTTGATTGTTTTCATGTGAATTGTTTTTACTTAATGACCAATCACAGCCAGCTGTGTTGGACTCTGAGGACTCAGTCACGAGTTTTTATTATTCATTCTTGTTAAACCTTCTGTCTGTATCCTTTCTCTTTCTTTAGTACAGTTTTAATATAGCATTTCTAGAATAGGACAGGATAGGATAGGATAGGATAGGATAGGATAGGATAGAATAGAATAGAATAGAATAGAATAGAATAGAATAGAATAGAATAGAATAGAATAGAATAATAAATCAGCCTTCTGAGAACACGGAGTCAGATTCCTCATGTCTCACCTTGTCCTCACAAACCCAACAGGGGCTGGGTTTCAATGGAGATCAGAAGGGCTTTGTGAGTGCACAGTGGCAGTGCCAGGGGCATTCTGCAGGGCTGTGGAACCAGGATTAATGGCTCCAGCATCCTTCAAGCAAACTGTATCTCAGAGTGCTTTGTGCAGTTAAATGACACAGGACGGTGGGTAATAGATGGTGTAAAGCGCTGGAAAACAGCAGCACAAAGATATGGCAGGGGGAATAAATTAAAGCCTTCCGTCAGAAAGCCAATAATGGGGAAAGGGGGAGTGGAGAGGTGGAAACAAGGGAGAGGATATTTATTTGCAGCTGAGCTATGGAAGGAGTGGAGAATCAATGATTAGAACATACAGCACATCATGCATAGCACCAATATATACACAGCAAAAACCTGGCCAGGTTTTGGGGGGGCTGGGGGTGCCCAGTTCCTTCAGCTGCTGCTAAAAGGGATGCAGTGTGTTCCTGTGCTGAGGTTTTTCCCCTTGAAGGTGGATTTTTGTTTGGTTTGGGCTTTTTCAGAGCTGCTGAGAGCTTTTGGAATTTGCCCTTAGCTGGGTCCAGCTTCTCTCCGTTTCTTTGGTTCTTCAAGGTCAGTCTTGCCTGTCTCATCCAGCAGCTGCTGTGAACCTCATGTAGAAAACTGGATTTAACCTCACACCTTCCCCAAACCTCCTGAAGGAGGGAAATCTCACACACCAGGCTGGGAATGGGATGTTAAAGGGGAATTTTTACTCTGTAACCGGGACAGCAGCATGGCTGCACCAACTTCTAGGAGCCTAAGGAGAGCAAGGAATGAGCACTCTGTGCCCTGCAAGGATGTCTCAGTTCTCATTTATGGTTTATTCAAGGTCAAACAGGGCCATGGGACAAAGCAGCAGCTCTGCCAGGCCTGCTTTTATCGGGAGGGGCGAGAGGTAGAGGAAGGAGGGTGCGGAGAGGTGATGAAGATCCCTCGCGTGCCTTGTTAGACAAGTTTGCAATCCAAGGAGCGGCTTTGCAGGCGTCCTCACGTCCCTGGCTGTGCTGGGGAATGTGTCAGAGCTGCTCCCCAGCTCCCCATTCACCCCCTCTGATAAGGTAATGAGATGCAAGTCTTTGGTGTGTTTGACAAGCTGCTGTCCTACAGCGCGGGAGCTGGGAGTGCTCAGAGGCTGGGAGAGGAGATTAATTAATGCTAAAAGACACAGTTTGATGTGGCAATGAAATTTCGATTATAATAATCTCTAATTATCTTGTAGCACAAGTGCCTCGGCTCTCCCAGGTGTCTTCCCCAGTTTGAAATTGTTATTTGTCAGCATCAAAGGGAGAGAGGAGCTGGTGCAGGGTGTGCACGTGGGGTCCCTTGGGATGGGGAGCCCAACTTCTGCCACCTTGGTGGGTACATCTGTCAGCTTCCAGGGATCCCAAATCCCAAATCAGGGAAAACCAGGGAATTTGAGGTGTCTTCAGTGCACTTTGCAGAGTGTAAGAGCACAGGGAGGCAATCTGAGGTCTGTGCAGCTGTTTTGTGGCACTTCCACTTCGCCTTTCCAAAGTGTGTAATTCAAACACCTGGTCCCTCACAGTTCTTTTTTTCTGTTCCTGATGGTTTTTACTCAAAATCAACTCGTTCCCAGGGAGAACTTTGGTCTTGACAAAACGACACTTTACCCAGGAAAGTAATTTCCTTCAGCTGCTTTATTGCCTCTCCTCCAGGCTCAGTGAGCTTTAAAATCCTCCTCCTCCTCACCCATCAGTCTGAGCCCTTCTATTCCCAAATCTTCAGCTGTGATGTGTCCCTTCCCAGGGGGATCTGGTGGCTTTTGGAGAGGTCCCTGTGAGCATGGCTGGACAGTGGTGCTGCGTGTGTGGAATAGCAGATGGGCACAGTGACATCTCTGGGAGCAGGAATATTTTGAGGGGGGGTCTGTGCAGCTCCAAATCATATTTATCTACTAAAAATGGTCTCTGGAGAGGAAACATCATGGGTTTGAAGTCCTGGTCCCTGTGACATTGATGTCTTAGATTTTAGCTTTTCTATTTTCCATCTATTTGTAACCCTGCAGTTCTTTAGTGCAGAACTCCAAACTCCACACACAGTGGGAGCTGCTGATTCCCCATTTGGGGCAGATACAACAACAGGCCTGGCAAGGACACCTCACTGCCTCAGGCCTGAGAGATGGGAACAAAAGGGAGTTGGGGCAGCAAACTTGGGGTCAATGACTTCATTAGCTGAAGCTGGAATTGGCAGATTGACCCCCAAAATGCAAATGGACCAAACTTATAAAAGTGTGAAAACACACATTTTTGCGTGTAGCCCCTGGGGGGTTTTGTCTGCCCTAAATGTACCTGAAGGCACTTCAAAAAATAAACCCACCTAATTTTGTCTGGCCTCTGTTTTTAGGTAGCTCAGGAAGGCTCAGTTTATCCGGTGCTTCCTGGGGCTGTGGGGGCAGGAGATTTCCTGTAGCCACAAAAACCCTGTGAGTGCTGGGGGAACTCCTGTCCTCCCCAGGAGCAGCAGCAGGATGGAGGAAGGCAGGGGGCATCTCCAAGCCCAGCATGGGAAGAGTCCAGCCTGTTGCTGTCTGTGACCTGTTGCCATTGTCATTGTGACCAATGTTGTCATTGTTGGTTGCAGCATTATTTCAAGACAAAAAAAAAATGGGGGAAAAGCAGCCAGTTGCAAATGAAGCACCCTTTCCAAAGCCTTTCCCATTCTTTCATCCTTATGGGTGATGGAGAGCCCCCGTCCAGCTCCCCACTGCCTTCCCATATGGCTCGAAGCCTCTCCAACAGCATCCCAAATCCCAAACTTGCACTTCAGCATCTCCGGAGAGAGAGGAAAAACAACACAAACCACAAAAAAAACCCATCCCCGTGTGGGTTGTTTGGAGTCACAGCTCTGTTTGCAAATGAGCTTGGGGGCTCACTGGGTAAAAGAAGGGCATGCTTGGTGAATCCCATTTCACTTCCCCAATGAGCTGAAAAACTCTTGGATAATGGGTTATGAGTTGTAGATCTGTTTGATTGCATTGTTGCAAAGTGGGAATTGTTTTGCAACATAGATTCTTAATCACTGAGGCATCTGTGATTGAATGTGTCGAAAATTGGTTGAAATTGAAAGTTAACTATACTGCAGACAGCTTATTCTTGTGTATAATTGAAAATAAATTCTAATACTGTTCTTGAAAAGGGCTGCCAGGAGGAAATTTCCAACCTTGTCGTCTCCTCAGCTCCCTCCTCCAAATCCACAAATCCTCTCCCCTCCCCTCTGATCCTTTTCCTCTCCATCTTTTAGAGCTGGGAAAGAAAAACCAATCTCTGCACATCACTCCCTGCATCCTCAGCCATAAAATACAGAACTTGTAAATAGTTCCTTTTGGAATGCCTGGGGATGGGAGAGCTGGAAGGATTTAGAGGACCAGGACACTAGGATCAGGGTTTTGTTTGCCAGATACTCAGCTCTTCTCTGAAGTGTTTTTCAGTGTGAACAGACCCATAAAATTCCAGAATGGTTGGGGTTGGGGGGATCTTAAAGCTCATCTCATTCCCCTGCCATGGACAGGGACACCTTCCACTATCGCAGGTTTTTCCAAACCCCATCCAACCTGTCCTTGGACACTTCCAGGGATGAAGCTTCCCTGGATGAAGCTTCTCTCACAGGTGGGGTGGTGCTGCAGGGGGAGCTGAGCTGCAGTTGCTCTTGGCTCTCACTTAATTCAGCATCCAAGCAATGTCCTACAGAATTGAAATTTGACAAAATTAAGGCTGATGCAGCGAAATTTTATACCCACAATAAAATTTGAGTAGGGATGCGATTGCCCTGTGACACCTCCTGCCCCAAGGCATGACAGAGGTGAGGGTTTGGCAGAGTTCAGGAAGAGCGAGCTGTTCCGGGGAATCACATCATCCACTGCAGTGTGGGCTAGGGGAGAAACCTCTGCCAAGGTGGTTCCTGCAGTTCCCCAGGGATGGCAATGGGGAGCCCAGGTCTCAGGTCCCTTGGGAAGAGAGCAGAGCTCTCCTGTCACAGCAGCTCTCTGGCCACAGAGAGAAACACAATTTTCCCCGGCGTCGTTCTGGGAAAGGCTGTGAGAAGATCGGAGAAAATAATGAGAAACAATTCTGTGAAAAAACGCCAATCCCTTGTTTTTAATTTTTAAAAGTTTATTAGTAATAAAATGGTTATAAAAATAATAACACAATTAGAGTAATAATAATTTGGACAATTAGGATTTAGGACAATACGAGACAAGAGGAACAAAGAGTTACAGATATCTGGGTACCTTTTGGGCAAAATAAACTCAAAAAAGGACCCATGTTAACAGAGGATTAACCCTTAAAAGCAATAACCTGTTGCATATTCATACACCTCATCCATGATGCATAAATTCCATTCAAACACAGGATTTTGTCTAGGCAGTGTCAACTTCTTCCTCTTAATCCTGATGACGTCTTTAGGGCTGAGCAAGGCAGGAAGAAGTTCGTTTCTTCTGATAATGGAGCAATAAATTCTCTTTCTCTGAAAGATTTAGGTGTCCAGTAGCTGCTGTCTCAGTGCGAGTCCTCTCTTAAAAAAGTATCTTACATAGCATAGTTTCTATTTTAACATTATGTTATAACCTAAAACTATATTTAACACACCACTTAAGAGAATTAATACAGCATAACTTTCTAACGTAACACATATAACATTCATTTGAATATTTGTGAAAAGCCAATAATAAAATACATGCATTTTTCACAATTCTTATATTCACTTGCTGCACCTGGTGTTATGCACACGTGGAATGTGTCATGGAGATCTGTTTACCAATGGATGGTTTCTTAATTAGCCAGTGGTGATGGTGTTTTAAGTAAAGGACCAATCAAGTACACCTGTAACAAACAAAGGTATAAAAGTATGGGTTTCTTAATGATGATTATTATTCCGCCTTCTGTAATGCATGGAGTCCATGTTAATTATCCCTCAGCAGGGGCCCTTGCAATGATTCTCTCCTACCCCTGTTCCAGTTGACTTCTCCATCCTCATCCCACCCTTGCCGTGCTGTCCCACAGCTGCCTCCATAGCTCCTCACACTCCGGGAATTTTTGGGTTAGAGATGATGATGATGCACACAAAAGGTCCTGCCTCCCCATTTTATGCAGCCCACAGGGGTGAAAATCAAATGGTTCCCTGCTTCTTCCAAGCTTTTGGCAGTCTGCTGGGGGTTATTCTTCGTGGGATGAGAGGTCAGTTCTGCTCGACAAAGGGAGGGGACTTTGGTGGTTTTTTTTTTATTTCCTGCACTTATCTCAAGCTATTTTTATTCCTTTTTCCACTCTGTGATGGGACAGGCAGTCAATAGGGTGCTTTCATGGCCTCATTTCGGAGAGGCCTTTGGAGGAATTGAAGAGATGGGTTATTATTAAGTCCTCATCATGCTAAAGATGCTTTGAAACCACAGCTGGGTCTGCTCATGATCTAAGCCTGGACCACCAAAGAGGAAAGGGCAGGGCAGTAACCCCAGGATGGGGAACAAAAAAATGAAAAACTTTTTTTTTGTGTATTGATTCTCCTTTGGTTGCTTGGGAAAAGCAAGTTGGAATCTTCTGTGCCGCCCAGAAAACTTGGGGCAATGCTGCTTCCTTTTGGAGGACTATCATGATTTTATAAAGAATAATCACAATTTAAAGCTGGGTTAACCATGGAGATTTCATCATTTATCAAATGATAAATCATGATTATCATGATTTTTTAAAGAATGTTTATAATTTAAAGCTGAGTTAACTATGGAAATTTCATCATTTCTTAAAATTATCATCCGAATTTGCCATTTGATGTCTTTTGGAAAAGCACCAGCAAGGAAATAAAGCAAGCAAGTGGCTGAAACCTGAACTGAGCTTAGTGATGCCTTTGCTTGTATTAGAAATTTGCACAAAATCAAGTGAATTGATTTTAAATCAATTTATTTAAAATGGTGCAAACTCCTAATACAGACAGAACTAGTTTAACCTTTGCTGAAATTGATTTTGCTTGCAACGGTAAATTACCAAGTGAGACTGAAGTGATTTAATGGAGGGTTAAGCCTGTTTAAGTGTGTCCATTTTCAGGGGTTTCATTGGTTTGGAGAGTGAGGATGGCCCAGTCCTTGGGAAACTTGATTTTCCTTTCTTGCTCTGCCATAGATCTTGTCAAATTCTCCTCTCTGGGGCTTGGTTTCCTGTGTGGGATGGGAGATTTAAAATTTTTCCTGTTTTGTAGGAGCACTGTTGGTGGTGAGAAGCACCTTAGGGGGTGTCTGTCTAGGAAAAAATAACTGCTGCTCCACCAACTCAACTGAAAATGATAACAGAGGAGTTGCTCACAGGTTTCCTTTAATTGGTCAGGCTGAGCCAGAGCCATATTCTGTGTTGCAGGATGGAAAAATTGACATTTTTCCAACACGAAGTTTAAACCCCATCCCTGTGCTGCCAGCATCCCTCCTCCATCCATCAAACTCTGCATTTCAGGATGCCTTGGAGCATCTCCTCCAGGCTGGAGGGGGCTGCACGCTCCACAGCCCTACATCCCCTTTGTTGTGACATTTGTTTTGTAGGGCTTGTTTGAAGAGATGGATGGGGCTGCTCCAGCCCAGCCTGGCTCCCCAGTGCTGAGTTTAAGGTTAAGGTGGTTTTCATTATGCCAGAGCAGCCCAAACCTGAGTCTTTGGATGTGGAGGAGCCTTAGTCCACCTGTACCTCTGTTTTCCAGTGGATAGTAAATCCCTGTGACTTGTCTGGGAGCGATGTGATTTGAATTAATCAAAATGCTCAACTGCAGGAGGGGAAAAAAAAATCAGGTCTAGATTGACGGAAGCAATGGAGTGGTGATAACTGTGTTTTAATCCAGTAGCTGAGGACTTAGAGCAGCAGCCTGGGAATCAATCCTGCTTTTATTTTTTATTTATTTCTTTGCCTGGGGAATTTGAACCTGCAGCTCTCTGGGAAGCACCAAAGGATGTTGGGGGTGCTGGGCTGGCCCCTGCTCAGAGCCCTGCCTTGTGTACCAATAGGTGTTTATTAATTAGGAATCCGAGTGGCTCCCTCGTTCAGAGGTTAGGAGGCTCGCTGGGGAAGCTCTGGTCCCTATTCTCATTAAGGTTTAATTATACAAAGTGAAATATCATCAACAGGAGGGAGCAAACCCCCCTGAATGCTCAATGAGGGGGTGGCTGGCAGGATGCTGGCCGTGGCTTTGGGACCCTGGGGATGGGGAAGGCTGAATGGCTCCCATCTGGCGTGGGGATATTGGGATATTTTCCTTTCTCCTGTTGAGCTGTTGTGCAAATCTGGGCGGTCCACCCTGCAGTGGGGTGGGTGCAGGATGGGGTTAATTCCACAGAGATCAGTTTCCGACCAGATGTCCTGTGGAATGAATGGTAAAGGATCCAAAGCTGCTGATAAGTTAAGTTTCCATCTTTGGAAACTTAACTTTGGATCATTTGGATCATTTTGCATCTTTGGATTATTTGGATCATTTTGTTGGTGAGCTGCAGGTTCAAATTCCCCAGCCAAAAAAAAAAACCAAAAGGCAGCAGGATTGATTCTCTGCTGCTCTAAGTCCTCAGCTGCTGGATTAAAACACATTTGCCATTCCTGCATCCCATAAATTCCAGGGATAATTAGCAGCTGCCATACAGAGAGCAGCAGCAGGGCACCTTTCACTTGAGGTTTGGAGCATCTTCTGTCCGGGCAGTGGAGCGATGGGGAGGAAGGATGAGGAGATTCCTTGGAGCAGGTCTGACCCCAGCCCATCATCCCAGAGGGTGGGAGCATTCAGGGAAGGCTCTGTAGATGGGTGACTTCATTTTGACTTGGAGAAATGCTGCTTGTTGAGTGAAAGCGTCTCTCTGAGAAGTCACCCCATGCTCTTGCTGTCTGGAACCTTTGTCTCTACATTTCCTGCTCTTTTATCACCTCAGGCATCTCGAGTCTGGTGTTGCCCTCGTTTTTTTAAGTTTTTCTAAGCCTTCTGATGTTTACATTCTTGTAACAAACTTTCTCACAGACTGCATGTAAATAATTGATTGCTTTGCATTATTTTATGGAGGAAGAGAAACTTAATATAGACTGTTGGTTTGTCCAGTGTCATTGGAGAGGTGGCACTGTCACCCTCCAATCCACTGTCACTTTTGGAAATCTATAAATATTAGAGTCAGAAATTAAACTTCCCTCTTTTTACCTGGGAAATTCCAGTGTCCACATAATTTTATTTCGTGTCCTGGAGCGACATCCTGGCTTTTACGATGTGGAAACTGAGGCAAGGTGCTGAACAGTGTCTTTGCTGCCAAGATCAAGACAAGTCTCCTGCTTTTCCTGCTGCTCTGGTCAGCGGGGTGCAGGCTCTGCTGTGGCCAGGGCAGAGGCAGAGCAGCTCCAAGGAGGGGGTGGTAATGAGTTCACGTTCTGGAAGTGCTCTCAGGTGAAAGTTGCTCTCCAGGAGAAGTGCAAAGAGTGCTGATTTGCATTCTTATTGCAGGCAATATCCATAGGGAGAGAATGTCAGAACAGCTGTTATGTCAAATTACCTTCCTCCAGTAACAGGGGATTTTATCTGTCATCTCGTGGAGGGCAGAGGCACTTGCACCCCTTGGGGGAAGCCTGGGCTTGCATATTTTTTGCATCCGGTGCTTTGTGGGATGACTTTGGTGAGTCCAGCTCTGGGAGAGGCGCTGGGTGAGGGATGGAGAGCAGATGGAGCAGAGCAAAGGGGGCAGAGCAAGGGCTGGGACCAGCCCAGGTGCTGCTCTTCCCTGTCACAGACACATTTTATGAAAAGTCCTTTCCTTAGGATTTTTCCTCCCGAGAAGCTGACAGGCCTCAGGAACAAAATGCAAACAATGGTTATCTGCTGCTGCGGAATGCAACAGGTGCATCTGTGATTGGTCTCATGTGGTTGTTTCTAATTAATGGCCAATCACAGTCAGCTGGCTCAGGCTCTCTGTCCAAGCCACAAGCCTTTGTTATCATTCCTTCTTTTTCTATTCTTAGCCAGCCTTCTGATGAAATCCTTTCTTCTATTCTTTTAGTATCGTTTTAATATAATATATATCATAAAATAATAAATCAAGCTTCTGACACACAGAGTCAGATCCTCATCTCTTCCCTCATCCTCAGACCCCTGTGAGCACGGTCACATTTCCCCTTCACTTCCCCAGGTCTTTCCCCATCCCAGCCTGTGCCAGCAGCTCTGTGTGTGAAGCTTTTATCCCAGCCTTTCAGTATAATCACTTCTTAATTAACTCAAGCGATGGCTTTATTTTGCAAAGCTCGTTTCCAAAAGCTTAATTTTATTTCTATGCAAAATTAATATTTTTCGTTTTTTCTGCTTGGAAAAAGCACCCACACCCGCAGGGAGGGGGAGAGGAGGAAGCTGAGCCAGCACAGCTCCTCGCACCAAAAGGTTTCTGCTGTCGTCTGTGTTTTCCCAAGCAGCCATCAAGTTCTAGTGATCATTTGCAGGGAGCAGGAAATAAAAATAAAACCAAGCGCGGATCAAGATCGTTAAAAGGCTCCATCTGGATGGCGCTAAGGATGGGTGGTGGCAGCAGGACCTGGCCCTGCCTGGCCTCAGCTGTCCCTATTGCAGCCAGGACAGGCAAACAGAGCATTTTTATATTTAGGTGGGGTATGGAGGCTTGCAAGAGCCTCCAAATGTCCTTTGTGCCTCTGGGCTGGGCAGTGAGGCCCTGCAAGCAGTGGGGGCTGGGAATGGATTTGGGGCAACCCAGCTCTGGATGTAGGGAGGGATTGCCCTTTGGGTAAGGCTGCTGAACAGCAAAACGTGCTGCTGATGCTGCCTCCCAGAAATCCAGTTCAGGCTCAGCTCAAGCTTGTTTTGCTCATGGCTGTCCCATCCTCGAGTTCCAGGCTGAAAGGGGATTTCATTCCCAACAGCAACACATCGTGCCTCAGTTTCCCCTTCCACAGAAGCAGGCTGGTGCCTTTCCCTGAGGTGCTCTGAAGGCTTTTAGGAGAGCAAGGTGCCACTGCCATGGTCCACATGGATGGCTCCACTTGGCTGTGCCTTTTGCCCAGGACAGCTCTGAGCAGGGCCAAGGCTGTGACCGTGTTCACAGGGGTCTGAGGATGAGGGAAGAGATGAGGATCTGACTCCATGTTTTAGAAGGCTTCATTTATTATTTTATGAAACATATTATATTAAAACTATACTAAAAGAATAGAAGAAAGGATCTCATCAGAAGGCTGGCTAAGAATAGAAAAAGAAAGAATGATAGCAAAGGTTTGTGGCTCGGACTGTCTGTCCGAGCCAGCTGGGCTTTGATTGGCCATTAATTAGAAACAACCACATGAGACCAATCACAGATGCACCTGTTGCATTCCACAGCGGCAGATAATCATTGTTTACATTTTGTTCCTGAGGCTTCTCAGCTTCTCAGGAGGAGAAATCCTAAGGAAAGGATTTTCCATAAAAGATGTCTGCGACACAAGGCCAGTTAGGAACAGTTAGGACAGGAAATGTCCCCTCCCTGCTAATCCTGAATGCTCAGTCCAGGCCTAAGCTGCTCAGTGGCATTAGGAGCCTAAAAATGCTTCAGGTGGGACAGGGCACTCCAGGGAGAGGGCCACAGGTAGGACTGGGTGTCCCCAGCCAGGTGAGACACTGGGCCCCAAAATAACCACAGGCCAGCTCAGGTGGACTGGCCTTCCCAGCCTCTCCTTGGGATTAAATCACATCCCCCAAATCCCAGCCTGGAACCTGTGACTCACTCCCACAAGGGCCAGGACACCCAGGCTCTGCTCCCCATTCCCTGACAAGCACCAGCAGCATCCCTGCTGGGTGTGTGACTGTGCCCTGCACCCCCGGGTCACGCAGTGTTAAATATATGTTAAATATATGTTAAATATTCTGTATTATTAATAGTATTATTAATTGTTAAATATTCTGTATTATTAATTGTATTCTGTATCTCATTCCCAAGCTTTGATGCACAACCCCTTTGCTGTGCCCTCATTCCCGTGCTCCAAACAGAAGGAGTCCAGAGCCAGTTAAGTGCTGGAAGTGTGGCAGAGGGACGCTGAGAGAGATATTAAATCTCTGTAGCCTTTCAGTGGCTCCATAATTCATAATCCTGAAACACACAGGCTGATAATTGCCTTAATCACTGGAGAAACATGGCCAAAATGTACTGAAATAAGCCATAAAACTCATTACAAGATAACAAGATTCTATCTATTCTCGGAGGTCGCGTTAAAGCTTGGCAGGTCAGGGAGTTAATCACCTCCTCCGGCAGAAGCAACGCTGATAAGCAGCAGAACAGAGCCCAGCCCTGCCCGGATCCCCTGATCCCACCCTGCCTCCCAGAGGGATCCCAAAGGATGGGGTGTCACCACATCTCACAGAGGAAAGCAAGGCACAGTTCTTCCCAAGAATATTTCTGGGTTTCACATTCTCTGAGCATCAGAGAAAGGAAAACCATTCTTATCATTTGCTGTGCCTCTGTTTGTGCAAAAGTTTAATGCAATAGGGAGATTGTTCACCCAGAGTGATGGGGTTTTGTTTCCTTAGCCTATCAGGGCCAGGTGTGTGTGTGTTGGCTGACAGTCATGAGATTCTGGGCAGTGGAGTGCTTGGCACATTGAGTTTAGATATAATGTAATATAATATAGAATAATGTAGTATAATAAAGTAATTATTTAGCCTCCATCTGATAAGATGGGGTCTTCTGTCACCCTGGTTTTTTTAAGATTTTTTAAGCCTTCTGATGTTGACATTCTTGTAGTGAACTTTCTCACACACTTTCTGTAAATAACTCATTGTTTTGCATTCCTTTATGGAGGAGGAGAGAGTTGATGGACTGTTGGTCTGTCCAGTGTCATTGGAGAGGTGGCACTGTCTGCCTCCAATCCACTGTCACTCTTGGAAAACTATAAATGTAGGAGTCAGAAAATAAACTTCCTTTTTTCTTCACCTTGAGAACAGCGGTGTGAGCTTGTGTTCTGTCCTGTCCTATAGTTACAGCCCTCCTCATCATTCCTTGGTCAGGGCATTCCCTGCAAATGCTATAATGGGGTGCCACTGTAATTGGACAGAAGCCAAATAGTCCCGCCTGCGCAATTAACTAGAAAAAGAAGAGAACAAAGGAACTAATCACTTCTGTGGGGTGTTTTACCAGGAGCAAGCACCTCTTGCACCTAGCTTGGGTTTTCTCGAGCCCTGTCCAACCTGGCCTCAAATACTTCCAGGGGTGGGAGGACCCACCTTGTATTTTCTCCTCTTTTGCACAACCAATCCAGTCCTCAATTCCCAGCATTGCAGGGAATGCCCCGATGAAGGAAGGAATGATGAGGAGGACTCCATCTTATCAGAAGGCTAATTAATTACTTTATTGTACTATATTATTCTATATTCTATACTATATTACATTATATCTAAACTGAATCTGCCAAGCACTCAACTGGCTATCCTTAAGTTTGAGGTGAAGTCCCCCAGGTCCTATGAGGTCTCTTTTTCACCTAATCAAGGAGAGAAACTTTCCTTTTTGAGGGGACAAAGGATCATTTGGTGACCTCATTAACAGGGACCACTTTCCTATATCCATCCCGTTCTGGAATGTTCCTTTTAGGGCTGCGTAGGAGAAGAACCCCTTGGAGGGGCTGTGGAGGTTCTCCAGGGGTTCCCCCACCACGGGACAGCCTCGTGCTGGCCCTGCTGGCAGCTGGATTTGTGGTGATGGATACTGGGCACGCAGCTAATCCATAATCCCCAGTAAACTCTGCTGATGAGTCAGTGCTCATTTAACATGAAATAGCCCTCCTGCGAAATCCATCTCCTCGGATTTAGCACAGCTACTTGTTGACTAAATATTAATTGGTTATTAAAGGTATCGCTGGGAGGGAAGGAATTTTGAGTTTCCCAGGGCTGTGGCTGTTCTGTGTCCCATGGATGTGGTTTTTTCTGGCCCCTGGACACTGGGACCTGTCCTGCTCCGGTGTTTGAACCCTCCTTGCCCAAATTTGTTATCCCCCTTTTATTTACCACTCTCAGCTTTGAAGGAGCTGCAGGGGAGGGATCAAGGTGCTGGCATCAGTAATAGCAACACCTCACACGTCTCTCTTTTTCCGACTTAATCCTCCTTCCTTTTTCCTTCTTTTTTGTATGGAGTTTAAAATAATTATTGGTTTTTTCCCTCTCCCCTGCCTAGAAGGATTAATGCAACAAAATACAACAAGGACAAGGGTTGATACCTGTGGTATTGGGGAGCAAGAGGGGCTGGGAGGAGGGAGAGGAGTTTTAGGTTTATAAAATAAATTCTAGTGTCTTCCAAACCCCTCCAAATCCTGCTGAGCAGGAGGGAAGCTCTGAGGAGCCATGAGAGCTGTGCCTTCCCCTCCATCACTCTGGAATTGCAGGGCTGTGGGTGATTTCCAAGCTTGGAAAGGGTGAGAAGGACCAGAACAACTCTCCTGATGGAGCTTGGGGGTTGAAGGGGATCCTGGACCCTGGAATGTATTTACAGATATAGGAGAAGGGGGTTATTGCTTGAGATCAACAATAAGGGATACACTATCCTCTGTGTTACTCTGCTGCACTGGAATTAGGTGTTTTAAGCAGAGAAATGTGAATATTCAGTTATTTTTGAGGAGGATGGTCAGTGGCTCTGCCCTTGGTGCCAATCTGAGCAGACCCTCCCTATCCTGTGAGCCACCTGCAGGAATTTTCTCCTGGACAGGATTTTAACCAGGAAAATCCTGTCAGTTGGAAAAACACATCATTTATTTTTTAGTGTGAAATGAAAGAAAGGAATGCTTTTTGTGTGCTTGCCGTGGACCTGTGCCCTGCTGGGTGACAGGAGCAACAGTTTAAAGCTGTCACACATTTTCTATCCCTCAGCCCTCCCTCCTGTTCAACAGGGGATGGTGGGTCCTGAAAATGAAGATTCCCCACAGGTGCAGAATGTGTTGCATTGCCCAGTGTGAAAAATCAATAAATATGAAAAAAATTATATATATATATATATATATATATATATATGTGGTATTTATATATGTTATTTATATATAATGTATATTTGTGTTATATATATATATATTCCAAATAACAAAAAACCCCGTTTAAAAAATCAATAAATATGAAAAAATTATATATATAGATATATATACGTTATATATATATATATATCTCCACGTTATATATATATATATATATTATATATATGTTATTTATATATGTTATTTATATGTGTTTTTATATATGTATATATATGTTATTTATATATAGGTATATATATGTTGTATATATATGTTTTATATATGTTATTTGGAATATATATATATATATATATATATATATATATATATATATATATATTTCAAATAACAAAAACCCCCAATACACAGGAAAACTTGCTGAAAATCAGGGAGAAGGGAGAGCAAGAGCTCCTCTCAAAGAATCGTTGTTGCAGAGGGAGATCTCGGGAAGCTGATAATAATTCTGATAATAGTAAACCCAAGCACTTTGCGGGAGAACTGGAACGGGATCGGCGGGGGACGCTGCGGGAGGACACACACGCACTGCTGGCACGGCTCTGGCTCTCACCCTGCTTTTCCCAGCAGGGATTTCTCACATTCCCTCATTGCAGCGGTGGCTCTGAGGTGCTGCGGTGCCCCCGCATTGCTGGAGCATCCCAGCGCCGGACTGGGATGGGCTGGGAGCGCTCGGTGTCGGTGGGGCTCGGTCTGTGGGACTCTGTCCCCATCTAGCGATGGCTCTGCCCAGCCTGGCTCTGTTCACGTCCCGGTTGGGTGTCCCTGGCTCGGGGAGAGACCGAGCTCCACCTCTGCCTTCACCTCCCTGCTCCGAACCACAGGCAGGAGCGAGAGAGGGAAACCCAGCACAGCCACTCCTGCTCCTAAAGCTGAAAAGCTGCGGAAGCTGCAGGGAATGGGGAGCGGCAGGGTGACAGAAATCCTGGTTTTAGGGTGATGTTAGAGAAAACCCTGAGAGTTTAAAGGAATGAGGAGCAGGCAAGGTGAAGAAATTCTGATTTTAAGATGGCATAAGAGAAAAACCCTAAAAGTTTAAGGGCATGAAGAGCAGGCAGGGTGACAGAAATCCTGATTTTAGGATGGTGCTAGAGAAAAACCCAAAGAGTTTAAGGGGACAAAGAGCTGGCAGGATGTCCCCACTCCTGTATTTTAGGATGTGTTAGAATGAGAAACCAGTAATTCATTACATCAGGGTTCATTTGCCAGCTCTGGGCTGGGGCTGCAGAGCACTTAGAGCATGCTCCAAGTGAGTCTCGGCCTCAGGTGTTTGCAGGGAAGAAAAAGGGATTTATGTCTCATGTACCCACAAAAAATGGGATTTATGCCTCATGTACCCACAAAAAATGTGATTTATGTCTCATGTACCCACAAAGGAGAGGTGTGAGAGCAGGTAGGGTTGGGGTGGGTGGAATTTGTGAGTCCCTGAGAGGGAGGAGGAGGAGGAGGGAGGTGAGGATGAAGCAGTGGCAGCCGAGTGTGACGCTGTGACTGCAGGGATGGAGGTGATGGAGCACTCGGTGCTGCAGCCTCTGTTCCAAGCAGGAGCTGTCTCAGTCTGGTGCTCTGCAATAAAACCATCACCAGAGCCACGGGCTGAGCCAGGCTGAGGCAGGAGGGGTTTGTGTGTGCCCTGCTCTCCAGGCTGGATGCTGCAGAGGAGCCCAGGCTGCAGCAGGACGTGCTCTGCTCCCAGCCCTGCTCTGTGACAGTCCCTGTCGCTGCTGCTGCCTCCCTGCATATGGGAGAGGCAGATGGATGCATGCAGGGGTCCTCCAGCTGCTCCCTCTGCTCCTGGTGGGACTTGTCAGCACGATGCTCAGCCTGAATGAATAACCACCACATCCTAAATACACCCTGAGTGCTCCCCTCCAGGCAGCTCGTGGTAATGGAGATGCTCTGCAGAGAAATCGGGAGAGATGAGACCAAATTCAGCTCATGGGGCTGGAGATGCTCTGCAGAGGGACCAGACCAAATTCAGCTCATGGGGCTGGAGGTGCTCTGCAGAGGGACCAGACCAAATTCAGCTCATGGGGCTGGAGATGCTCTGCAGAGGCACCAGACCAAATTCAGTTTATGGGGCAGGAGATGCTGTGCAGAGGGACCAGACCAAATTCAGTTTATGGGGCTGGAGATGCTCTGCAGAGGCACCAGACCAAATTCAGCTCATGGGGCTGGAGATGCTCTGTAGAGAGATCACACCAAATTCAGTTTATGGGGCAGGAGATGCTGTGCAGAAGGATCAGACCAAATTCACTTTATGGGGCTGGAGATGCTCTGCAGAGGGATCAGACCAAATTCAACTCATGAATGATGCTCTGCAGAAGGATCAGAGGGATGAGACCAAATTTCTCCCTTTTCTCAGCTGGAGCAAGTGGGGCTGTACATCACATTCCTACATTTGAGGTTTTCTATATGTAGCTCATATATGTGCTGTAAAGATGGGCAGGCAGATGGATGGGGATGATAAAACTGCTCTTTAATAACAAATATCTCATTTTGGCACTCAGCTTTCCTTAGAGATAGGGCCTGTTAGGCTGCAGATAGCACTGGAAAGGATGCAGATTGGAGAATTTGCCTGAAATTGTTCAGGAATGAGCTGGAGAAAGCCCCTCATTGAGTCCTGCACTGCAGGAGGAGTGGGGAGAATTCCAGAGCTCTCCTTGTGCTTGGATTTCCCATCCGTTGCATATGATGTGCTGAGATGTGCAGAGATGAATTCCTCCATGGAACAGAGGCTGTGGATGCCTCAAGTGTTCTAGTGGGACTAGAAGATCTCTAAGGCCCTTTCCATCCTAAACCAGGCTGTGAGTCTCTGCTTTCACCTCCTTTATTTGTTATTTTTCTTTTCTCCAGCTCTTTCCTTCTCTCCCTCAGAGGGAAGCAGCCACGTGGGACAGGAGGAGGTGGGCATTGCCTGAGCACAGGTCAAAATTAAAAAAAAAAATCAACTGTACCAGAGGGAAAACTGGACTCAGGGAAACCTTTGAAACTAGACAGTCCTTTAAAAGAGTTGGGGAAAAAAGAGAGGAAGGGAAGTGGGAGGAAAATATCTTTCAATTTTTGCCATTTCAAAGCTTTAAGCTGACCTGATTTCAAAGAATACGTGTGTAATACTTTCCCTCTTTCTTCTCTTTTTTCCCCCTAATAGGTAAGTGACATTTTATTCTACTTATCCTTGAGGCAAAGTTGGATTCTTTTTTTTTTAGAGAGGGGGGATAAGACATGCAGGGAAGGAGCCACACAGGCACAGCAGCCAGTGGCACCAGGAGAGAGGCATCCAAAAGCTGTGCAGGTACGTGAATCCAGGTGGGGACAGTCCAGGGAAGGGGTGCAGCCCTTGGGGGACATCCAGCCATCCCAAATCCTTTGGTGTGTCCAGTTTTGAGAAAATCATAGGGAAAATCCTCAGGAGGGAGGAAATCATAGGGAAAATCCTCAGGGGCCTTCCCTGCAGCTCTAGGGAAGCAGGGTGGATGCTGTCAGGAAGAGAAGCTCATGCTGGACTGTGGGCATGGGGGTCTCTGCCTGGATTTGGGTGCTGTGGCCGTGTTCACAGGGGTCCGAGGATGAGGGAAGAGATGAGGATCTGACTCCGTGTTTCAGAAGGCTGATTTATTATTTTATTATATATATTACATTAAAACATACTAAAAGAATAGAAGAAAGTATTTCAGAAGGCTAAGTAAGAGTAGAAAAAGAAAGAATGATAACAAAGGTTTGTGGCTCGGACAGAGTCTGAGCCAGCTGGGCTGTGATTGGCCATTAATTAGAAACAACCACATGAGACCAATCACAGATGCACCTGTTGCATTCTACAGCAGCAGATAATCATTGCTTACATTTTCTTCCTGAGGCTTTTCAGCTTCTCAGGAGGAAAAATCCTAAGGAAAGGATTTTTCATAAAATGTGTCTGTGACAGGGTGCTGCTGTGGGGTTTGGGTGGAGGGGATGTGCTGGGGGTCAGGTGTATGGGTATGAAGGCTCACTGGTGTTTTTACAGCCTTTTTTTTAACAATGTTGGATGATGTTTTGGTGCTTTGGTGTCGGGAAAGCATGACAGAGATGATATAACCCATTTAGCACATGGAAGTGCTCTCTGAGCTCCTGGAATCGACATTGCAATAGCACTGGACATCTCCCTGTGCATTCCTCCCACCCCTAAAGCTCCTGGTGATAGAACCTTGTCTTCGTGGGCTGCTGCCTGTGGAAACCACATCGTGTAGAATACCTGGGATAATTTACCGGGAGCTGCTTTTGCTGATGGCAGCAATGAGGTCATTTCTTGGGGGCCGTTCCAGGCTGATCTCCTGCGAGTGTGCTGATTTCTGAAGGTTTGGCCTGGCAAGACAAACCTGAATTACAGCAGCAAATACCCTGGGCACGGTCCAGGAATGGCTGGGGAAGAATTATTGTTTTCTGCCCCATTTTTCTCTGCTGCAAGATGACTTTATAACCACAGCTATGTGAGCGGGACGGGCAGTGCTGAGCAGGAATGCAGGCTGAGCTGGGAGTCTGGGAGAGACAAAAATACCTGTAAACAACAGCAAAAACCCCAACCTAAGCAAACAGCAGCACATCTCTCCTCCCAGCATTCCTCTGGAGCCCAGAGCAGCGGGTTCTAACCTTTGTTGTCAGCTCTTTCTTTATTTTTCATCTCCATTTCTGCTCCTCATAACCGAGTTGACCAGTGAGTGAATCCCACGCTGGTGTTGATGCTCCAAGGGTAATCCCAGAGCCCAGCTCTGTCTGAGCTAAAGAAACATGGAAATCTACATTTTTTTTGACTCAAATGGGAGGCAGAACAAAGAAAAGAGGCTGGAAAAGAATAAATGCAGGCCGTGGAGATCACAGCTCTATAGGAAGCTGTTATTTCCATGAAATCCTAGCCCGGGTTTGCATGGATCAGCAGCTCCCTGGGACTCTCTGGGACTGCTGTTCTTCATTAGCAGCTTGCTGTGGGGGGAATATTTTTTAAGCCATGTTCTTGTTTTTTTCAGTTACTTATTCTCTTTACCAAAAGAAAGTGTCAAACCCTTTTCCAAGGGAGTTTTGCTGCTCCAGTGTGGGGGTTTTAGGAGGAGCAGGGATGGGGAGGAGACAAAGCATGCAGGAGTTCATGCACATTCCCACAAATAATTAGTTATATTAAAAGTATAAATCGAGACGTTTTAGGGGGAGCTGTGAGGAAAACGAGGGTTTGAAACAAGTCAGTGTTTATATTCCGTGATGAACTTTGGTGTTTTTTCTCCTGCTCGGCTTTGCAGCATAGAAGGGGAAATTAAAAGTAAATGACTTAAAACCCACTTTGCTGCAAGAAGATAATTTCCCCGTCACTTTGATGTTTTGTTTCAGGGAGAGGGAGGGAGTCCATGCGTAAACTCGAGGTTTATCGGGTGATGCTTGAGATCCATCCCTGCGGCCTGGGAGACCCGGGCTGGATGGCAAAACCAGAGCGGAGCATCCCCGAAGGGAGCCGAGCCGAGAGGCAAAACACAAAGTGTGTTTGAGGCAAATATTTGGACAATCTCAGGGCTTTGTTTAAACTGAACGTCAACTGTTAATAGCCGATCCCGCAGGGAAAAGCGGATCCTCCTGCCGAGCGCAGATTAGAGCATCGCTGGTGGCGGGACCGCAAAGTCAAAGCAGTCCCAAGCTCCAGAGTTTCTGCTCGGGTCCCGCCTGGAAAAGCAAGAAATGAAGCGATTTCTTCCCCAAAAAGATGAGTTTGTGCATCCCTCAGTGGTTTGGTGTCAGGAATAGAAAAGGTGCCCCGTGGCACTGGGTTTGGTGTAGTGGTGGATGGAGGTTCTGTGTATGATTTAACCAAAATTGTGGGAATTTATGGGCTGCGAGATTAACGCAGCACCGAGGCTGCTCCCCTCCAGCCCCGCTATCAGACTTCACAGGAATTAGGAAGCAGAACTATATAGATTTTAATAACTTTTCCTTTGATCTCGCTTGTCCTCATCCCGCTCCCATTCACACCCCAGTTTTTGATCTCTGTAAAGTGTTTACACCCCACAATTATTGTAATTATCTGTAGGAAAACCGGGAGCGAGCTGCCAAACCTGTGTAAATCCAAGGGTTTTTAACCTTTTCCCTGCTGGGCAGCCCTGGCAGCAGAGCCGGTTCCCTGTCTGGTGCCCTGCTGGGCGCTGGCTCTGCTGCATTAAATGTGTTAAATACTGCAGGTGTTACACAAATTGCTCGGGGTTTAGGACATAGGAGGGCATAAAAGAGCTTTTGCTCCTTTAATTTCTGCTGTCTGTCCCTGGACCTCTGCCTTGCATGAGGAAGGAAGAGGTGGAAGTGGCTCCTCCCCAGCACCAACTGGTGACTGTTTTCCTTTCTCATTTGGGATGGATTTCCCTCTCCTTGGCCAACTATTTATTTTTTTCCTTTGTTTGCTGCTTGGGGAAAAGGCCCCTGGGCACTGGAACAGGCTCCCCCAGGAAATGGTCATGATTCCAAGGTTCCCAGTTCAAGGAATTTTAACCAATGTTCAAGGAATGTTTAACCAATCCTCCCATGCACAGGGTGGGATTCTTGGAGTGTTCTGAGCAGCCAGGAGTTGGGCTCCACAATCCTTGTTGGTCCCTTTGAACTCAGGATATTCCATGGTTCTTGTGGCTTTTTGGGGATGTCCAGCTGGAAATGCCACTGGGAGCAAGACAGTGAGTGATAACAGGAACAGAAATGGATAATCATGAAATATGGAGCTGTAATTCCATCACACCGAGGTGGGAAGCCCCAAAGGGGAGTTTATGGTAGGGATAACAGGAACAGAAATGGATAATCATGAAATATGGAGGTGTAATTCCATCACACCGAGGTGGGAAGGCCCAAAGGGGAGTTTATTGTAGGGATCAGTGGAAAGGGGATTCAGCAGGACCTGGAGGAGCTTTGCTTTGCTTCAGCTCCAGCCAAGCCAGGGGTAAATGGTTCCCTCCATCCCTTGAGTGTGGCTGGTGGGAAAATTTCAACATTTCCTAGGTTTGGAAAAGCTTTGAGGCTAAAGCCTTGCAGATGAGCATCCCTGCCTGTGTCTGCTGCTGCAGAGGAAGGATAGACTGAGCTTCCTCTCCCCTGAACACGAGGGGAAACACGGGGGAAACACCGAGCACTGCAACAGGTCCCATTTCCTCCCTCCCCTTCTAATCCCTGATTTCGGACAAACACCGACCCAGAAAGGGAGAGAAGAGGAATTAAATTAACGAACACAATTTCTCCCTGTCATTGCACTCTGACTAATGAGTCTATTTCTGGGTAATAAGAAGGAGCAGGAAGTGACAAGGCACTGTAATGAATTAGTGGCCCAGAACCTCGTTAGTCAGAATAATCTTTCCATGAAAGATAAACGATGCAAACATTAATTATGAAGCCGCTGCGGAAATGCATTTTGTTATTTGGCATCCCAAGACATCTCTCCAAGTTATGACTGAAGTGAGATGCTTTAAGAAACAAAATAAAAGGGATTATAAAAAGAAATGGGGATAATATGTTGGGCTCCAAGCAGGAGCACCTTTGTGGAGTGGTGCACGAGGTGAGCAGCCGGGTGATTTCCAGGGGGGCAGCACAGATTTCCAGGGTGTCCCTGGCTTCTGGGATTAATCATCCATCTCCCGCTGCTGCCTGTGGGTGCCTGCCAGCCCAGAGCCCAGAGCCAGAGGAAATGTCAATCCAAAGAATTGCACCCTAAGGGGTTTAAAAAAATAATAGTAATTTTAAAAAAAATTAAAATTATGAAGTAGGATTTGGATTATTCATCTATGTCACTCTGCACATGGGATTGCAGGGTTTTGTCTGTGTGAGTTTTGGCCAGCTCAGTCTCTCTGTAGCTGGGTCACTGCTGCTTCCTGAAAGAGATGTCCTAAAAGTGGCTCAGGGACATCTCTGTGAGCCAAATTCATGGCTTGGATTTCTCTGGAGGTACTGGTACAGCGGCTGAAATGAGGCTGGATTTTAATGAGGGGAAAAAAAGCAGCAACATCTTTTAAAAAAAATATTAAAATTATATAGATATTATATGTATGTCTATAGCTCTCACATGGGAATAAGGAGAATCATTCCACCCCCATTCTCCAGCTACTGCCTGCTCCCACCTCCACTGTATTAGTGCAGCTTGTCCCAATTTTCTTCTTTGTTGTTTTTATTCCCAATGTATTCCGGAGCTCTTCTCCCAGATTTCAAAGAGGCAGCGCCCGGTGTTTGGGCTCAGCCGTGGCTCTGCCTTCCAGGTGCAATTACTGAGCAACACAACCTTGTCTGGTGCAGAGCCTGTCACGGCAGGGAAAGGGGGGAAAGGGGCTGGCGGGTGCTGGGGCTGGGGAGGAGGCAGGGGAGAGGGATGGAGGGAGAGGGATGGAGGAAGAGGGCAGAGAAGAAAAATCTGGGGAGGGATGGAGGGAGAAGGCAGGAGAGAGGTACCTGGGAAGGGATGGAAGGAAAAAACAGGGGGGAGAGGTATCTGGGGGGAGGGATGGAAGGAGAGGGCAGGGGAAACTAATCTGGGGAGATTGGTGGAGGGAAAAGGTGGGGGAGAGGTACCTGGGGAGAGGGATGGAGGGAGAGGGCAAGAGAAAGGAGCAATGGAAGGACAAGGCAGGGAAAAGCAATCCGGGGAGGGATGGAAAAAGAAGGCAAGGGAGAGGAATCTGGGGAGAGGTAGAAGGAGAAAATAGGGGGAGAGGTATCCAGGGGTACATGAAAGGAAGCAAAGGAGAGACATCCAGACAGGAATGGAAGGAGAAGGCAAGGGAAAGGAATTTAGGGAGGGATGGGTGGAGGAAGAAGGCAGGAGAGAGGTACGGGGAGAGGGATAGGAGGAGAAGGCAGAGGAGAGGAATCTGGAGAGGGATGGGAGGGAAAGGTAGGGGAGAGAAATCTCGGGGGAGATGGAGGGAGAAAACAGGGGGGAGAGGTACCCGGGGGGAGGGATGGAGGGAGAAGGCAAAGGAATATCCAGAGAGAAATGGAAGCAGAAGGCAGGGGAGAGGAATCTGGGGAGGGGTGGAAGGAGAAGCAGCGTTCATGTCACATTTTAATACAGCAGCGCTCCCAATGACACCTTGTCACCCCCGCAAAGCCGCTGCCAGGGTGGGTGGGGTGGATCTGGTGGATGTGATGCTCTCCTGGGACTCTGCTTCCCTCTGATGCTCTTCTAGGACGACCCTAAGTTCCGTGCCATGGATGACCACGTTTAGTTTTGATGCCCTGGGCGGATTTGATGCAAGTAGCAGAACAAGCCAGGTACTCACACAGATGCTTTTGCAAACCCTGCTGAGCATTTCCAGCATTATTTCAGTGTTATTTTGCAAACCCTTTTGCTCGCCTCCCTGGATGGCAGATCACCGTTCCTTAATGGGGAGCAATAGTGGAACATTGCCTTCGCAGAGGGTTGCAGGGTACATCGGTAATTACGAGGCGCTCAGAAAGGGCCGTAATGGGGCCAGCAGAGCATTGTGGCAATGCAAATACTCCTCAACAATCTCTGTGCTGCCTCCGAGGCTCTGTCTCGAATTCGAGCGCTTTCCTACGGCTCCAGCTGCTCTCAGATGGGTCTGGTTAACGAGACACAACTCCAATAGCCCGAGGGTAGCTGTGCGCTGAGAGGGTATTTTTGGGTCTGGGTCAGACTCAGTCATACAAGTGTTATAAATGATCAAGGAGAAAGCCAAATTAAGAAATGCGAAAGATTTTATTTTTGCGACCAAAAATACAGTCCTCAAAAAGGACAGTGTAAGAGACAGCGTTGAGCCCGAGATCGGCACTGGGTGAACCTGGATCCGACCTCTATAGCGCCACATCTCCCTCTGTTCACAAATGCCATCTCTGGTGGGGCTGTTTTATACAGTATTTTATGCCTGAGGTAGAGGTGCCCTGATTTCTTTTGTCATCCTGCATATGTATGAAGTTCCTTTTTACTGTGTTGGGGCTGGACAATGCTGGTTTTTGGGTGGTGGTCGGCGCTGATCATGTCAGGGGAAGCCTTGACGACTTCTATTATCTTGACTGTTGATACTTATCAAGTACTGATCGTCCTTGGGTGTTCCCAGGTGGTTCCAGGGGAAGCCCATCTCTGTATTGGCCACGTTCTTTTATTTGTTAACGAGGCATTCATTCCCCCTGCCACCAATAGTTTTGCAACTTCAGTGTGGTAATCTGTGCCTGGGTAGTCCGTGGTCAGAGGGTCGTTGGAGGTTTAATTTATTTTACAATTTTTATTTTATACTGTTTCCATCTAAGCATGAATTACTTTACAATACACAAGTTTACTTTGTATTACACAAGCTTAAGACGTGTTTTTGGCCCCCATCTCGGGAGTCCATGTACAAACTGCTTAACCTGTGGGGTGGGAATATTCAGTGGAGAGTGCAAGCCCTCTCTAGTTTAGGACTTTGTTGGTGATCCTGGTTAGCCAGCCCTGGCCGAGCACTCAGCCTCAACAAATCCATAAACATCTTTTCCCAGAGGCAGGAACACGCACTGTCAGCCTGTCTTTATCCAATTCCTTATGTCAAAATAGAATATTTTTATAGAACCCCAGACTGTGTTGGATTGGGAGGGACCTTAAAACTCATCCAGTTCCATCCCTGCCATGGGCAGGGACACCTCCCACTATCCCAGGTTGCTCCAGACCCCATGCAGCCTGGCCTTGGGCACTGACAGGGATGGGGCAGCCCATCAAATTCCCTGGGCAGCCTTTGTCCACGTCTCACCATCCTCACAGGGAACAATTTCTTTCCCATATCAAACCTAAATTTCCCCTCCTTCAGTTTGAACCCAGACAATGAATGGTCTCTGCTTATTGTAGGCCCTCAATCACAGCATGAAACTCCCGGTAATCACCACCATCATCCTCGCTATTGTCTCATGAAAGCGAGAGAGAAAAGAAATAACCCCGACCTTGTCTTTTAAAAACGTTGTTATTGTTTTCCGGCAATTGTTGCCTCGTTATGCCGGTGCTTGAGTTAAAGGGAGAGAGAAACAGGCTGGAAATAAGCTGAGGAACAGCCGTGTTAAAGCGCTTTGCACCGGAGCTAAAGGACTCCGGGGCCGGGTAATTAAGGAGCCCAGCATCCCCCCCGCACCCGGGAATTGTGTTTCTGCCTCAGGTGCTTCTCTGCATGTTCAAAGTGCACAGGAATGGATCAAACAGGATTTACTCCTTTCTGCAAGGGCTGCCTGACAAGCCGGGATTATGCTCTGGGAAAGCATCTGATGAGGAATGAAATGAGACATGGCAAAAAAGAAAGCGCTTTTTAGAAAAATACAGGGGAGGGAAGGGAAGGGAAGGGAAGGGAAGGGAAGGGAAGGGAAGGGAAGGGAAGGGAAGGGAAGGGAAGGGAAGGGAAGGGAAGGGAAGGGAAGGGAAGGGAAGGGAAGGGAAGGGAAGGGAAGGGAAGGGAAGGGAAAGAAGGGAAAGAAGGGAAAGAAGGGAAAGAAGGGAAAGAGGGAAGGAACAAATGAAGATGTTGTCCTGGTAAAAGGGAATGAAGATGCTCTCCTGGCTTTATGGCCAGCTGGTTCCTTGGGTAGTACCTCAGGATGGAACAGTGATGGGAATGTGAAGGGACACATGTGCAGCCTTCTTTTTACCTGTCCTGGACAGCCCAGGTTGTCTGATGGCAACAATACAAGGGGGAAAAAGGAACTATGGGAAGGACAGAGGACATCTAAACCAAAATACATAACTTTACATCACTAAAGCTTTTGTTAATATTCACACAATGGTTATCTTTTAATTGCGAGAGCAAATCATCTCATTATCCATCTATAACAGGAACCTCACTGGGATGGGAACAGTGGCCCACATTCTCACCCATTAGGATGGCTGGGGTGTGGCTTGAAGGAACATTGAGGTTTTGGTTTGATTTTGAGAGGGGTTTTAAGCTGAATTTCCCAGGAGTCCTGACCTGCCAGATGGGCTGGTGCCTCCTGTGATATTCCTGCCGTGACTTTCTGCCCCTCTGAGCCCCTCTCTGGAGCTCTGCGAGTCCAACAAAGCAAACTTTGGTTTCAGAGGGCTGAGGATGGAGCCTATGGGAAAAGGAGATCCCTTATCCTGAGGGATAAGGAGGATTCAATGAATTCAAGGAGGCCATAAGGGGAAGGGGGGAATCTCTGCAAGGAGAACTGTCTGGGCAAACAGCTCTGTCCTAATTCAGGGCACAGCCACACACCCTGGGGATGCTTGCAGCCCTTTTCCCTCCTGCCTTGCAGAAGGTGACACCTCAACCTCTGCACACAGCTGGAGCTGAGCTCTGTGCTGCAGTGGAGCAGGACCTGGCAGGCAGATGCAGCCTTCCCAGCTGAAGTTCCTGTGCCAGCTCTGGCTCTCAGAGTGATGATGTGCTGCTGGTTGTCTTTTGCTAGGAATTGCCATTTTGGAGGCTTGAAATCCCCCACCAGGCCGTTGTTAAAAACAGGTTAGAAACTGTTGTAAAATCATTGATAATTGTTAAACATATACTGTTAGTTTGGTTATGGTAAAAGGAGTTAAAAGGGTAGTTACAAGAAATTACACCCAAATAAAGTGCACCATGCCCCCAGCAAAATGAGCCAGCCTGGACAGAGCTGTAATGGGCCAATCAAGAACCTTAGACCTTCATGCAAATCAAGGATCAAACAGAAACCAATCCAAAGGGACAAAAAGCAAGATAAAAAGGGGCATCTGATCCAGGGAAGATGTGTCATTTCCCTGGGACATTGAGGCCATCGCTGCTGTGCAGCCCCAGTGCCAGCACTGCAGCATCCTTGATGGGAACTCTCCTGCTCGGCCCGGGGCCCCCTTGATTTAGACCTTTCTCTTTTATAATAAATGCTAAAATAATTTTAGAACCAGCAGCCTGCTCTCGTTTTTAACATGTACTGTTAGCTTGGTTATGGTAAAAGGCGTTAAAAGGGGAGTTATAAGAAATAAGGTACTCAAGGTACCATAACACACCTAAGTAAAGAGCACCACTCCCCGGGTGAAATGAGCCAGCTTGGATAGAACCGTAATGGGCCAATCGAGTGCCTTACACCTTCATGCAAAAGAAGGATTCAAAAAGAAACCAACTCAGAGGGACAAAAAACAGGATAAAAAGGGGCATCTTACCCAGGGAAGATGTGCTGCTCCACCTGGAACATCAGGGACATCGTGTCCCAAGAAAACCCAGTGCCGGAGCTGCAGCATCCTCGAGGGAACACTCCTGCTCGGCCCGGACCCCCTTGCTTAAGGCCTTTCTTTTGTTAGAATAAATGCTGAAATCACTTTAGTATCGGGAATCTGCTCCCATTTTTAACAGCTGTTGTGTTTTCCCTCCTCCCATCCCTCCTTCGTCCCCCAGCCCGGTTTCTGGCCCCCACGGGGTGTCTGCTGTGCCAGGAGCTCAGCCGCCGGCAGATAATTGACTTGGGAAGCGTTTCGTACGAGACCTGGGAAGAAAACAGGGGGAAATATGTTATTTTACAACCTTGATACTCCTGACCCGATCGGAAATAAATACACCCAGCAGCCTGGAGAGATGGGATGCTGCAGAGAGGCAGGGATGGAGCGCGGGGCTGTGCTGGCCTCGCACGGCTCTGACCGGTACTACAAGGCTCCAACACGGAGTAAAGTGCTTGGGAGGATGCGCGGGGAGCTAGAGCATCCCAAGGCAGAAGGACAGCCCCGTTTTACTGGTTTTCCTCCCTAATCTGTCACTGGGGGCTCTGGTGCGGTGCCAGACTGGTGATACTGGTGTGGACGTTGGGGGGTTTGCTGTGCTCTGGGGGGCTCCAGAGGGATCTCAGCCCCTCTGGGATGCAGGAGGTGAAGCAAAGCCCCTCCATTTGCCACGATGCAGCTGTTGAACCCCTGGGTGGCGAAGCTTTGGCGCTGACACTCAATTCCCTGGCTGGCGTGGGTCACAGCATCACCCCCAGCACTGACCAGAGCCTCCTGGGGACCCGGGGCACCTTGGATGCCCCTGCCCTCCCTGTCCCTCTCTGCCATCTGTGCCAGGGTCGTTAAAGGTGTGAATTAGTGCTTGTCGTGGGCGCTACTTAAAGGTAATGAAGTTTACTTGGCTGGGTAAATTACCAGCTCTCTTTAAATGGCCCTTTTTTCCCTTCATTACTATGCAGATGTATGCTAATGCGATGGTCTCCAAACACAGCTTTGATGACCTTCTAATTTTTATTTATTTATTTACTTGACGAAGCAGTTTTGGCTGGCAGTGTAATTTAATTAGCAGCTCCATTTCAGAGCCTGCCTGGCAGCCAGGGGAGAGGAGCTGGGGCTGCAGAGGGGCTCCTCCAAAGGAGATAGGGGGCTCCCCACAAAACCTGGGGGTCAAAGAATCCTGGAATTAAGGAATGGTTTGTGTTGGAAGGGACTCTAAAAATCGTCTTGTTGTGCTCCCTACCACAGGCAGGGACAGCTTCCACTACCCCAGGTTGCTCCAAGCCCTTCCCAACCTGGCTTTGGACAATTTTAAGGATGGGGAACCCACAGCCTTTCCGGGAAACCTGTGCCAGGGCCTCACCACCCTCACTGGGAAGAATTTCTTCCTAATATCTAATCTAAATCTCTCCTCTTTTAGTTTAAAACCATCCCTCCACATTCTGTCACTCCGTGTCCTTGTAAAAAGTCACTCTCCCTCGTTTTTGTAATCCAAATTTAAGTGAAAGAAGATGCAGCAGGGAGGCTCTGGTCTGTCTGCACTACCCTAAACGGAGTGACCCTGCGCCGGTGGGATTAATTACATGAAGTTTCTTGGGTCCTACGAAAGGAGAGTGCTGTAAATATGCTGAATAAGAGGAAATGTCTGCATCTGGTCAGAAGGAGGGCACTGCAGGGAGCATCTCCTGCAGGCAGAGCCAGCCTGTGCCATGCTGCCAGCTGTCCCCTGCCTGGGTGGCTGCTGCCAGTTCAGTGTCTGGGTGTGGGGAGCAGCCTGGGGACAGACCAGGGCAAGGAAATGCTTCTTGCAGAGCATCAGCGTGGCTGCAATGAGCACAGCCCAGGAGGAGCGTCCCTGACAGGTCTGCTGATAGATCTGGAATGTCTCACCTGCAAGGGAACGTGTGGCACAGCAGAAATCAGGGGCTGGCTTGGGGAGTCAGGTCAGATGGGACATGCAGGCAGTGTCTGAGCACCCAGATAGGCTTGAGTGGTGGTTTCCTAAATTCCTCTTCTACCTGACATCCCTTCCTTTCCCCACATCCTCCTCTCTCCTCTCCTTTCCCCCTATCCTTCTCTCTTTTCTCCTTTCCCTCCATCCTTCTGCCTCTCCTCTCCTCTCCTCTCCTCTCCTCTCCTCTCCTCTCCTCTCCTCTCCTCTCCTCTCCTCTCCTCTCCTCTCCTCTCCTCTCCTCTCCTCTCCTCTCCTCTCCTCTCCTCTCCTCTCCTCTCCTCTCCTCTCCTCTCCTCTCCTCTCCTCTCCTCTCCTCTCCTCTCCTCTCCTCTCCTCTCCTCTCCTCTCCTCTCGGTGCTCAGACTCGGCAGCTCCAGCTGCTGCTGTTTAGGTTTAAGTGTTTACATTTGTTTATCACAAAGACACCCCTGAGATTTGCTGGCTCATCCACAGGCTGGGCCAGAGAGCTGAGCGAGGAAAGCTACAGAAACTGTTTGTCAGCAAAAACAGCCCCAAAACCACCCCAAAATGAGTACCTGGCTCCGTCCTCGGTTTGGAGGTGGTTTGGAGGGAACAGAGCTGGGGAGGGGCTGTAGGTGATCAGGGACTCACCAGCTGGGACCTTTCCATGTTTTTGGGTGCTTTCAGAGTTGTACCAGGTTGCTGACCCAGTGGTTCCCCTGCAGCTCTGAGTGGCTGAGCCTGCCACCGGCTGAATAATAATAATAATAATAATAATAATAATAATAATAATAATAATAATAATAACAATGCTCTGGCAGCGGGACTGCAGCCTCTCCTGCCCATTGGTTCCGCCTGGTTAGAGGCTAATGGGAAAGCCAGAGGAGGGAGCACAGCCCAGAGGAACTTGGCTGCATGGAGCCTCCCACAGTATCCTTCATCCTTAGGGATCCAGGGTGTGAAAAGGGCCAATCACATGTTTTTAAAATTTTAAAAGTTTAATTGTAATAAAATGATTATAAAGATAGTAATAAAATTAGAGTAATAACAATTTGGAAGATTTGGATTAGGATAATATGAGACAATAGAAATAAAGCGTTATGGACAGTCCGGGTACCTTTTTCAGGGCAGCACAAACCCGAAAAAGGACCCACATTGACTTCAGTTATCTTGATTGAAGATACTTATCAAGTGTTGATCGCTCTTGGGTGTTCCTGAATGGTTCTGGGAGAGAATGGTTCCTGGAGAAGCCCATCTCCATAACAGCCATGTCCTTTTGCTTGTTAATGAGGATTCTTTCTTTGCTGCCACAGGGAGTTTCACAGCTTCTACGTGGTAATATGTCTCTGGACTGTCTGTGGTCTTAGGCTCTCTGGATTTTAGTTACACGTAAAATTTATTTTACAATTTTTATTTTATACATTTTCACATAAGCATGAATTATACCCTACATCACATATTACAAAGCCATAGTGGTGAGCTTTGTCCCATCCTGTCCTGAGCCAGGAGCTGGGGAGCACAAAATCATTTCAGTGAGATTTGTCCCCCTGCAGCCCTGGGCTGGGCCAGCTCCGGGATGTATAATTTATTTAACAATTTTTATTTTATTTTATACATTTTCACATAAGCATGAATTACCCTACATCACATATAACAAAGCCATTTCGGTGAGATTTGTCCTGTTCTGTCCTGAGCCCTGAGCTGGGGAGCACAAAGCCATTTGGGTGAAATTTGTCCTGTTCTGTCCTCAGCAAGTAGCTGGGGAGCACAAAGCCATTTCAGTGAGCTTTGTCCTGTTCTGTCCTGAGCCCTGAGCTGGGGAGCACAAAGCCATTTCAGCGAGATTTGTCCCCCTGCAGCCCTGGGCTGGGCCAGCTCCGGGATGCTGGCAGCAAGGAGGTAGTTCAAACTTTTATTGGCGTATTCATGTCCTCCGATTGACTGATAAACTGGCTCCTCATTATGTTTTTGTGTTCTACTCGTCTTTTTAATTAGCCTAAGGGCCTCATTAGCAGCAGCAGCAGCAATGACTCTGTGATCAGCCTTGCCTGGCATCCAACCTGCATAATGTCGTGCAGAGGGGTTACCTGTGAAGTGCCTCCACTCCTCCCCAGAGCCCTGTTCCCGAGGGAGAGAACACGGGAGTGGGATGGAGAGTGGCAGTGCTGGCTTCATGCTGCATAGAAAGAGGGTGCAAGTGTCCAAACGCTGCTCAGAGCCTCTGGCTCCTCTGCTCTGCTCCTCTCCTATTCCCTATCGGGTGGTGGTTTATGCCTCAGTTTCCCTGCCCAAGCCCTTCCCGCATCCTGCCCACAGTTTCAGCAGAGGGTGAGGATCCCTCTGGATGCAAATTGCTCCCTCCTGTTGTTTGGGGACGACCGGAGTGCTGGAGGAAGCCAAAACCAGCAGCCAGGGAAGGCCCTGCCTCGGCAGCCAGCTGGTGCCCCCTTGCTCTGCCTGTGCCATCAGGCAGCCAATTAGCAAGAAATTAATATTGTGATTAGCAAATATTATGATTTTCTATCTGAATCTGTAATAAGCTGATTATTCACTCGTGAGTAGGAGCCACTGCTGGTGGATGAGGCTGCCTTTACCCTGCCAGGATGGAGCTGGGCAGGTCCTGGACAGGAGCATCATCCTGCCTGGAGTGGGGGATTCCGCCCTGGGCTTGCTGGGCTCCATCCACACTGCCTGGAGGGGAGCAGGAGCAGGAGCAGGAGTGGGAACAGGAGCAGGAGCAGCAGCAGGAGAAGGAGTGGGAACAGGAGAAGGAAGAGGAACAGGAGAAGAAGCAGGAACAGGAGAAGGAGCAGGAACAGGGGCAGGAGCAGCAGCAGGACCAGGGGCAGGGGCAGGAGTGGGAGCAGGAGAAGGAACAGGAGAAAGAACAGGAGCAGGAATAAGAACAGGAGCAGGAGCAGGGCTTGCTGCAGGAGGTGCAGGGCTGCAGCCTGTCAGCAGATGGCAATGCCCTCCTGCAGCACGGCACAGCAGCCTGGTGGCACTTTGGGGACATCAGAGCTGGTGGGGACCACCCTCCAAAAGCAGCATTGCCATGCCTGCAGCAGCTGAGCAACCCCAGAGACAGAGAAATGGGCTCGGTGTGGTGAGCTGAGATCTGGTTCTGCACTCTCTGCAGCTCCTGAAAGGTGCCTGTGCTCAGCTGGGGCTGGGCTCTGTGTGCAGCAGCACTGACACAACCAGAGCACACAGCCTCGAGCTGTGCCAAGGGAAATTTAGGTTGGATATTAGGAAAAAGTTTTTTACAGAAAGGGTGATAAATTTCTGGAATGGCTGCCCAGGGAGGTGGTGCAGTCCCCATCCCTGGGTGTGTTTAACAAAGCCTGGATGTGGCACTGGGTGCCAGGGTTTGGGTGAGGGGTTGGGGCTGGGTTGGACTCAATGATCTTGAAGGTCTCCTCCAACCTGGTGATTCTGTGAATTCTGTGAATTTCCTGGCTTGTGTGGTTCCTGCTGCAGCTGTTCATGGGGCTGGGACTGCTCGTCCTGCTCATCCCAAGGCATCCACAGCGCTCCTCCCCAGAGGGGATGGTTGAATTGTACAATACTTTGGCTTGGAAAGGACCTTTAAAAGGTCTCTAATCCACCCCCCCTGCCAAGAGCAACCAAACCAGGCTGCTCCAAGCCCCATCCAACCTGGCCTTGAACAATTCCAGGGATGAAAAGTCCACCAGCTCCCTGGACATCATGCTCCAGTGTTTTACCCCTTTTACTCGCTGTGCTTTTCCTATCAAATTTATTATTTTTGAGCTAGCAAATGTCTAGGTTGACGTGGGACATGCTGATGGACATCAAAATCTGCTTTTCCTTTGTGTTATCCTATGCATTTTGGATCTCATGGAAAACATCCTGTATTCAGGTGTTTATCCTTCAAAAAGATATTGGCAAACTTCCCTCCCTTGCAGTTCCCAGAATACTGATGAGGTATGACGAGAGAAAATATTCTCTGTGTTGCTAAAGGGGGAGGTTTTCCTCTTCTTGAGGAAACTGAGGCACACCCAGTGATTTCTTAAAGGGAAGGAAAAGGAGCATGGAAAGCAGGAGGAGAAAGAAAGGTTTAGTGGACTCAAAACTGTGTGTTCTCCCTGCACCTGTTCTATGCCAATCTGGGATGGCTCAGTTTTCTTCTCTTGCAAAAAAATTACTCCAAAATGACCCAAATATGATAGTTTATGATCATCTTGTGTTCTGGGACTTCAGATGCACGGGGACCAGACCTCAACTGGCTTGGAACAGCAGGGTTTTATTCTGCATTGCTCCGTCCTTGTGAAATAATGCACAGCTCTGGCTGGTTTATTGTGAAATAATCTGGCTCTGGCATGCAAGAGGGAGCTGAGCACTAGATGGCGAAAACGAGCTGTGGAAAAGGCCGGTGGTCCTCACCTCGACATCCTCCCCTCCCTCACTCGCCATCCTCCTCATCCTTACCCCTCCTTCCTCCCTCCCCTACTCCCACCATCCTCCTGGTCCTCACTCCAGTGTTTTTTTCTGAAGATTTGGGGAAAAAAAAAAAGCGATAATTTGGGGAACATGATTTCTGCATCTGCAACTCTTCCCTGACCTTGAGCATCCTCAGTCCAGGATGTGATGTCTGTGCAGGTGGTTCAGCTTGGCCCTCCTGCTCTTCTCCTGCCTCCCTTGCTCTGTGACCCCCCTCCAGCCCCACTTGCAGGTCTCTGAGGCTGGACAGAGCTCATTGCAGCACTGGGAGGTGCTGATGGGGCTGGAAATGGGAATGGTGAAAGGCTGGCTGGAGAGGGGTGAGAGGATGTTCTCCAGTGCTGCCAGGCATGGGCTCAACATGGTCTGCTTAACCTGCTGAGTGGGAAATCACTGCACATCTTATGAGCATTGTGCCACCCTGTCCATCCCAGGGCATCTCCACTGTGTCCCCCGCCTGGATCCTCAGGGATATTCCTTATAGGTGTGGGTTGCTTTTCCTGCCAGCTCTACATTGTCCCTTCCTGCTGTGCAAACACACAGAGCATCTTTGAAACAGCAAAGCAGCATCACCTCCTCTCCTTCCTCCTCCTCTCCCTCCTCCTCCTCTCCTTCCTCTTCTCCCACCTGGTGCCACAGGGGCTTTGGCTCCTTTCAGGGAGCCTGGCAGTGCTGTCAGAGCCCTTCCTGGCTCCACAGGCCATGGGCAGAGCAGGCTCCTGCTGGTCAGCCTTTGTTTGCTCTCCTGCCACCAGGCTGTGCCGGGCTGGAATCGCTCCTCCTCCTCCTCCTCCTCCTCCTCCTCCTCCTCCTCCTCCTCCTCCTCGGAGCAGCCTCTCCTGTGTGTGTTTATGAGCTGTGCCCAAGGCATGTTTCCTCCCATGGAGAGCTGGCCCCGGCTCTTGCAGCTGCTTTTCCTTCCCAAGCCAAGGCTGGAAGGGGTCTGCTGCAGGCTAAAGCACCACAGTCCATCCCAGCAGGGAGCAGAGGCTCAGGGGGAGCTGTGTGCCTGGTTGTTTGTCTGTCTACCCTTCACAGAATTCACAGAATGACCAGGTTGGAAGAGACCTTCAAGATCATCGAGTCCAACCCAGCCCCAACCCCTCAACTGAACCCTGGCACCCAGTGCCACATCCAGGCTTTGTTAAACACACCCAGGGATGGGGCTCCACCACCTCCCCATCGTCCCCATGACAGATGATTCCAGAACTTTATCACTTTTTCTGTAAAAAACTTTTTCCTGATATCCAGCCTGTATTTCCCTTGGCACAGCTCGAGGCTGTGTGCTCTGGTTGTGTCAGTGCTGCTGCACACAGAGCCCAGCCCCAGCTGAGCACAGGCACCTTTCAGGAGCTGTGAGAGTGATGGGAGCAGCCCTGAGTCTCCTTTTCTCCAGGCTGAGCACCCCCAGCTCCCTCAGGGGTTCCTCTCAGGGTTTGTGTTCCCAGCCCCTCTGGATGTGCAGGTATAGATATAACATAGAGATATGGATATATAAGATAACTTGAGTGCAGCTCTTCCATCAGTCTCAAATTTATCTACCAGACACCATCACTGTCCAGCTCCTCCTGGGTCCATTCAGGGCTTGCAGAGGGACAATGAACTGAAAGTGTGACCCAATCTGTAACTGATGCCATTGGCAAATTCAGAGCTCAGTGTCCCAAGGTCCTGCCCAAGCTGAGGGCCCAGAGCTGGGCACAGCACTCCAGGTGCGCCCTCAGCAGTGCCCAGTGCAGGGCACAGTGACCTCCCTGCTCCTGCTGGCCACACCATTCCTGACCCAGGCCTCCACAGCCTCTTCCTGATGCCCACAGCCCTGATGCTCCCACCTACATGAGGATCATGGAAGGAGAGGGGAGAAGTCCAGGTTGGATGGAGCTCTGAGCAGCTTGGTCTCATGGAATTTGTCTCTGCCCATGGCAAACGTTGGAACAAGGTGGATCTTGAAGGTCCCTTCCAAGCCACAGCATTCCATGATGCTGTAATTCTGTGATAAGTGTCAATGCAAGCCCTGGAGCCAGAGGTATCCATGAGTTTTCAGAGTGTGCTCAGGAGTGCTGACATCACCTCCAGAGCAAGGAGTGGGGTTTTAATGGTTTTAATGGGGGACAAAATGAGAGTGGAAGTTGACTGGGAGAGGTGCTGAGCTTCTTCAAAGCAGCGCTTATTCAGAATTTATTTTCCACTATGGATTTGCCACAATCAAGCACTGAATTCAGAATTTAATTTTCTTTTTGGGTTTAAATTCCAATTCTCTTGTTTGCTGCTTTTCCTGAAACTCTTGAATATGTGGATCCAAACCTCCCCAGAGGCTGAGCAGTTTGTAAATGCATTCAGGCCCCGTCCCAGAGCACATCAGGGGAGGTGACCGTGTGCTTAGTGACACTGCAGGAGCCACACCACACAGCCAGGTGAACAAAGGCAGCTTGGTGGGGACATGGGGACTCTGATCCAGGCTGAGTTAGAGACACCAGCTCTGTAATCACTGGCAAAAAGGGGATTAAGAAGGGGCTTCATTGAGGGCTTACACATTTCTGAAAGGAATTGAGTGGATTGATGCCACGAGACTCTTTGAGCTCATGTCAGATTAGAGGAACAAGTGGGCATCAGTTTAAGCCAAGATGCAGCAAAGCAGGACATTAAAGGAATTTTGGTGAATATACATATATTTAAAATATTTTTCCATGTGCTGTGATTAGTTAATCTAAGTCATTGACTACCCAAGGCAGCAGTCAGAGTAATCAGTGCAAATGACTTTAAAATGAGGCCAAGTTGGTAATTAGGGATAACAAATGTTGTGTCAGGAAAGTGGTGGCTTGGCTCAATGGCTGTGGAGCTTTGCAAAGATTGTCCAGACCCTGTGTCCAGCCAGTGAGGGAGGAGGAGGAGCAGGACAACCTGATGATGCAGAGGATGTTGGGCCATGCTAATTGTGCCCCACTCAGCTCTGTGCATGTTAATTTTATTGGGAATTCTTTAGAAATTCTTAAGAAATTTTTGGGAAATCTGTGGGAATTCTTGGGGAGTTGTTTGGGGAATTCTTTGGGAATTCTTCAGGAATTGTTTGGGGAATTCTTGGGGGATTCTTGGGAATTTTTTTGGGAATTCTTTGGGAATTATTGGGAATTCTTTGGGGAATTGTTGGGGAATTCTTTGGGAATTTTTGGGAAATCTGTTGGAATTCTTCAGGAATTATTGCAAATTTTTTGGGAATTCTTTTTTGAATTCTTGGGAATTCTTTGGGAATTACTAGGAATTATTTGAAAATTATTGAGAATTTTTTGGGAAATTCCTTGGGAATTTTTGGGAAATCTGTGGGAATTCTTCAGGAATTATTAGGAATTCTTGGGGAATTCTTTGGGAATTCTTGGGGAATTCTTTTGGAATTATTGGGATTTTTTGGGAAATGTTAGGGGAGTTTGGGTATTATTGGGGGTTATTTGGGAATTCTTTGGGACTTATTTGGGACTTCTTTGGGAATTCTGACTGCCCTTTTGGGGCTGGTTTTGGGGTGCTATTTGCCAAGGAAGCAGGAGGCTGAGGGAGGCACAACCAGGGAGCAGCTGAGCGAGCTGACTCAAACACCACGAGGGCTTTGAGCTCGCCATCAGTCGGTTCCAGAGTTAACACCTCTCGGTGTGTAGTGCCTGATAAGACATCTGACGTTCAGCTTAGCGCCGAATCTCCTCTGCCTGCTGCAACTCCCAGCAAACACAGCCCTTTCCTGAAGGGAGGCAGGGTTTCTGCCTGTTTGTGAAGTGCACAGCAGGGCCCTGATTTCAGCCGTTATCTCTGGAGCTCACTGGAACAATAACAACATCTGAAATCCTCGAGTTTTGTAATGACTGTTTTTACAAAGTCTCTTCTAGTTGCGTTAAAATTTTTTTTTTTTTTCCTTTAAGTTGCTCTGTGAATAAATTGAAAGCAGATACAAACCACAGCCAGCCCCCTGGAAAGTGTCACCTTCACAGTGACGCCGAGCGTGGCGCTGACAAAATCTCCTGTCGGGCGGCGCTGGCAGATGGCAACGTCCGCTGGGATGGAGCAAAAGAGCAGCGAGAAATCCTGCAGAGAAACGGCCAGAGTAACCCCAATCCACCCAGAGTGGGTGTCCACTGGGACAGGGGAATGCTGCCAGGGGGTGGAGCAGGGTGCCTTGAGCCCTCTTGATGGGGTCTCTGGTGTTGAGATGAGCCCAAGCTGTTGGAAAGTCTCTTTTTCCCAGCCCTGAGACTGAATAAGAAGACAGAGTTCCTTGCTCTTGTTCTCAATGTTGTTTATTTTCTCTTATGTATGACATTCTTTCTCCAACTTGCTGAGATCTGTCTGGCAGGTCGAGTTGAAGCACACTGACCACCCTTGGGGTGGTGTTATCTTTTTATACTAAAAACTACGTGTACAATATTAACAATTTCTTCCCAATATCTATTGCCTATGTTAGACAATGAGCTTCTACTCTAAACCAATCCAAAAGTGCCACCATCGCAGCAGAAAATGGAGGACAAGAAGAAGGAGAAGAAGGACAGGACACACCCAGATTCCTCCATCTTTTCTCCTGAACCCTCATTCTAAAAACCCCAAAATTCTACATTTTCACCCAGTGACAAATTCACTATCATTCTACTCAAATTCTACTCCACGCCTGTGGCTTGTAACTCTTCATACAAAGCTGGTAATTGTTTCCATGGGTTAAAATCAAAGGCACAGGTGTTTCTGACTCTGTGTCAAGGTCTCTGAGCCCCTTGCCAGGGTCTCGAGTCCTCCAGGGCAGCCAGAGGAATGTCCTGGGTTCTGACACCCTTCCAGCTGGTGGCTGCTGAATCCGCAAATCCAGGCAGTGACAGGACAAGGGGAAGTGGTTTTAAACTGACAAAGATCAGGGTTAGGTGGGATATTAGGAGGGAACTCTTCCCTATGAGGGTGGGAAGGCCCTGGCACAGGGTGCCCAGGGAAGCTGTGGTTGCCCCTTCCTTGGAAATGTTCCAGACCAGGTTGGATGGGGCTTGGAGCAAACTGGTCTAGGGACAGCTGGGGCTGGAACTGGTTGAGATTTAAGGTCCTTTCCACCCCAAACCAGTCTGGGACCCTACAATTCTAATCCCAACCATCTTCCCAACAAAAACAAAGCTAGAAGTAGCCTGGGAGTGTTTTATCTTCCTCTTCTTCCCCTTCTTTTTCTTTCCCCCACCCCTGCTCATTCCTTACCATGACTCCAGCAGCCATCTAATGAAGTGAGGGAATTTATACTGGCCAGAGTGGAATGTATGAGGCTGATTGCCTTCATCTTATTACCCTTAATGGGAGCCTATGTAGATAAATCCTGCTGGATCCTGATGGAAGCTTACCTGTGAATATCTGGCATGCAGTGTGAGTTATGGGAATGCTGAGCCTGGGGGAAGGGGAGTCCCATGTGTCACCTGCTGCAAGGCACAGGAGTTATAGTGCTTCCATGGGGATTTAGGATTGAGATACACAGGTGACAACTCTGGGCTGGATTTTTGTATAGATGGGTGTGTCACCCTGGTTTTTTAAGATTTTCTAAGCCTTCTGATGTTTACATTCTTGTAACGAACTTTCTCACACACTTTATGTAAATAACTTACTGCTTTGCATTATTTTATGGAGGAGGAGAAATTTGATGGACTGTTGAATTGTCCAGTGTCATTGGAGAGGTGGTGCTGTCACCCTCCAATCCACTGTCACTTACTTTTGGAAATCTATAAATGTTGGAGTCAAAAATTTAAAAATTCTCTTTTAACCTTGGAAGAGCTGCATGTCCAGGTTGTGTTATTTTGTGTCCTATAGTGACAGATGGGAGTCCAGTGGCTGCTTTTGTGGGCGATTCCCTTTAGCTGGTTATGGTGGTGGCCCCATGGGTGGTGGCCTGGGGATTTTTCACTGGTTTATCAGCCCCCACCATGCTGGATCAAAGGGGACAGTGGGATCCACTGTCCTGTCCTCCCCACATTTCTGAGATGCTGGAACTGGTCACCTGGTGAGGCTGTGGACTCTCCACCCCTGGCAGTGTCCAAGGCCAGCTTGGATGGGGTTTGGAGCACCCTGGAACAGTGGAAGATGTCCCATGGCAGTGAGTGGAATGAGATGAAGTTTAAGGTTGCCTCCACCCCAGACCATTCTGGGGTTCTGTGATCCATCCTTGCTGCTAGCCATGGATGGCCATTTCCCCTGTGGATAGCAAAAGGAAAGGAGGAGCCATTTCCCAGGGCTCTCAGAGCTACAGTCCTGCTGGTATGTGCTTTTTTCTCCCCAATAAGCCCTGAACTCCCTGGCTAATTAAATAGCAAATGGCTATAAAGCTCTTGCCTAGGACTAAGGTTTAATAAGGCAGTAATAGGCACTGTGTGTTTGTACGTGTGTACCCAGCCTGAGGTGGGAAACCTCAGCCCAGGTGCTCTTTAAATAGTCAATAGTTATTTATTAAACATGGGGCAGCTATCCAGAGAAATTTAAATTAAAGGCCTGCCTGAGAGATGAGCTTGGATTTAAAGAATGAAAGGGTTAGCAGCCTAGCACAGCATGCACTGGAATCCTAAACCTGCATTCCTAAAACTGGAATAGCAGAAGGAGGCAACACATTGCCATTTAATTTGTGTGAGTTGCCTGTTTGCTCTGCAAATACCAGTGAAGGTTAATGTTTTTAAAAGTTTTGGGCTGGCTTTTTTCCCTCTGATGGCAATCTGGGTGTGTAAAAGCCCAAATGACAATTCTCCTGGGGGTGTAATTTCCCAATGGAGCCCTCCAGCTCCTGCTCCTTCCTTGGTGTGAGGCTTATGGGCTCCATATGTGAGAATTATAGGGTTTTAAGGAATTAGGGTAATAAGGAACCCTCAAGCTTATCCAGTTCCAACCCCTGCCACGGGCAGGAACACCTTCCACTAGACCAGGATGCTCCAACCTGGCCTTGAAAACTTCTAGGTATCCTTGGAAGTGTTCAAAGCATCCAGAGCTTGTCTGTGCAGCCTGTGCCACGACCTCCCACCCTCCCAGGGAAGAATTTGTTCCTGAAGAGGATCCTCTTTTCTTTATGGGCTTTGCCAAAAAGGTGATGCTCAGAGTGGTGGGGTGCAAAATACCTCAGTTAGGGTGGGAAATTGCATCTGTGGATGGATGATACCTGTCAGTATTATACTGTAATATTTAATGCCAGTGTTATACAGTAATATATTTTATTTTCTGTATATATAAATAAAATAAAATAAAATAAAATAAAATAAAATAAAATAAAACAAAACAAAATAAAATAAAATAAAATAAAATAAAATAAAATAGCAATAATAATAATTAGGGTCGAAAATTGCAAAATTGCATCCGTGGATGGATGACACCTGCTCAGAGAATGGAATGTCAGTATTATACTGTAATATATTTAATGAGAGTATTATACAGTAATATATTTTATTTCATATTATATATATATATATAAAAAATTATTATTATTAATAATAAGGGTGGGAAATTGCATCAGTGGATGCTCAGGGCATGGAATGTCAGTATTATACAGTAATTTATTTTATTTTATATATATATATATATATATATATATATATATATATATATATATATACTAAATAATAATAATAATAATAAATATAATATACAGGTAATCAACTCTCAGCATGGCTTTCCCATTCCTTGGCTTTCCCATTCCTTGGCTTCCCTCTCCAGCCATAGTGATCCTCACTTCTTTTTCCTTCCATTTTCCTCCTGAGGGGGATGGGCTGGCTCTGTCCTCCTCACACTTGAACCAGATGCTTGATGACATCTGGGGACTCACAGAGCTCCCCCCGTGGAGCCTTTTTCCTCTGGGTTTGTCTTCCCTGCTCAGGCAGCCAGCAGGGAGCTGGTTCCCAACAAGTCAGCTGTGCCTGCAAGCACCTCGCTGTGTGTCAATAACTTTGCTACAGTTGGTTCAGCATTGCTCCAGAAAAAAAAAAAGAAAAGAAAAAAAAAGGAGGGGAGAGTGTGGGAGTGGGGAAAGAACCTTAACTGCTGCTGTTTATCCCTCTTATTTTCAGTTCATTTTATGCAGCTTCAAACACAGCCGACACTCACCCGGGTCCATTAATGGAAAATAAAGGTCAGGGCTGGAGGCAGCGGCGCTGCCATCCCCGGCTCCCACGTGGTGTGTGCTGAGTGCCAGGCCAGGATTTTCCATCTCATTCTCATCTGGGGGGACCAGCTGGGGCTGAATTGGCTCCGAGTGCCAGCAGCCCCTGGCCCAGCAATGGGGACAGCACCAGGCAGGATGAGTCCTGCTCGCTCCTTGGATGTTCTGCACTGCATCTCCCTGCAGGAATAGTGTGGAATTTAGGAACCAATTCCAGCTCTCTTTCAGGGATTTAGGGTAACAAGCTGCACCCCAAAATCTCACTTGTCTTGAAATATTGCTATTAGCATTCTCCTTAAGGCAGATTTACTGATTTTGAGGACTCAAAATGAGATGAAATTTATTTTTTGGTGTGCTGATGGTTTCAGAGTGGGTCCCTCTGTTTCTCCAAAGTGTCCCAGGAATAAGATTGGCTGGAATATTTCCTGTGAGCAGCATGAGGTGCTGACACAGGTCTGGAGTCTGGGCCTGAGGCTCCTGGACTCCATCTAATGGGAAACTTGAGAATTTTGTCAGGGTGATATGGAGGGTTTGAAGCCATGTTTGGGTTTTGTCCATGGGGATAAGGCACTCTCCGTTTCCAGGAATTCTGCAGAATAAACTTGTATCCCTTCACTTTTGCTGGTCCTTCAGCAGATCCCATATCTCCACAGGAAATTAGAGAATCCTGTATGTACCTTTTGGGATTTGCCTTTTATTTTTCTTCCCCCTGAAATTTGCTGCTGGGCTCCCTGCAGGGCAGCAGGAGATGCTGGAGAAGTGGCTCTGTTTGCCCATGCAATGCTCCCAGGCCTATCCAGGGCTCTGGCAGCCCTGTCACCTTGCTGTGCCTCCCACACCTCACTCAGCTCTTTTCTTTATTGCCTTTGATGAGTAAATCTGACCAAACTATGGATCCTGAATGAAAGAGCAAGAGCAGCAGGTTGGTAGCAGCTGTATGACAGCAGCTTGAATGTCACAGACATCTTTTGTGAAAAATCCTTTCCTTAGGATTTTTCCTCCTGAGAAGCTGAAAGGCCTCAGGAACAAAATGCAAACAATGGTTATCTGCTGCTGTGGAATGCAACAGGTGCATCTGGGATTGGTCTCATGTGCTTGTTTCTAATTAATGGCCAATCACAGTCAGCTGGCTCAGACAGAGAGTCTGGGACAGCTGCCTTTGTTGTCATTCCTTTCTATTCTTAGCTTAGCTAGCCTTCTGAGGAAACCTTTTATTCTATTCTTTTAGTATAGTTTTAATGTAATATATATCATAAAATAATCAATCAAGCCTTGTGAAACATGGAGTCGGATCCTCATCCTCAGACCTCTGTGAGCACCGTCACACTGGAACAAATCTGGTGGCAACAGATTCTTACAGAGCAAGAATTTGTCCCTCCTGCTTCCCACCAGAGCTGGATAACTTATTCAAGGCAGGCAAAAGCAGGTTTTGCGCCTTGCCTTTGCATTTTCCTTTATTTGTGGTTTTCCCCTCGGTTTTAGCTCGGTGTGAGGCAGCTCCTGCCTCTCCCTCATGCACAGTCGCTGGGTGATGTCTCTATCAGGCTTGTGCTGAGCATCCCTCCCCAGTGTGGCAGCACTCCCCCATTCCCAGCCCTCCTGATGTGTGACAAAATCCTCCTGCCACTGCCCTCGGGCTCTGTGCTGCAGCTCTGACAGAGGGATGGGGACAGGGGAGCTGCATTTCCAGCCTGGATACAAAATCCGTGGTGCTTTATTCCTTCCATTGAACTCACCTGGACTCTTCTGTCAGGACTCTCCTGTTCCTCACATCACCCTCCTGCCTCATCCCCTAAGTTTTTCCTGTGCAGGCTGCAAAGATCATCCCTGCTTCTCCAAGGAGCATCTCCAGGACTTCTCCGTGGGCAAGGAGCCCCGGGGCAGTGGGAAATGCTCTTTAGGACCAGCACATCTTCCTGTTTGTATTTCAAAGCACCGCTGGAGTGGGACTGGGATTTTTGCCAGAGTCTTGCTAGAGGGAAAGTTTTCTCTGGCTCAGTTCACACAACGAAGATTTCTCTTTCTTTTCCCCTCTCTGCTTTATTCTGATAGCTTTTTAACAGGATCAGCTAAATAAGCAGATAGAGTGTACCAGTTCACAGGCCCCTAGAGGTGAGGAGCCACTGCAGATTAAAGCATTTTTGTGATCTCCAAAGCAGCTGTATTTTATATGCAGGCCCTGTTTTGCTGATCCTATTAAGGGGTATCGTGGAACAGAGAACCCTGTGGCTGTGTGTGTCTGGCTTTTTGGGAGCAGGGTTTTTTAGTTGGGTGGTGGATCTTGTGCCTTGCCTCAGACCCTCAGATAAAAGGTCTCTCCTTAGGCTGAAAGGAAATTTCTAATAATTCAGGACTAAATTCCATAAGGTCCATAAGGAAAGGACATCTCCCACATCTCAAAGGTCACCCTCTGCTCTGGAGTGACTCATGCTCTGCTGGGCTGGAGGGAGCTGGGACAGTTCAAGGGTCAGGCTGGAGATTCCCTAAATGCATTAATCCCTGTATGGGATGCAGATGCTGTGGGCAAGGTCAGGGGATGTGATCTCTTTACCAACTCTCCCATATTTTGGGGGGATGTAACTTCATTTTGTTGCTATAGAACACGAAAGAACACAGGTGCACACCGCTGTTCTCAAGGTGAAGGAAAAGGGAAGTTTATTTTCTGACTCCAACATTTATAGTTTTCCAAAAGTGACAGTGGATTGGAGGGTGACAGTGCCACCTCTCCAATGACACTGGACAAACCAACAGTCCATCAACTTTCTCCTCCTCCATAAAGGAATGCAAAACAAGGAGTTATTTACAGAAAGAGTGTGAGAAAGTTCACTACAAGAATGTCACATCAGAAGGCTTAGAAAATCTTAAAAAACTAGGGCGACACATTTCACCCCATTTCTGTACTTCCAGCCCATTTCCATCCCTCCCCTGCTTCCATTGCAGCCCCTGGCCCAGGGTCTGTGCAGAGATTTGAGGTTCCAGTGTTGAGAGGCACAGATTTCCCTCCTCCCCCTGTGCACTGCTGAAACTCCAGCGTTAATCTGAGTTTTTAAACCAGCTCCTCTGCAAAGCACTGGCCCCACTCACCCCTGAGCCACCTCTCAGCTCCAGAGGAGCCTGCCCAGGGACCCCCCTCATACTAATGAATAAGGACACTAATTAATGATCATTGCTATTTGTGTTGAGGACTGTGACTGCTGTCACTGCTGACTGCTCTGGCAATTACTAAGGCTGCTCCCTCCCGGCTCTGGTCAGCAGGAGAGGAGGAGGAGGAGGAGGAGGAGGAGGAGGAGCCACAGAGATGCTCAGGAGCCACACAGGGCTGGCCATCTAGAAACTATCCCTCCCCAAAATGTCCCTTCCCAAAGTGTCCATCCCAAAGCATCACTTTGCTGAGTGTGGGAGCTACCAGCATCCCTGTGGTGCTTCAGCCACCTCACCCTCCTCCTCCTCCTGCTCCTGGTATCAATCAGCCTGTTGGAGCTTTCCCAGATGGGTCTCACTTTCTGTTCCATCTCATTTGACATTTCATCAGCTGTAGACAGCAGAGAGACGTGTCAGCTCCTGAGATCCATCCCCGACCTGCCAAAAGGCTTGTGCTCCTTGGCAAGAAATGTGATTGTTCTGCTTTGTGGCAGAGATTTCTCTTTGTCTTATCTTCGGGAGGAAATTTCAGCCCCCTTCCCCTTTCCCAGCAAGGGCTTGGTGCTTGTTCTGGTGTGATGGAGATGTGGCTGAGCTCCGGTGGGTTATGCACAAACTGACACCCACCATGAGAAAATCCCAGCAGAATCAAGAATTTCTGCTTAAAAGAGGGGGAAACCCCTGTGTTCCCCTATGGAGATCTCTTGTGGAATCTCTGATGCCTGCTCAGAGTGGAGGGAGGGGCTGGGCAGGTACAGCAGTGCCACTCCAGGAGCTTTGAACCCTCCCATTCCATCCTCCCAAATTCAGCTGGAGAACCACTGAGCCACACCCCAGTTTCCCCTGAGATCCAGCTGCTCATCCCTCCCTGCAGCTGGCCCTCATCTGCATGCCCCAGCTGCTGTCTGGGTGGCTGGTGGGAAGGACTCATGGCAGAGAGAAGAATTCTCTGTGTTTTTCCACATCCCAATGTTTTCTCTGTGTGAGTGTGTCGTTGTCCCATAAACAGTAATGATGGGCATTATGTTTTGAAGCTGTTTGAAGGGAGAACATAAAAGCTAATACGTAAAAATGGGCTTTTCCATGCAGATTCCTTAGGAAATTAAACCAGCCTGGCTTTCAGCAGGTTTTGTGATGCCCTTTTCCATGGAGTTGATGCTCCCATGGGTAAATTTCTTCCTTATGGACGGTGGGATATCATCCCTGGGCTCTGTGCAATCAGCTCAAACAGAGGAAAGGATGTCTTTGGAACTGTTGGCAGGTGGAGGAGCTAAAGGAGGTGAGGATTTAAGAGCCTGGATCCCTCACTGGGGCTGTGACTTGTGATAACGCCCCAAGGCACCGACTGAAATGCACGTCATAAATTAGAACCAAAAATGTGATTACTTTGTCGCTTGGAAGACAAATGTGTGTGCCTGGGGAGTAACAAAGCAAGTTTGATTTGTTGTTGTTTGTACTATGTTTACTGTTATTATAACTTATTCCAAATTATTCCAGTCTGGAACAGAGACGAGGCTGTAGCTGGCAAACCTCTTTTCAGGGTGGGTTTGGGGAAAGGGCCAAATCCTAAAAAGCTGAGTGTCATGGCATGGAATGGTCTGGAATATTGCTGGGGGGAAACTGGGAAGGTCTGGATGACGGAGTGTGTTGAGTGGAGCTGGAGATCCTGACCCAGGAGTGCAATCACTGAAAATGTGGGGAGGGACTGGTACAGGGGGTCTGTCACAGACATCTTTTATGGAAAATCCTTTCCTTAGGATTTTTCATCCTGAGAAGCTGGGAGGCCTCAGGAACAAAATGTAAACATTGATTATCTGCTGCTGTGAAATGCAACAGGTGCATCTGTGATTGGTCTCATCTGGTTGTTTCTAATTAATGGCCAATCACAGCCCAGCTGGCTTAAACTCTCCATCCAAGACAGAAGCTTTTGCTATTCATTCTTTCCTGTTCTATTCTTAGCTAGCCTTCTGATGAAACCTTTTCTTCTATTCTTTTAGTATAGTTTTAATGTAATATATATCATAAAATAATAAATCAAGCCTTCTGAAACATGGAGTCAGATCCTCGTCTCTTCCCCAATCCAAAAACCTCTGTGAACACGGTCACAGGGGTCCAGAAAATCTTCCCTGGAATGTCCAAAGCCAGGCTGGATGGGGCATAGAGCAGCCTGGGATAGTGGGAGGTGTCCCTGCCCATGGCAGTGGGTGGAACAAGATGGTCTTTAAGGTTCCTCCCAACCCAAACTACTCTGAGATTCTGTGATAAAATAAATCAGAGAGAGTTGCCACCTGCTTTTTGGGGACGGAAAGATGAAGTGAAGCCCTGCTGGATACTTGCCCACCACGTGTAACCTTCAGCTCAGAGCTGAGTCCTTGACTTTGGGCCCAGCTTGCTGCTCCATCCCTCCCTCTGAGCAGCATCTCCTGGGAGCAAGGCACTCCTGAGCCCCTTCAGGCACCTTTAGTATGAGTGACAGAGGATCCTCCCTCATTTCCCCCCGTAGGAGCAGAAATCTCCAAAGAACGCTCCATCCCCCACCATTCCTGACCGGGGAAAAAAGAAATGGAGCTTCTAATACCCATCTCCACAGGAATCTCTAATGCTAAAGAGCTTAGAGGGAGCACTCATGACTTTGAGAAGAGTAAAAGCCTCCCTTGTCCCCTAAGCGGTGTCCGGCTCAGTGAGCCAACGCGCTCTGATACCATGGCAGATGGGTATTTCCAGCATTTGTTTTGATGATGAAAGTGTACATTGTGCTCAAAGATGCCCCCAGGACACATTGTTCTCTGGATAAAGGGATGGAAATTAAAACTAAGTTTCCTAGGTCAAAAGGACGCTCGTTAAAGCATTCAGGACTAAGAGGAAAAGGAGGGGGGATTAAAAAAAAGACCCAGCTTGCAAAACCCAGCCCTTTCCTTAAAGGAAGGTGGCTCTGGAGGAGGTGTGTGGGCTCAGTTTGTTGTTGTATGGGTTCAGTTTGTTATTGTGTGTGCTGGAAAAGCTCAGTATGGATGAGGATTTTGGTGCAGTGCACATTGTCCCAGGTTGGGGAGCAGGTTTGGGGTTGGAGTGCTGGAGGGCCAGAAAATGCTGGGGTAATTCTTATTTTAGGGGTGTATCCAGTGGGGTTGGGGCTGGCAGGAAAAGGCAAAGCTGTGGGGTTTAGTCCAGGGAGAAAACATCAGGATTTGGTTCCTTGCACCAACAAGGTGGCGGGAAGGCAGGGGTGTGGTCAGGCGACGGTGGAATGGGATCAGCCACTGCAGTGCTCAAGGTGTGTGGGAAAAGAGGGGAAAAAAGGGACGAAAATTCAGATTTCATTAATGTCGCAGACATCTTTTGTAGAAAATCCTTTCCTTAGGATTTTTCCTCCTGAGAAGCTGAGAGACCTCAGGAACAAAATGTAAACAATGGTTATCTGCCGCTGTGGAATGCAACAGGTGCATCTGGGATTGGTCTCATGTGGTTGTTTCTAATTAATGGCCAATCACAGTCAGCTGGCTCGGACAGAGAGTCCGAGCCACAAGCCTTTGTTATCATTTTTTCCTAATCTATTCTTAGCCAGCCTTCTGATGAAATCCTTTCTTCTATCCTTTTAGTATAGTTTTACTGTAATATATATAATAAAATAATAAATCAAGCCTTCTGAAACATGGAGTCAGATTCACGTCTCTTCCCCAATCTGAAAACCCCTGTGAACACGGTCACACATTAAGGTTTGGGTCCAAGCAGGGGCTGTGCCTGCTCCCTCTGCTTTCCACCCCCTTCCCAGCTGAAGAACAAGCCAGGAGCCCCTTAAGAGCCACGTTTCCCTGGGAGAATGGAAAAACACCAGGTCGTGGAGATGGAAATGCCAATCAGTGGGAGTGAGGGGAAGATAGGAACAGCGTGTGGCCTCTGCAAATTGCAGGAAAAGTGACACAGTTATTCAGAGCTGCTCAGGGAGGGAGGGAGCTTTAGTGGAGAGATGGGAAAAGTGGTCTTGGATTCCTTTTGTAAGCACGTTATTGAGCCAGCATGGACAAATTGTTTCCCATTTTTGTTGCCTCAGTTTCCCCAGCTGTTCAAAATGGGAATTATTTTTTACCTGCTGCCTGACAGGGGTGGGAGAGAAGCTTGGTTTGTTCTTGGGCATCCCCAGAAAGGCAATGCCACAGACAGGCCAGGCACTTTTGGGGCTCCATAACAGGATCAGGCACTCAGCTGTCAGATTTAGGCTCTAAACTGTTGTTATCCCATTGGAAAATATGGAAAGGCCATCCAGGCCACCCAGATAATAACCCAGGCCATCCACCAAAATAATCAGATTTTGTTACTCACCATATTTAAGGGATGAATTAGGAAAAACCCATGTTTTTAAAGTGACCTCTCCCCTCTCTCCTTCCCAGAACCAGCCCCAATCCAACAATCCTCCTGTTTATTTTTCAGTGTGTCTCTTTTGGAGCTGCTGCTCCCCTCATTTGGGATTTGATTTGCCCTCCAAAGATCAGCAAAGAACATCAAGTGTCATTTTAGTTCTCTCCTCTAGATCAAGGGAGAAGACTAATTTATTAATTTACTAATTTATTAATTTATTTTGTGTGTTCTGGAGTGTGGAGCTCTTGTTTCTCCTTAAACATTTCCTTTCTGAAACCAAATTTGGGACTCTCTGCCTCACAGTTAACACCAAATTCTTCCTTTTCCTCCCCAAAACCGTATCAGAATTATGGATCCCCTTGACAGCAAGAAATATCCTGGGGCTGCCAAGTTTTTAATCCTTTTCTCCATCCTCCACCGACCCCCACTTGTATTCTGTCATTAAAAGGGTTCCTTCTGATCTGGAAATTAATTTCTAGATAAACTCAGGCACACAGGAGCCGTGTGCATCCATGATTGGTTTGGTGGCACCAGCTGCAGATCAATCCCAAATCCTGTGACATCCCTGAACCCCAGCAGCCCCAAATGCAACGAGGTTTTGTAGAGTTAAGCTCTTTTATGGAAAAATAGATGTTTAGAAATGTAAAGATATATTTTTAAAATTTTCAATTCCCCCCTCCATCTCCATTTTTTCTGAGCTTTTCCCTTTGAGGGTGGCAGGGATTTTTTTCAGGAGCTTCACATCTTTCTCCATGCAAAATTTTTTTTCACCTGCTTCCAAAGCCAAGGCACTTTTCCTGATGCTCTGGCTGATAGAGAGTCCTGCTGAAATCCCAACTTTCCTTTTCCCTTTGAAGTAACTCTCTCTTCAGGGTGGTTAAACACAAAAGCTCCAAAAAAGCAGCTGCTGAGGGCTTGAAAACAGGGAGAAAAGAGGGAAAAATAGGAAAAGGCTGCAACTGCATAATTTTTAAAAAAAATCCTTTTGTATTTAAAGGGCTGTGTTCACCTAATGAGGAATGCTGTGGAAAAGGGATCCCTTCAGAACAGCACGTGGGAGATGTGGGAATCACAGAATTCCAGAACAGTTTGAGTTGGAAGGGACCTTAAAGCTCCATTCCATCCCACCCCTGCCATGGCAGGGACACCTCCCACTGTCCCAGGCTGCTCCAAACCCCATCCAGCCTGGCCTTGGGCACTGCCAGGGATCCAGGAGCAGCCACAGCTTCCCTGTGCAACACAAGTTTGCAAATAAAACCCAAAGTTCATAAAAAATTCCATTTCTTTGTGCCTCAGTTTCCCTTTCTCTGCTGTCACCTTGCCTTGGGAACACGCTTGGGAAGGGTCCATGGACTGAGCACAGCCTTGGGCGATGCTGAGAACCTTAATCCAGACCTAAAAGGTGCTTAAAAAAATCCTCCCTGCTTGACTTTCAAGTGGATTTATCCGTAATTCACTCTCCATGTATGTACTAGGAAGGATTTGGGCTCTCAGAGGGTGGGTTTAGGTTTTTTTAAGATGTATTACTTTTTTTATTCTTTAAAGGTAGCACACAAGGGGAAAAGCAGCTAAGTTCACCTTTAAGGATTTATTATCATTTCTCTAGAGCAGGTATTTACTGGGGGTATTTCTCAGAGGAAATGACTGTCGATTATAAAAAATAAAATAAAATAATAATAATAAAAATAAAAAAAAACCTCTCTCCTTAAGCCAGTAACCTTGTGGAGTGATGGATTGTCTTGCTGAAAGTGGAGTTAGGGAGAAATGGAGACTGAGAGGAAGAAATGTAGATACTGTAACATACTCCAGGGGGTCGGGAAAAGGGATATGAATTATTAAATAAAATTAATAATTGAAATAATTAACAGCTGCAAGAGATTTTTTTGTCCATCCTCCACATAATAGGGGAGCAATGTTTAGTATCAAGCTGGAGTAACCATGAGTAATTTGATGTTAATTAATTTGTTGGCTTGGTATTCTAAGCATTTATGGGTGTTTTCTTTCCTTATAAATATATTAATAAGTTTAAGTCATTCTACAAAAGTAATTTCGAAAATAATAATAATAAAAAGCGAGGCCTGGCAAATGCAAGTCATTTATTTTTGATCAGTAATTAAAATGGTTTTTCCCCCACTCTCGTGTACATCAGAGGAAAATGGCTTTGTTCCGAGGAGCTTCTAATCCTTATTTTCCTTCCTGTGATGGGAGTTTATATCATTTGTTATTTGGGTCCAGATTTATGGATTATTTTTCTCTGTGGGCTTTTGGAGTCTGTTGCTGGAGCTCCTAAAGATGAGAGGTTTTCCTTCCCCGGCTCCGTCCATGGGTAATTCAGGAGAGGCTCTAAAAGATGGAGTGAAATGATGTATTTGGGGCAGATAAATTTGGGAGTGCTCAATGGGTGGGTGATGGATGTGGGTAGGAGGAGCCAAACCCTCCCTGCTGGGAGGGAAATCCATCCAGAGGGAGATCCAGGGGCAGATAAATGGGAGCAGTGGGGTTGATAGCAACCCCAAATGCTCCTCAACAGGGCAGGATGCAGATGAATCCAGGGATGCTTTAAGGATGTGTGGCTCTACAGCACGGCACTGCTCTGCTGACCTTCAGCTCTGTCTTTGGAGTGGAAAGGATCCCAAATGTCCCTGTTTGGAACAGCAGAGGTGTCCAACACCTGTCCTGGGATCTGCTCCTCCTGCTCACAGTGAAATCCCGTGACTTGGAGTGGTGTTGCTGTTCTTCAGGAATGGGTTGGTCTGGTTGAAGTCTGTGGGGTTTTCCAGGGGTTGTTAGCCTCAAACTGAATCTCAGGCCATGCTGCTGGAAGCAAATTCAGAGATGAGGTGGCAGAGACGGTGCCCTCTGTGCCACACTTCACTTCCACCTAGGGAAACTGAGGCCACAGCAACACATGGGAGAAAAGGCTCAGGGGTGCAGGCAGTGTTATTGTGCCTCTGGATTGGGATCTGGGGTGGGATGCTTGATGTTTGGGATGTTCGGTGTTTGGGATGTTCAGTGTTTGGGATGTTCAGTGTTTGGGATTCATTTGGGATGCTCCATGTTTGGGATTCTCAGTGTTTGGGATGCGCTGTGTCCAGGACACTCTGTGTTCGAGTCACTCAGTACTTGAGATGCTCACAGTTTGGGATACTTGGCATTTGGGATGCTCAACATTCAGAATGCTTGATGTTCAGGATGCTTGCCATTCAGGATGTACTGTGTTTAGGATGCTTGGAGTTTGAGATGCTCAGTGTTTGGGATGTTTGATGTATGAGATGCTCAGTGTTTGGGATGCTCAGTGTTTGGGATGGTTGATGTTCAGGATGCTCAGTGCTTAGGATGCTTGGCATTCAGGGTTTTTGGCATTCAGGATGCTCCTCAGTGTTTGGGATGTGCTCAGTATTTGGGCTACTCAGTGTTTGGGATATGCTCAGTACTTGGGATGTCAGTGTTTGGGATGCTTGGTATTCAGGATATTTCTTATTTTGGATGTCAAAGTTTGTGATGTTCAGTGTTTGGGATGTTCAGTGTTTGGGATATCAGTGTTTGGGATGTTTGGTGTTCCAGATGCTCTGTGTTCAGGATGCTCAGTGTTTGGGATGTCAGTGTTTGGTATGTCAGTGTTTGGGATGTGGTCGTGTTTGGGATTCTCAGTGTTTGGGATGTCAGTATTTGGGATGTCAGTGTTTGGGATGTGCTCAGTATTTGGGATGTTCAGTGTTTGGGATGTCAGTGTTTGGGATGTGAGCATTTGGGATATCAGTGTTTGGGATGTCAGTGTTTGGGATGTTCAGTGTTTGGGATTTCAGTGTTTGGGATATCAGTGTTTGGGATGTCAGTGTTTGGGATGTCAATGTTTGGGATGTTCAGTGTTTGGGATGTGAGCATTTGGGATATCAGTATTTGGGATGTCAGTGTTTGGGATGTGCTCAGTATTTGGGGTGTCAGTGTTTGGGATGTGCACGGGCTGTGGCAGCAGATGGAGGCTGTTGGATGGCAAATGACATCTCCATCCTCGGGGAGCAGCGGGATGTTATCTGCAGGCAGCAGCAGCAGCAGCAGTGTCCCTTTGCAAAGCTCAGCACAAAATAGTGGAGCAGGGAAGGGAATAATTCCCATCCTCGTGGGCAGATGGGAGCCAGACCTATTTCTGGCCTGGCTGTGGGAGAGGAGGTTGCAGGGAGTTTGGATATCCAGGCTGCTTTGGAGTTGGCTACCAGGGGCAATTAAGGTGCTGAGTTGGAGGGATAAAGGAGAGAATCTCTGGGGATAGACAAAAGGGTGGGAAATCCTTTTCTTCCCTCATTCCAAATGCTGTGGGAGCTGCAAGGTGCCTGGTGGCAGAACCAACTGCTCCTGCCCCAGGGAGTGAAAGCATTAAAAGTTGGAGGTTAAAATGATGCAGCTGAGCTGTAGCAGCAGAGTTCTGCACATTTCTCCCACTCAGGGATTTGCCTTATATTTAATTTTTTTCCCTGACTGCTTTAGTGACTCTGTAAACGTTGCGGAGTTTTCGTTTCTTTTTTTTTTTTTGCCTTCCTGCTAGATGAAGTGGGTTTGGTTTTTATTGAATCAGTTCCCTCCGAGGATAGAGGTTGCGAGTGGATAAAACCTCTTTCAATCCCATAAAAATGCTGTCAGGGGATTCACTTAAATTTATTTAATCCTGTGCACTTTATCGCGGTCACTTCATCATGGCAGGTAAGTGGATGCTAATGGATCCCTTCTTTTTATGGCCTGCAGACTCCTGGAATTAGATCCCCCAGCTGCAAATCTCTCGTTTGCGGTTGGCATTTTATCTTCTTTCTTTTATTTGATTAGCAGAGGGAGTGAGAGGCAGGATGCCCATTTCAGGGAATTAAGTCCAGGACAGCTTCTTGCTCTAATCTACTCTGACCTTCTGGGTGCCACCAGCCAAAATTTCACCTGGAGGAGATGCTCTGAGGGTGCAGGATGTGAAATCCTCACTCCAGCCCTCCCATCCTGGTAAGCTGAGGTCTCTCAGTCCAGGTTTGTATGATAAAAACCACACAAAGCTTCTGCTCTTCTCTGCCTCAGCAATGAGTCAGGGTTGATGTGAATTTTCCTCTTCTGATGGCCTGATTCACTCTGCTCCAAACCTGACAAGCCTTTTTCACTGAAATGTTGAACTTCATTGTCACAGAACCATTTTCTTTTATAAAGTCGAAGTGTTTGGGTGCTTTCGGGTGAAGGTTGTTGAATTGCCTGCTCCATTAATGCTTTTAAAACAGAGATATTTTTTCCTGTGCTGTCACAATTCTGCACTTTTTTTTTTCCCTCCTGAACCTGCTTTAGTATTTAATTTTGGCTGCTAAATCTGGAGGCTTGTCCTGTCTGACCTCTGAACTGTGGGATGCTCAGGCTCAAGGATGAGGGATGCTGATCCCGTGTGGCCCAGCACCTGTGATGCTGTTGAATCCCTTCCCACCAGGAAAATACATTATCCAGGCTTAGCATCATGAAGTGTGCTGCCTGCATGGAAATTCTGGCCAGCTTAGGCTTTGGAGAAGCTGAGGGCTGCAGGGTTTGTGTTCTGGGCATCACCATTTTGTCCCCAAGGGATGCCTGCAAATCTGTCCCAGAGAGATGAAAAAGGCTCCTCAGGCTCTCATGGAATGTGTTGTAGAGCCTTACCTCTAGAAAAACCTTACCTGGGGGAAATAACAGAGAGTTTCCTCATGGCAAAATGTCCTTTTACAGCAACAGGAAGCCAAATCAATTCCAACTCCACAATAATCTGCAGGGGGAAAGCAAAGCTTGGTGGGGGCAAATTACTCTGGTGGTTGGTACCAGGGGAAGAGTGCTGCCTGTGGACTCCCAAAGAGATTTATTGCCTCTTGGAAGGGATCCCCTGCAGGCCAGAGCGTCCCTGAGCACCCACTTCCCTCCTGTGTGCCCCAGGCTGGTGTTGGAGTGTTAATGGAAAAATTAAATAATGCTGGAAACACAAAACCATCGGGTGAAAAACAGAGTTTGAGTTATTAAGGAGCCCTCTCGTCACTCACCGCAGAGAGAGAGGGGGAAAGGGAGGGAATATTGGTGTTTGGGAAGCCCAATTATTTCTGAACTGCAGACAGTCTTATTAACTTGGGCAGAAAATTAATTACTCTAATTAGAAAAACTCATTGGAGTTTGGTGAGGAGTTAGTGGGGGAGATAATAGTGATGGGGGGGAGTTGGGGGAGTCACCAAAGCCGTGGGAGGGAGGGGACAGAGGGGTACACGAGCAATGAGAGCTGCTGAGATTAATGGGAGAAAAGAAGAGATGGGGGAGAGGAAGGAAGATTTTATTTGAGTCATAATGGTCTAAATTTAGCAACTTTAGTCTTTAAAAAACATGAGTATTCTTATATGTGCACACTCATATATATATATATATAATAAATATATATATGCACAGACTCACAAATATATATATATTTATATATATACACATTTATATATATCTATATATATATTTGGAATGTAATGCAGAGATTTATCTGGCTTTCTGTGGGTGGCTGTATTTATTTCCAACCTGCCAGCCCGTCAGCACGGGGGGTTGTTAGAAAGTGCTGGGTGGGTGGTTTTTTTTATCTTCACGGATTTATGGAGTCCTTAAAACATCTGTTCCAGCCTGATTCCACAGTGCTTCAGCAGCTTGGGGAGAGGGAGATGTTCCTCAGCAGAGCTGTCTGGCTGCGCATGGTTTGGATAAAGATGCATTTGCTGGGTGTTAATAGTGGTGATGCAGGAAGGAAAAGCAGGATCATTCCTTGGAAGGGATCCCAGGAAGGAAATTCATCCAGGATTGATGCTGGTGGGGCAACATGCTGAGTAATGGGAGTGAGAAATTGGGAGTTGGGGTTTTTGAGGGAGTCTTGTAGGAGTTCAGTAAGAAATCAATTTTCCCTTTTTTCCTCCTATGAGCTGGGGTTGCATAGTGAGTGCATTCACTCATGCCCACATGGGTAAAGACAAACATTGATTCCCAGGCACATGGTGGGATCCTTGGGACTGCCCTGTGCCGGGCTGGGAGTTGGATTCAGTGATTTCTGTGGGTCCCTTCCAACTCAGAATATTCTGGTTTTCTATGACTTTTTGATTTAAGAACACTGAGGTCAAAGACGGGCAAGGACCAGGATCTGGTACTCAGTCTCCTCATCACAAAACCCAGCAGCCAACCTTATAATACTAAAAAAATCCCAAAAACTGAGACAAAGCACAGCTCTGGATGAAGTGGAGCTCTCTGGTGTTTGGGACCCTGGTGTCACCTACAAGTTGCCACTGACTGATGATTGTGCAACAAGCTGAATGTGCAACACCCAGCCTCTGGACAGAAGGGTTTGTGCTGAATTTGCAGCTCAGCTGCAGCCCTACAAGGAGCACCCTGTGCCCCCATCCTGAGCCCCACACAGTGCCCGTGGTGACATTGTGGGACCAGCAGGGACTGAGCCAACCCTGGCCCTGCCAGCTGCACAGCCCCCAGCTTCTCCCCAGTGCCTTTGCTCTGCTGCCTTTGCTGCCTGTTACTGAAATAACCTGTCAAGCTCTCACTAATAATGAGCCATAAGTCAGATTCTCTCTGGTAGGTTGCCCTGGGTGTCTATCACAGTCTTTAGGGGTGACCCAATTATGGTAATTGGCCAATTTTGCTACCGGTGCTCAAAAAGAATTGCCAAACAAAGGAGGAGAAATCAAAGCTCCCTAGAAATTAGCAGAAACCCCAAATCTAGCTATTTTTCAGACTTTCCTTTTAAAAGCATGAGGTGCCTTTAATATTGACCTCTTCAGTGTGATACCTGCAGGGGAGAGTGAAATAAAACCCTAAACGCAGCAGATCACGCCAGTGATGCTCCTCTCGGGTACCACATCATGTACTCCATCCCCAGGATTGTTCACAACCCAGAGACACAGACATTTGTTCAGCTTCAGAGCCCGAAACTATGTATTTAGAGCAGTAGTTTCCCTCCCACTCAGTCATAAGGCCTTGATTTTGCAAGAATCTCTCAGATTATACAGGGATGGACTCAAAGGGGGAAGGCAGAGGAGAGATTTCTTTTCCACCCAGCTGTGTGTGACATGTACCTCCAGTTAGTCAGGGCAAGATAAAGGGAATAAAGAACAATTTTAGCCCCATCCTTGCTCCTTTCTACCCACCTCCTCTCTCCCTACTCACTGGCCTTGTGTAGAGCAGCAGTATTATTTCTGCATCAGAATAATAATAATCCAGAGAGAACACACTGCTACCACTGCTGTGACCTCCTGCCCAGCGGGCTCGGCAGAAACGCTGCTGGAATTGCAACTTGGCACCGAGCTTTGTAGTGAAGCATTGCTCCTGGCTAATCTATAATTTACAAAACACACTCGGATTCATTTTTTATGGGCTGTTTTGATATGATGCCATTTAAAAAGCGGAAAGAAACAACGCACCTTTTTAAAGGTTGCTCCTGGTTCTTCTTGCTCTTTTTTTTTTCCCTTTTCTTGTGGGAGGGCATGTTATTTTTGTTGCTGTTGCCATCTGGCCACAGAAAGGGAATTTCTGTCCTCTCACAGGTGTTGGACTATTCCCTGCAGTGCTGGGGACAGCCTGGTGTCACAACCTGCACCTTCAGCATCCCAGCTGGCTGTGCCTACAACCCTCTGCCTGTTCCTCTGGGCTTTCCCCCCCCTCTGCTGGCTTGGGATGCATATTTCAAAGGAGGAAAATGATGTTTTCTTAGGTAGGTTGGGCAGGGATAGAGAGGGAGGGTGATGCTGACATCCCCCGATATCCCCAGGGATGGGGATGGGCTTGGGTTTTCCACCTGTACCATCATCCCATACCTCCTGCAGCATCTGCAAAGGGGATACAAAACTCCTGGCACATCAAGAGGAAGAGTTTCTGCTGGCAGTGGGGTGGCTCAGCACAGAGGGTCACAGGGGTGGTCACAGGGGTTTTATGTTGAATGAAGAGATGAGGATCTGACTCCATATTTCAGAAGGCTTGATTTATTATTTGATGATATATATTACATTAAAACTATGCTAAAAGAATAGAAGAAAAGGTTTAATCTCAGAAGGCTAGCTAAGCTAGGAATAGAAAGAGAAAGTATGATAACAAAGGCAGCTGCCTCAGAGATTCCGTCTGAGCCAGCTGACTGTGATTGGCCATTAATTAGAAACAACCACATGAGACCAATCACAGATGCACCTGTTGCATTCCCCAGCAGCAGATAACCATTGTTTGCATTTTGTTCCTGAGGCCTTTCAGCTTCTCAGGAGGAAAAAAAATCCTAAGGAAAGATTTCTCATAAAAAGATGTCTGCGACAGGGCAGAGCCTTTTTGGGGGGACCAAGGCTTGTTTCTCAGGTGACACTTCTTCTCCCAAGTGTTTTATTGCCTCCTCTTCCATGTCTTCCATTTTATGGTGCCCCTTCCTGACTAATGCAAATCCCATCCGGCATACATTAGTGGGATGGGTGGCGTTAGCAGGAAGAGCAGCTCTGTGAAAAACCAGCCATGAATCTTCTCAGGCTCACAGGGCTCTGTGAATAGCACAGGAGGGATTAAATGTGTTCATCTTTCCAATCCAAAGGGAGAGGAAGAGGTTTCTCATCAGCCCCCGGCTGCAGCGTGCCCGTGGCAGGATGATGGAGCTATAATTAACCTCCTCCCTGGTGGAGACTGACCTGCTGCTCAATCCCCCACCAGTTGCCCAGTGTGGAAAGCAGTGTCTTGAGCAGGAAAAGCCTCATATCTGTTGATAAATAGAGGCTGTGGTGTTCAGCACCCAGGTCCTGGGATGCAGGACCACCAGCAGACTTTGTGCTCATTTTTATCCATGTGCAGGTTGGAGTTTGGGTGTTTTATTCCTCCCTTCAGCCATGAAAATAGGGACTGCCAGCCTGTCACAGACTTTTATGAAAAATCCTTTCCTTAGGATTTTTTCCTCCTGAGAAGCTGAAAGGCCTCAGGAACAAAATGTAAACAATGGTTATCTGCTGCTGTGGAATGCAACAGGTGCATCTGGGATTGGTCTGGTGTGGTTGTTTCTAATTAATGGCCAATCACAGTCAGCTGGCTCAGAGAGTCTGAGGCAGCTGCCTTTGTTATCATTCCTTTCTATTCTTAGCTTGGCTAGCCTTCTGAGGAAACCTTTTCTTCTATTCTTTTAGTATAGTTTTAATGTAACATGTATAATAAAATAATAAATCAAGCCTTCTGAAACATGGAGTCAGATGTCCCTCTCTTCCCTCAACCGAAACCCCCTCTGAACACGGTCACACCAGCCCACTGGTGAGGAGATCTGCTCTCCTCTGGAGATGGATGGGAAATAGCTTAACTCTCCTGGCATTTCCATGCAGTCCCAGATATCTTCAGCTGTTATTTTAGTCAAATATTGAAGACAAAGGAGCACAAACCACTTTCTGTGCCATCCAAATAATCTGGGTGGATGCTGCTCCATCAGGCACGCTCTGGCAGGTGTGTGACGGGAGAGCAGATCACACACACAGCTGATCCATGGCAACTCGGTCTCCTGCAGGGGCACAGGTGGACTCAGTGGGGTTCTGGTGCTGAGAAATGGTTCAGGTGACACAAGCCTCTGCAGGAAGGGGGGGTTATGGAGGGGAAAGGTGGTGCTGGGTGTGTCTGGAGGGAGAGATGGAGTGTGAGCCTGTCACAGTGAGCCCAGAGGAGCCCATGGAGATGTTCTGAGGGCTGGAGCCCCTCTGCTCTGGAGCCAGGCTGGGAGAGCTGGGGGTGCTCACCTGGAGAGGAGAAGGCTCCAGGGAGAGCTCAGAGCCCCTGGCAGGGCCTGAAGGGGCTCCAGGAGAGCTGGAGAGGGACTGGGGACAAGGGATGGAGGGACAGGACACAGGGAATGGCTCCCACTGCCAGAGGGCAGGGCTGGATGGGAGATTGGGAATTGTTCCCTGTGAGGGTGGGCAGGCCCTGGCACAGGGTGCCCAGAGCAGCTGTGGCTGCCCCTGGATCCCTGGCAGTGCCCAAGGCCAGGGCTGGGAGCAGCCTGGGACAGTGGAAGGTGTCCCAGCTCATGGGATTGGAGTTTGATGAGGATGGAGTCAAGGTCTCCTCTCACCCAAACCATCCAGGGATTCTCTGACAATTCTGTGACACAGCACCTGGCAGGATGGGACTGTGGTGATGCTGTCATGTCCAGAGTTAAGAAACATCATAGTCAGTGCCATGTCTCAGGAGGAGTAAAGCTGGAGTAAAGCTGGAGTAAAGCAGGAGCAGTGCAGTCTCTAGGGAGAAGCACGTGAGTGAGGAGCACTGAACAGAACCAACCTGATAATGAATGCTGCTGTTACAGCACCTGTCACAACTGCTCAGCAGTTTAATACTCTGCAATGGCAGATGAGGGAAACATCTTTTGCTGATGATTGCCACTTCTTTTATTTAAAGGGAAAAAACCATTCCATTCTCTCAGTGTTTATTTGCCATTCATCCTGTTTTTAAAGGTGGGGAAACTGAGGCAGCCCATTGCACTGGCAGTCCTGGGGGTGAGGGGAGCTGTGGGTTCCTGTGGCATTGCTCCCCCTCCTATCCCCTGCTCCTGTTAATTCTTGAAAAAGAACTGTGCAATGTTCTTTGCAGAAGTCCACATAGCCCTGACTCTCTGCATGGTTAATATTTAGGTCAGCAGAATCTAATTCCTTTTAAAATCATAATATTATCATTGTAATTGCAAATGTTTTCATTAGGCTCTGGCACTAGGGAGCCTGGCACAAGCCTGCAAAGGGGCTTTTGTTTCTGGTTTGGGTGTCCAAAGGAGTGGCAGGGAATACTTTGTCCCTCTTTCTATCCCACCTCCAAACCTGTGGCTGATTTGTGGCTGTGCCCTGCCAGCATCAGAGTGGACAAGGAGAGACACGAGTGGCATTGCCAGGCTGTCATCTGAGTGCCGCCTTCCCACTTCACTTCAATCCCCTGGCAGAGACAATTAACTCTCCTTAAGTGAGTTTTTGTGTCTCCAAGCCAGGGCTCTGATTCCAGAGAATGAGACAAAACTCTCTGGGGATCCAGCCTTAATACCACCTGCCTGGGAGTCCTGATAGGGGGCTTAGTGCCAAAATGAATATTCATCCTTTGTGCTGGGAGTTATGATCCTGCTCCCCATCTCAGGGGGGATTACAGCCCTTTCCAGGAGGGGTGACTGGGTATGGCTTGATGCGGGATGGCGAGCAGAGGAGGGGCTGTCCATTCCTGCACATCCCTGTCCCAGGGCTGTGATACAGGAAAAACTGAGGAGGAGCTGTCCATTCCTAAATATCCCTGTCCCAGAGCTCTGATACAGGACAAACTGAGGAGGGGCTGTTCATTCCCAAATATCCCCATCTCAGGGCTGTGATACAGGAGGAACTGAGGAGGGGCTGTCCATTCCTAAATAACCCTGTCCCAGGGCTGTGAAACAGGACGGATTGAGGAGGGGCTATTCATCCCCAAATATCCCTGTCCCAAGGCTGTGACCCAGAACAAACTCTTTGTCCCCCAATATCCCTGTCCCAGAGCTGTAATGAGGCAAGCTGGAGCCCTGATTTTCAGGCAGGGCTGGTGAGATGCTGGCTTAGGCAGGGACAGGGCAGAAAAGGTGATGCCCCCTTCTCCATGCACTCCTTCCTTTCCAGTCTGGAGCTCCAGGACTCTCAGTCTCCAGGAAGATCATTCCATGGCAATCATCCATCAGTCTGTCTGCATTTCCTCCGTGGACATCCTTCACACCACCCCCAAATATCCTGGGGTGTTTGCTGTGCAGGAATTGATCCTTTATCTGGGAACACTGAGGAGAAAACTGCAGGAATCAGGTCTTGGACAGCAGAGTTCCTCTGCAGCTTAACTGTCCCGAGCTAGGGCTGCAGGAAGCTCTGCCAATCCCTGTGGCAGCCTGCAGGAGATAGCTGGACTTGGTTATGCTTTGATTAAATAACATTTTTGTTTTTACAGTGGTTAATCCATCCAATTCCCCTGGCACGTTGCTGGTCAGCAATATCTGCCTGGGATAATTGGGATGGTGCCGGGGTGAGGGGCATCTCCCACTCCCTCCTCAGCACCATAGGATTTCGAGCACAATTTTTCCTTGCAGTTTTCCTGGCCAAAATCACAACCTGTGCAAACTCTGTCCTGATCAAATCTACCAAGCCCCAGTTTTGGAGCTGTCTGTTGATCAGAGAAATGGACTCGAAATTGGGCCTTTAATGGGAACACAACTCTCACACAAGTGTTGGAATTAATGGCAGTGCCCTGCTGCGAGCTGGCAAGTTGGGCATTTTATTCCAGTTACAGGAAATTGCCATAATTTCTGCTCCATGCACCTCTCAAGTGACACTAAACATCCATCTTTTTATTTATTTATATTGGGAGGAGAGGATGGTACGTGGGCGCTTTTCCCCACCCGAACTCTTGCCTTGTTTTCATGGCAACCCCTGCTTAGCAGCAGACCTTTTGTGTACTGAAAAAGGCAGGGAGAAGGAAGGTCTGGAGGGAGGAAAGGATGGCTGGGAGGGAGAAGAGGCTGGAAATTAGATCTGAAGGGCTGCTTTGACGAACGGCACTGTTGGTGTGGGGATGCTGGGACTGCTGCGCCTCTCTGGTGTAAGCAAGTTGGGAGAGCCAAGGCGTGTCCCAGGAGGTGTCTGAATGCTGGGAATGGAGCACTGGGGTCCTCAGGGTGCCATTCCCTCCAGGAACCTCAAAGCCATCCTGCAGAACACCAGGAATGGCTTCTCCTAGTGGAGACCTGTCGCTATAGGACACAGAAAAACACAAGCGCACACCGCTGTTCTCAAGGTGAAGGAAAAGGGAAGTTTATTTTCTGACTCCAACATTTATAGTTTTCTAAAAGTGACAGTGGATTGGAGGGTGACAGTGCCACCTCTCCAATGACACTGGTCAACTCAACAGTCTATCAACTTTCTCCTCTTCCATAAAGGAATGCAAAACAATGAGTTATTTACAGAAAGTGTGTGAGAAAGTTCACTACAAGAATGTCAACATCAGAAGGCTTAGAAAATCTTAAAAAACCAAAGTGACAGAGACCCTTGTCCTGCTGCAGGCAGGCTTCTCCTTGGGTGAGCTCCTGGAAAAGCAGCTCTGTCCCACCCAGCTCTGCCAGGGGACATCAGTTTCTTAGATTAGATGTGGAATACAAGTGTGTAAATATCCCACCCTCTAGGGGGATACAGTATGAAGGTGATTTAGAATGTAATCATCCACCAATGAGTTGCAGCTGGACCAATTACTAAAGATTAGGAGCAGGCCTGATCTTAACAGGCCACAGCTGTAGCCAATAAGAACAGAGGTATAAAAGAGTGGATTGGTAGGAACTGGAGTCAGATGGCTGCTGCAAGGACTGGGAACAGTCAGTGATCAGAGGAGTGCCTATGAGAAACCTTGAGGCGGTCTGAAACTCTGGTGATACGGAATCCTTGCACCATAATGATAAGAGAACTCTTGATATATAAGACAACTCCACCCCTCACTTTGAACTGTCCATTCCTGAATATCCCTGTCCCACGGCTGTGATACAGGAGGGATTGAGGAGGGGCTGTTTGTTTATCCCTGCCTGAAGGCTGTCCTCATCCCCCTGCCTGCTCCATTGGGTTTGCTGTCTCATTTCCTGCTCTCCTGTTGGTAAAGGTTACCTGGGGAGATTCAAGCACCGAAGCACCAGGGGCTTTGCTCCCAGTTGTAAAACAGAGGGAATAGTGAGGAAGAGCTGCAAAGATGGATGTGAGGAGGTTTCCAGAGCATTTAATGCTGGTGTGGGAAGCACCAGAAAATGCTGAGGAGGAGGTGAATAATTTTGTCTTTGGAACAGTGTGAAATAAAAGAGACCTGGAGGCACTGGAGCACTGAGGTCTTCAATCCTGCCTGGGGTGGGGACGTGCTGAGAGCTGGAACCAGTGCCTGACCAGGTATTTGAGCATGGACTCCTTGACCCTCTGCTGGTTTCTTACCATGTCCTGGGGTTTTTCCACAATTCAGAGTAAAATGTTGAGGTGAAATTTCTGGGCACAGGCTGTCTTGGAGAGTCCAACACCAGCAATGCTGGAGGATGGGGGGATCCCACATCTCCCAGCACCGTGGTAGAGAGATGCTGCCTTGTCCCTTGGGTGCCTCTCTCTGTAGCAGACTCTATCCAAAACCCAAACAGGAGAAGGGAGTTTCTCTCTCCATCTTTTAAATTATTTCTTTCATTGTTGTTTTTCCCTGAGCTCGCTGTGGTGCAGAATGACTTATCTCTGCTCAAGTTAGGATCCTTTTATTTCCAACCAGCCCTGGCCCTAAGTCATGCAGTGCTCCTTTGACAGAGCTGTAAATTCCCCACATCAGCCTGACAGCCAGTGAACAGGGTGAGGACATTGGGAAAAATGAATTTCTGGGGATATGAAGGGGATGAAGCTCCTGGCATCCTCTTCCAAGGAGGAAACAGGTGCAGGAGTCTCAACCCAAAGACCCTGAAGTGTTTTTGGGGCTGTTTGTATGGGAAAATTGGATAAGATGATTCTCTTTTCTTTCTGAGGGAGTATTGTCTTAAGAAATGATGGTAGGATGGCAGTATAGGACAGGAAAATGCAAAGGAGTGCACACAGGTGTGTGTGGAGAAATCTGTAAATAAGGTTTTAAATTTAAAAAAAAACCCAACAATCATATGCAGCTGTGAAGATCCCAAATTGGTGAAGGCATATACTGTCTAGGGCTGCCTGCCAGCACCAGCAGTCCCAATGGCAGTGGCTCAGGAAGGTAGAAAATGGAACCTGGTCCTGGTTTTCCCTATGGAAAAACAAGGAAAACCTCACAGCTGTGGGTTTGGCAGTGCATCGGCAGAGTTAGCAGCTGTGAGGAGGTTTTATGATGGTGTGAGTGTTGCCGAGGCCTTTTGAGGGCTCACAAACACCCCTTTTTACTAGAATAATGTTCCCTCTTAGCTTTGGGAAAATTCTGCTGGGAATTCTGGTCAAGCTCTTCATCATGTGTGTGTTTGTGCACGTCTCTAAGCGTGAGTTGCCATCACTGTTTGAGGATCATGGAATTGTTTGGTTTGGGTGAGACTTTATGGTCCATCTCATCCATGAGCAGGGACACCTCCCACTGTCCCAGGGTGCTCCCAGCCCTGCTCATCCTGGCCTTGGGCACTGCCAGGGATCCAGGGTGGGCACCCTGTGCCAGGGCCTGCCCACCCTCACAGGGAACAATTCCCAATTCCCAATATCCCATCCAGCCCTGCCCTCTGGCAGTGGGAGCCATTCCCTGTGTCCTGTCCCTCCATCCCTTGTCCCCAGCCGCTCTGCAGCTCTCCTGGAGCCCCTTCAGGCCCTGGCAGGGGCTCTGAGCTCTCCCTGGAGCCTTCTCCTCTCCCATCCTGATTCCGGAGCAGAGGGACTCCAGCCCATGGATCTTCCCCATGGCCTCCCTGCACTTGCTCCAGCAGCTCTGTTTTTCCACCCCTAGCCCCCGAGGGTGATGCTGGGGCTGAGCAGAGCTGTGCCCTGGGGAGGGGAGAGCCAAGGGTGTGCAGTGCCAGCCCCAGCCTAACTCAGACTGTGCCCCCAGGGGGAAAGGTGCCCCTGTCCCTCCCTGCCCCCCTGTGCCAGCCAGCACTGCCCTACGATCCCAGCTGACCTCCTTAAAAGGGATCAACCACGTCAAGTGAGGAGATGAAGAGTGAAGGGAGGAACTGGGAGCAGGAGGAGGAGGAGGAGTGAAATTAGGAGCAGATATTAATAACCATGTTAAATATTTATCTGACCTCCTTTCACATGATCCTTTTTAATGGTGACCCAAAAAGCTGATGTGCTAATATTCATTCACTCTCACTCTCCTTTCTGCCTCTCTGTCAAAGCTTTGGGTTTCAGCAGGAAAAAATTACTACTGTCTCACCCTCTTGCACTGGAGCAGGGAAATCCAACTCCTTTCTCACTATATTGGGTCGGAGCAGGAAAATCCAACTCCTTTCTCGCTATATTGGGTTGGGCTGTGGGAGAAATGAGGGCCCCAAAGGAGTCTCCATCGATATAGTGACCCTGATGGTGATGATGGGCTTGTACTCACAGACTGCTCCTGCCTTAATGGTGCTCATTCACATCTGACTGAAGGATTTGTTTGGTTTATAAAAATTCTTTTTGCTTATTTTTCAAGTCATCTTGCTCTGAATGGCTCCAGGCACTTTGAGCTGTAGCTTGGGGGAACATCACTGCCTTGGAACTTGAGGGCTCAGGGATGGGAGCGTTATCAGCTCAGCGAGTGTACAAGTCATTAGTGAGGCTTGCTGAATTCCTGATTGCCTTTCCTCCTACACACCTGCAAGGCAGTTGTGCTGGAGTGCAGAAATGTCTGCTGTGGTTTAACCTGTTCAGAGGAAAATGAGAGTGGGACAGAGCATGGGAGCAACAGGGTTTTGGTTGTGGCTGTCATGAGGCAGGCCCATGCTGGGGCACAGGGGAAAAGCAGAAATAAGTCAGGGTAATTTTAGTTCAGGGAGCTCCATCGTGTGTTTCTGATCACATTTGTAGCTGTTTTTCCACTTAGCCCTCGGGTTTCCTTCTCTCATCAGCTCCTGAATTGCAGGAGCATCAACTGTGCATCCAAACTGCTCCGTGTTTTCCATCACCTCATCAGCCTGCCTTTTGCTGCTCAAGTGCCTGCTGTGCTCTCCCTCTTGTTTTCATGGCTCAAAGCCTGTAAAAAGCCCTTGAGAACAATGTGAAATATCCTCTCACATTATAGTATTTGTCTTTTTAAAGGAAGCTGAATCCATTAGGAGCAGGACTGAATACAGTAGCGGGATTTTTCTAATCCTGCAACATCAGCCCCCTGGGATGAGCCCCTTTCAGTCAACCTGACTGGATCCTCTGGGATTTAATTTGTGTTTTCAATTTAAACATCCGCTAAACCACAGCATCTCCTCTCTTGGCCTCAGTTTCCCCTTTGCAGGGTGGAGCTGAGGGCATTTTCCAGCTCCAAGGTCCAAACTTGGTGGGTCTTCCCCTTGCTCCAACATCCGGCAGAACCAACAACCATTTCAGTGGGGCAACACTTCTTTTTTGTGTTAAATGAGTAGACTTAGGGATGAAAAATGGCATTTGAATCCACTGCCAGAATACAGAGGCCCTGGGACAGGTTGCTCACCCCATTCCTGGAAGGTCAAGTTGGACACGGCTTGGAGCAGCCTGGGATGGTGGAAGGTGAGTTGAATCAAGTTGACCTTTAATGTCCCTTCCAACCCAAACCATTCCAAAAATCTGTGATTTTTCCACTGGAATGGCTCTTCCCACAACCTGCTGCACGACTGTGCCTTTAAAAATTAATTGTATTTATTTTAGGGAAGAAAAAAAAACCAAACAAAAAACCCCCATGTTTTTTGCATTCCTGAACTTGCCCTGGATGGAGATTTCCATTGAGAGTCTTTCACCAAGTCCCCATCCCCACTGCCTCCAGCAAAACAGAAATGTGTTTAATCTTCCTAAATGTAATCCTGTTGTAGAACAGGAAATTCTTTGCTGGTCAGAGAGGATATTAAGATGCCTGCTCTGAAAAGTGTTTGAAATTATCATCATTAATCTGGAAATGATTATTGCTTAGTTCAAGCTGAGTAACGTGAAAAATAAAGTTAACCTGAAGTGTATACGGGGAAAAGTAAATTGGATTTTTTAAAAAGCTCTCGTTTGCCTAATGGAAGATAAGATTAATAGCACAGCTTGGGAATTTAGAAAAAGTGCAGGTTTCCAAAATTTAAAAGCAACTGGTGTTTAAGATGTTTGGAAACCTCCCAGCTGGAAAGAATTCTGTCTGACCCAAAGTGTTCCATGAGCCAGAGGTGGTGTGACAGGCAGGTGGATTTGGGCAAGGGGTGGGGGTTCCAGTGTGGGAAGGGCTGCAGGCACCTGATTTCACCCTCAGACAGTGTGCAAGGAACCAGAGCCTCTCTGATGAGCAAAGGTAATTGTCCAGGTGTGACCTCCACGAGAGGTTGGTAATGAGGAGTGGCTTGGAATCCTCACCTGGACACCTGGGCATTCTCCCAGAATCTTTCCCTGAAGGGTTTTGACTTTATTAGAGCCTCCCTTGTCACTGTCTTTGACCAGATCTGAGTTAGTTTGGGTTGGCTTCTGCTTCCAAGCTGAGCCAGCACCTGGCAGATGGAGAAAGGCACATGATGGAAAGGAGGGCTTTGGGAGGGAGTTCTTTTCTGTGTGTGTTTTGAGCAGAGATCTGAGATAATCACTGCTCTTCCCCTCTGCTGTCAGACCTGTCTCTAGTTCGGTGCTGTGAACTCTCCCAGGTTTATTCTTTCTGGTTTTCTCTCCGATTTGGATCTGAGAACCATCTCCTGCTGACACCTGCTGAGCTCTGAGAGCAGCCCAGTCATAAATCCTGGGTTCCTCTTGCCTCCTTGATCCCTGTTGATGCTCCTTAATCCCAGGTCCATGGGGGCAGCAAACTCTTGTCCCCAGCCCTGTCTAGAGCCTGTGCTAGCATTGACAGAAGGTTAATACCGATGGGGTTTCACAACTTTTTGATTTATTGTCTTTCAGCGTTCATCACTCTTTTCTTTAAATTAAAACTCCCTCCAGATGGGGTTTGTGACACAGATTTATTGATCTGCAATAAAACCTCCCTCATAACCTGTACAGCTGCCCATTCATCTTTCAGTGAAGGAGGGATCATTTCTCTGTGGATGTCCCAAGAATGAAAGCGAGTTGTTAACTTCTTCCCTCTTCTGCCTGTCTGGCTTCTTCCACGATTTCCATGCTTCTTTTTGGGTCATTTACGAGGCTCTAGATGGAAACAACATCAGTTCTGAGCTACTCCTCAGGCTCCTTCTGTCTTAAGGTGGGATTCTTCATGCTGTCCTGTGCAGGGCAAGGAGTTTGACTTCAGTCAACCTTGTAGGCCCTTTCCAACTCAAGATATTCTATTATTTCTTGATCCAGGTGCTCAGAAGGTGATGTGGTGGCAGAAAAGCCACCTGGAAAAGTCCTATGGGATAGCATAAGACATAACATTCTGTTTTAGATCCTAAGTCCTAATGAAGGTTCTACCTCTGACTCTGATGGGGATGTACAGAGGGAGGGAACAATGGCAAAAGTTTTGTGGCTTCTCTAGTGCAACAAACAGCAATGATAAGGTGTTGGAAAAAAAATTCTAGGAAGATGAGTTGGCTGGAAGCTGAAATGATCTCCTTGTGTGTGGCTTCTTGCAGTCTCTTGGGGTTTCTTTCACAAATGCCTCAATTTCCTGATCTAGGAGGAGCTCAGTCAGAAAATGTTGTCTTTGGTGGTGATGGGATTTTGCTCAAATCTGTGTTTTTAATGATGTGATCACACCTTCCATAATGGTTTCAGTCTTGGGCCTGAGTTATTAGCAAGGCTGTTTTTTTGAAAAGTGTGCCCGGAAGAAAAGTGTCCGTGATAAAAAATATCCCGGAAGCCCAAACTGGTTTGGGATGGAGTGAGCCTTAAAGCTCATCCTGTTCCAGCTCACCTTCCACTATCCCAGGGTGCTCCAAGTCCCATTCAACCTGGCCTTGGACACTTCCAGGGATTCAAGGACAGCCACAGCTGCTCTGGGTACCCTGTGCCAGGGCCTCAGCAGCCTCACAGGGAAGAATTCTTCCCAATATCCCATCTAAACCTGATCTCTGTCAGTTTGAAGCCATTCCCCTTGTCCTGTCACTACATGCTCTTGTAAAGAGTCTCTCCCTGTGATGTTGAAGTATTGAGTTACTGCAATTTTAGGCAGATTGATAAAAAACATGTCCTCAGAACACATATTAAAGTCTAGACTTGCCCAACTCAATTCTTCCTCCTGAGTTTCCCAGCAGAAAAAGACAAAAATGAAATAAAAGGCAAAATTTCAGTGGTCTGAGGCAAACCCCTCGAACCTGCATTTGTGTGTGAAGTCTGGTTCCTGACTTGATAGACCTGATACTTAACAGCCCCAGGAATCATGTAGAGCTGCTCATTCTTCAGGAAGCAAATGGGATTAGGGAAGGATCAGTCGTCCTGACAATTGGAACAGGGTTTTTTTCAGGTGCCTCAAAGCACAATGCTGTGTGAAGCAGGATTATGGAACGTCTGCCTGAAGTCACTCAATGCGCTGAATGTGTACAAAGACAGCCTGTGCAAGGCTGGCAGGTGTTGGCTGAGCACATGAAGGATGATTTTGGGTAACTGTCTTGACCCACCTACATCTCTTCAGGTCACAGAATCATAAAATGGACTGGATTGGAAGGGACTTTAGAGATTATCTCATTCCAGCCCTCTGCCATAGACAGGGGTGCCATTCTCTAAATCAGGTCGCTCAGATCACAGTCATGCCCAAAAATGCTTCACCTAAATTCTAGAGGTGGTCAAAACTGCCCTTTGGAGGACATAGGGAGTGAGTGGAGCTGCAGGAGAAACATATGTGCTGGTGGTGGTGTGAATGGATGGGTGGACCAGAAATGGTCAATGGGAAAGGTCAGAGAGCCAGACAGAGGGGTGAGCAGTGCCCATGGATAACTCAGGATGAGAGCTGGCCAGGGCAGGGGCAATCAGGGGAGGCTGGGTGAGTGTTGAGTCAGAAGGGAAGGCGCTGTCATTTGTCACCATAATCAGGAAACCAGGCTGAGAAGGTTTTAATCACTGTGCACGGAGCTGGAATGCAGAGCAAGTTTATGGTTTACAGTGAGCGGACTGACACAGCTGATTGATGTCAAATATGTCATGATGTATATTGTAAAGCCAGGAGATTTAATGGTGTAACTCCATGGTAGTCTTGGAAGTGAGGAGCTGCAGAGCAGGGAGTGATGGATGGGCTCATTTACATGTAAAATTGCCGATGGCATTGACAGCACTGGTATGTGCAGGGAAGATAAGAAGGAGACAGTGAGATTCACTCTGACCCTGATATTGAAATATTAAAATACAGCTGTAGGATCATCTGGACTTTGCAAAGTGACTGCATGTCTGGGTACGTGTGAGCACATAAATGCATGGGTGCTGGTGGTTATAATTGTGTGCACAGGGACCTTGGAGAGGCAGAACAGCCCTGGTTGCTGGTACCAGCCCTTGGCTCAGGCAAGGAGAGTTTGTGCTGCTCCTACACTCACAGAAAGATGAATCCAGTTATTTCCTAGCTTTGGAGGAGCCTTGGTCCCAGTGCTTTCTGGGGCAGTGTAGCAGAGCAGAGGAAGCTGCATTCGTCCTGGGAAGAGCTTTCTCCAGCAAGCACAGGCTGGTAGCCTGTCGCAGACATCTTTTATGAAAAATCCTTTCTTTAGGATTTCTTCCTCCTGAGAAGCTGGGAGGCCTCAGGAACAAAATGTAAACATTGGTTATCTGCTGCTGTGGAATGCAACAGGTAGATCTTTGATTGGCCCATGTTGGATGTTTGTAATTAATGGCCAGTCACAGTCAGCTGGCTCAGACAGAGAGCCAAGCCACAAACTTCTTTTATCATTCTTTGCTATTTTGTTCTTAGCTAGCCTTCTGATGAAATCCTTTCTTCTATTCTTTTAGTGTATTTAATGTAATATATATAATAAAATAATAAATCAGCCTTCTGAAACACAGAGTCTGATCCTCATCTCTTCCCTCATCCTCAGACCCCTGTGAACACCATCACAGCAGCCCAGGGCTCAGTGTGTCCCATGGCACAGGGCTGGTTTTGGTTTTCCACCATCAGTGATCCATTGATGCAGATCCCCGTTGTCCTACTCCTGACAGTCCAGGTGACGAGTGCAGGAGCTGCCTTTGTAGCTCAGCACCTCCTTCTAATTTTGTTTAAGTGAGGAGCGGGAGAAAAGAAGAAGCATCACTATAGGACGTGAAACAACACAAGCACACACACTGCTGTTTTCAAGGTGAAGAAAAAGGAAAGTTTATTTTTTGACTCCAACATTTATAGTTTTCTAAAAGTGACAGTGGATTGGAGGGTGACAGTGCCACCTCTCCAATGACACTGGACAGACCAACAGTCCATCAACTTTCTCCTCCTCCATAAAGGAATGTAAAACAATGAGTTATTTACAGAAAGCATGTAAGAAAGTTCACTACAAGAATGTCAACATCAGAAAGCTTAGAAAATCTTAAAAAACAGGGTGACAACCCCCAGCACAGAGTACCTGTGAGTGGGGAAATGCCTCCAGTGAGGCTGCTGCGCTCACCTCCAGGTTAACTCATCCTTGTTATACCATGGAGAAACTGAGGCATGAGCAAGGGAAGGGAAAAGCTGACTTGGGGATGGATATGAAAGAGGAGGTTATTCAAGTCCTTGCTCCCTAATGAGGGATATTTACATGGATTTTATCTGCATCCACTTGTCCCTGTTGCCTTTGATCCCATCCCTCATTCCAACCTTCTGGACAGCCATGGAAGGACCCAAACTGGGGTATTTTCAGAGGTGGGTTGACTAAGAATGAAGTGAGCTGACCCTGATAGAAAAACTTAAGAGGCTTTGCAGGGGATTAAGTGACTGAATTTTAATCTTGTATTTTAATTCGTTGTGGGGATGTCTGGCTGGTCTGCCTGGGGCTGTGGAGTCTCTTCCCATCCCTGTTCCTGGCTGCAGGTGCTCCTGGGACAGATGGACCAAGTGGAGCAGGCAAAAGACAGTATTTACAGAAATTAATTTGAGTTGCTCTTTCCCTAAATGAAAAGCCTGATATTAAAATTATCCTTGAAAAGGACTTTTTTTTCCCCCCCTTAAATTTATGAACTTCTCTGTGGTCTTTGGAGACAATTATAAATTATAGAGCAGCCATATATCTGAGCCAGAGTTGGAGGCAAAGGGGCTCTGTCAGGGAGAGCGGCTGTGGGGGCAAGGGGAAAAGCATTTAGACTTTTTTAGACTTTTTGTGACTTCCTGAGCTCATTTTGGTTCTGATCCCAAATCCTTGGAAGATGTTGTGTATTCCATTTCCCATTAACTCTCACAGACTTCAGAAAGCCTTTTTCTGAGCAGAAATTGGGATTGCAATGCCAGATCAGTGCAGTGTCCTATCTCCAAAAGCTGCCAGCAGCAGATGCTCGGGGGGGAAAAAAAGTACGAGAGAGTTATGTTGGAGCAATAAATTTAATCTGGGAAGTTGGCTGGGGGCTGCACAAACAATTATGCTTAACCTGTACTTGCCCAGATGGGTTCCCAAGGTAAAACAGAAGATCACAAGCATGTGAAACATTGTTGGATGTGGAAGGGTCGTTTGTGTTTCCATTTAGCCCTGAGCATTAAGAAATGACAAGAGAATGGAGAAGGGTTGAAGGGGAAGGTCATAAGGAGAATCAAGGGGGGAAATGGAAAGCCTGGAAGAGGTGCAGGCATCCAAGAGGTTACATTCACATTTTGGGATGGTTTTATCAGAATTCAAGAGTCATCTGTGTTCCTGTGTAGCCCCAAGCTTTAAGAAATTACAAGAGAATAGAGAAGGGTTGGTGCTGGTTTATTTTCTTGCAGCTCCTTGAATCCATCCCCAGGGCAAGAGCATTGGGAGAATTGCTGGAAGTGCCTCACAGAGCATCATTCCTGAAAAAATGATGGGTTTTTATGGATTTGGAGTTGCAGGGGAGAGTTTCACACATGGTTGCTTGCAGGAGCACTGTGGCTATCCCCTCATGCAGCACAAAACTCAGATGCACTTGGGGTTGCCCTAATCCCAGTGATACACTGGCACTACAGCATCAATTTGCCCATTTTTAAGGGTCCAATTGTGCCTAAATCACTTTGGCTCTAATTGCCCCACATGGGAAACATGGATTTACAGTGACAACTGCCTATTTGGTGTCACTGGAGCACAGAGCTGTGTCCCCAGGCGCCACATGGGCCTCTTTGCAGTCCTTCTTAGGGCAAGCAGAGATCCTAAATGGCTCAGCTTTTCCACATTTTTTTCCAGGAAGGGCTGGATTTCTCCTTGTCTTGTGCCACAGTTTTTTTTCTTTGTTAAAAAAAGAGACAATGGGTTTCAATGATGATTTTGTGCAACCCAGTAAGACTGCCTCAATTTATTATGGAATCCCTGATTGGTTTGGTGTGAGGAGGATGCTGGGAGGGTTGTCCCTGCCATGGAGAGCAGCAGTGTATCCTCAGGGCATCCTCATCCCTCCTTGGGATTTGTTCAGCCTGGTCAGGCTGCATTTTGCAGGTTGCACTAAAGAAGTGATGGTTTAACCATCCATTGGGTGCAGCTGCCCTTCACAATATCTGGTGACAGGGACAGGTGGCTTTCCCAAGCGTTCAGTGTCCTGATACCCCCAGCTTCCCCTCAGCTTCCCTTTTGCCCTCTGCCATGTCCCAGCAGCATCCATCCATCCATCCATCCATCCATCCATCCATCCATCCATCCATCCATCTTCCCACATAAGGGATGGTGGGATGGATGGTGGGATACTTTCCCAAGCATTCAGGGTTCTGATCTCCTAGCTTCCCCTCGGCTACCCTTTTGCCTTCTGCCATGTCCCAATGGGATCCATCCATCCATCCATCCCACCACCCCTTATGTAGGAAGTTGAGGCTACTTTTTGTTTATTTTAATTATCATCTTTCTCCATGGCTCGGCGCTTCCGCAAGGGAGACGGCGTCCGTGTTAATGGGATTATGTGTGCTGTTTGCTGATGGGGACGTGTTCTCCACTTCCTCTCCCTTTGAATTTCACCCGGATAATTGATTTCTGTCTCTTCCTTAGCACTTGCTTTTGCAGCATGGGGTGTTATTAGTCCCCTTTTGTTTCATTGCTGAAAGACGAAGCCTTTACACGGCAGCCCAAGCACAAACAATTGTTGAATCTCCTGTTTTCTTTATTAACTAACTGGGGATTCCAGGCAGCTTGAAGCCCTCAGAGAGACACAATAACCTCAGTGATGGATTGGGAGCAAAGCAGCTCCTTCCTGCTGCCAAGAGATTGGGTGGATTATCCAGGTGTGTATTGTTGATCGTGAACCTAAGTGGGCTCTGACTGTCTCCTGTCCATCCGTGTATCCCAAGATGCTGGGAGCTGAGGGA